>NW_016107319.1:15588106-15608853 GCF_001604975.1 Cebus imitator | reverse complement strand
CTCTATCCCTCAGGTTGGAGTGCAGTGGTGTGATCTCAGCTCACTGCAACCTCTGTCTCCTGGGTTCAAGTGATTCTCCTGCCTCAGCCTCCCAAGTAGCTGGGATTACAGGTATCTGCCACAATGCCTGGCTTTTGTGTGTGTGTGTGCTTTTTAAAAGTAAAGACAGGGTTTCACCATTTTGGCCAGGCCGATCTTGAACTCCTGACCTCAAGTGATGCACCTGCCTCAGCCACCCAAAGTGTTCAAAGTATTGGGATTACAGGCACGAGCCACCATGCCTGGCCTCTCCCTGTAAATTGTAAGTAACTATCTCTCCTCTGTCACAATCTGTTCCTCTTTTCTCTCTGTCTCTTGTTTTAGAGTGTTTTTTTTTTTTTTTCTTTCTCTTTAGAATCTTTTTGTTGAAGGAAATATATAGTACATAGTGTGGATGTAAGGCAGCATGCATAATGGAATTTCAAACTCTTTTTTTTGAGACAAGATCTCACTTTGTCACCCAGGTTAGAGGTGCAGCAGCACAATCACAGCTCACTATAGCCTCAGCCTCAGCCTTCCAGGCTCAAGTGATCCTCCCACCTCAGCCTCCTGAGTAGCTGTGACCACAGACATGTACTACCATGCTAGGCTAATTTTTTTATTTTTTGTAAAGATGAGATCTCCCTGTATTGCCCAGGCTGGCCTTGAACTCTCTTAAGCGATCTTCCTATCTCAGCCACCCAGAGCGCTGGGATTATAGGTATGAGCCACCATGCCTGACTGGAATTCCAAACTCAATGAATAAAATTATTATAGTCTGAAAAATACCATGAGATGTAGATATTTAGATTTCCTATATACCTATTCTTAAAATAGTTGTGTTTTGCCTGCTGCTGATTCTAATTGCATACCTGACTTTGCTTAGTAGAGTATTCCATTATTAATAAAGCAAAACATGAGTTCTATCTATATGCTGAAAGATCAAAAAAAATCAAAAACTTTGCATAGTAGCTAATATAATCCTTACTAGAATATTTCTTCTATCCTTAGAAGTACAGTCTATTTTTGTTTACATGTCTCTTTCTGCAAGGTACTGTGTTAGATCTATTAAGTATAATGAGATATACCTGTGGTTTCGAAGTTCCTTATAGTTTCATGGAGAAATATGACATACATAAATAATTATACTATATAGGAGAAACTATGTGCCAGATGAGAAATATTGGAGTCCAAAAGCAGAAAAGTTATACTTCTAATGTGTATGTTGCTATAGAGTACTTAAAAATCTTTTCAGTATAATGATAATTGCATCTTGATAATTGATAAAGTATCTTAGGTATGATACTTTAAAGTCTACAAAATGTATTCACATCTTACTGTAGAGTACATTGCTTGTGTGAAAGATATTTTATTGAAGAAGATACTATTGTATGCAAAAATATTGAAACATCTATCAGGGCTTTTGATCTCGCAAATAATATACTCTGATATACTCTTGAAAAATGTATTTCATACTCTATAAGAATCATCAGTAAATAATTTTTATCTAAACATCCATAAAAGTAATGAAAAAAGTAAATAAGAGTAGTTAATATATTTAATAAATTTTTGTTAACTGTTACCTCTAACCTCAAAGGTGTTTAATTACTTATATAACTCTTTTGAGAAATAATAACACAAATGAAAGTATTGATAAGCCTGACCTTTTGTTATCACATTGAAAGCTTATGTGTGGGTTTTTTTTCTTTAACTTTCCAAATTCCTTTATTTGTTAATCATCTCTTGACCAAATTTTAACATCATTCATAAGTTTGCTACTAGAAACATAAACAATAATGAACTCATGAATTTGAGTATTATTTTTTTCTGCTTTATAATAGCAGTAGTGGATATCTTCAGCTTTCTGCCTGTATCTTTACTAGACATTCCTGTTCATTTGATGGACTGGAAGTACATATGATGGACTGGAGATACATATGATAGATGCTAGTAGTTTTGTTTCCTCTTTTTCCTGAATCTCAGCCTTTTTCTGTCAAGATTCTTTAATTAGTTTGTGTCTGGTTTCATTTTCTCTAACAATTCTTTAAAATACCTTACCTGTAAAAAAATAAAAAACAAACCTAAACAAAACAACTGTAACATAAAAAAAAATCACATGCTCTTCTTTACCTTTCTTCTTCCTTATTTTTCTTATTATTCTTGTTTCATAACAAATAAGGAGTCAAATTCAGCTCCCTCTTATGTTCCAAAGATAAAAGGAAGCTGTATGTTTCATTATGTTTGGAAGCACAACATTTTTTTTTAGAACTGACTTTGTGAAGCCTGCTGATATTTTTCCTCCATTGTGTATATTCCCCTTCTCTTTCTCCACCCTCTATTCCCTAATATCTGTAGAATAGTAGGTAAGGCATTATAAATTACCCCCATTTTTATATCAGTAATCAGCTAATTGGGGCCCTAAAACTCAGTGACTTTCAAATACTTTGAAACTATATAATATAAGGTTATATAGGCTATTTAAAGATCTTCCTGTTGGTTCGTCTTTCTAAAACGAGGGATTTAATCATGCCTCTGTTGTTGTTTTGATCCTGCGTCTTTTTAAAATATTACATTTTGACACCTTAGAAAGCACATTTAAATTATTATAATAAATAAAAATAAATGTATAAGAACACAGTTAAATTACTATAATAATGTAAATATTTCATTCAGCTATCACATTATATTTCAGTTGGAATCATTATTAGTTATAATTGTCAACTTTCTTTGTATTGTCTTGCTGGAGTTCCTAGAAATACTAAAGAAATGTTAAACAGTAGAGAGGAGAGGGTGAAATATGTTGGTGGGGTTGTAGGAATCATTTTATTGAGTGAATCCTAAAGCATACCTGCCTGATTAAGATAGTATACATACTGTAAAATGTTTTTGTGAGATTTTCTCAAAATAAAATGTAAGGTATGTAGAAGATTTAAGTTTTTTTCAGAAAGAAAAAATAAGAATAGGATAACATTTCTGGTAACTTAACTTTTGCTGAGGGGGAGCTGTTACTTTAATATCTTAAAATCCCTATTTCTTATATTTTGCCAATACTCAAAGAATAATATTACCAAAAATTGAGGTTATTCCTATGAATAATGGTTAAAAATGTTAATTCTTTTTATTTTAAAGAAAAAAAAGATCTTTCTTTTTAACTAAAGCAACCTTTTATTTTTAGCACAATTTACTGTTTTTAAAGTTTTGCAGATCATTTATATTTCTCTGCATCATTGGTGATTCCATTTCAGATCTGACCTCTCAATGATGGTTTTTATTCCACCTGAAAAAGCAGATCAGTAGTGTTGATCAGTTCTCTAAGGAGGTGTAGAGCTACTCTCTAAAGGAAATATAAGCCACAAATATAAGCCACCTGTGTAATAAAATTATCTTGTATTTTTAAAAGTAAAATTAATTTTAATAATATATCTTAACCATATATATCCAAGATACTATTTCAGTATGTAATTCATTTAAAATTATTAGATATTTTACTTTTTATGATACTAAGTCTTCCAGTGGTATTTTACTCTTAAGATGTCCCTATTTACATTACACATCTGTGTTCAAACTAGCCACACATTTTGAGTTCAGTAGCCATTATGGCTAGTGGCTGCTATATTGGGCAGTGCGAGTTTAGGGCATTGTTTTGGAATCACACCAAGGGATAGTTTGGGCTTATAGAAAGAATGTCTTCACTCTTTTGAACAATTATGTTTCTGATGTATCCTTCATCTAAAATTGAACAGACAATCAGCAATAATCTATAATCTTGAAGACTTAAATAGAAAGTATTAAAATTGGGTTGGAGAATCATCCCTGTGATAAATAATATTTTAAAATTCCCAGTAGATTCTGTGTTTTAAATCTTTAAAATTAAATTTAGAAACTGAGGTTCAGAATAGATTACTTTCTTCAGCCTGAACCTTGAATTATTATGACCAGATTTTGTTTAACAAATGACAGACTCATGAAGTTTAAATGAATTTGACTAGGCAAACATATCTAAATACTGGGTGGATATCTAAGCTTTTCTAGGCAATTTATTGCCATTGATTTTTTGCCCCTACTCCTGAGGTAGCCTACTCATTTGAGATACCTTTAGTGTCAATAAATTCAGTCAATCTGACTTGCTGCAGTTTAAATTATTTTCTTTTTCTCCTGTAGAAATGATTAATACTCTGTATTAGAACATAGAAGGAATCATAAACATCATCCCGGTTCATTACTTTGGAATGGGTACAGTAGTAAATGGATCTGAAACGGAGATTGTTGGAGAACCATACTTTTTAGAAACCCTGAGTCTAACATAATATATTATTAAAATATAACCTGTACAAAAAATCACACACACAGACACAAAAAAAAGAATAAAAATTATATATAACCTGTACAAAAATAAATTAGATTAAAAAGTTTGGAGGAATCCTGAGATATCATTTACTTTTAAAATGTTGTACTTTAATTTTGTTTATCCACTGTCAGACCCTGGTTGTCATACAGCACCAAATATGACACAATTCTTGCCTTCAGTGGACTTTTGCACTAGAAGAGATACCTACAGTAAAACAAGTCCCAGCAATTTCATACAGTAGTTACTCTGTGGGCTCATGGATACAGCATCTGAAATAAAGAGAATGGAGAGGAAGGAGGAAATTCAGGACCAATCATGTGGGGCCTTCTGTTTTATGAAAGTGGTTGAACTTTATCCTGGGTGCAGTGGGGAGACGGGAGAATTTGAAGCAGAGAAGTGACATGAATAGATTTTATGCTTTTAAGAGATCACAGTGATTGGTGTTGAAATATGCATTGCCCTTGTATATGGCCCACAGTGGAAGTAGTCAGTGTTGTTAATTAGGCAAGGAGCAGTGAAGGCTTATTCAGTAGTGGCAGTGGGGCTAGAGAAATGTGGATAAATTTAAGACATATTTAGAAGGTAATTGTTAGGATTTGGTAATTGATTTGTCTTGTAAAATGAGAGAGGAAGAGCGAAAGATTAAATTTGACTTGCGTATATATATGTAGCACAGAAGAAAGAACAAGTTTTGTTAAGTCATAGATATTTAGCTCCCTGCCTTCAAGAAGAAAACTATGAGAAGTTAATTAAAATCCCCCAAAACACATGTATTTAGGCTAGCATTTATTAGTTACTTACTATATTTAATATATAGTAGAGAGCATTTAGAATTAATAAGATAAACATAGTTACTTAGTTAACATATCTCTCCAGATGAAAAAGACAGGCGTATATAAAATAATTTTTAGTACAAATTAGATAGTGATATAATAAGATATAAACAAAATTAAATTAGTTCTGACTGGGGGAGACAAGATTGCAAATGACTTCACAGAATAAGTGGTTTTTGAGCTGTATCTTAAGGGATGCGAAAGAGTCTAACAGACCTCCCACATTTATGTCTCTAGCCTGTATGTTTCTCCTGATATCCAACTCCCTCCATGACATCTCCATTTGAATATATAAACTGTATCTGAAATGTAACATGCTCAAAACCAAATTCCTGATCTTCATTTCTTCAAACCTGTTCTTACAGTCTTCCCCATATAGTAAATGGTTTCCTATTTGAGTATAAGCTGAAATCTTTGCAATGTAAGACCCTACACCACCTAACTCCCTTGCACAACCCTATTACCTCTTGAGCTCTTCTGTTTGCCATTCCATTCACTCTGTTCTAGCTAAACAGGGCCTACTCAGCGTCCTTCAAATACTTCAAGTACTTCAGCACCTTTGCTTTTCCTTTACCTTTCACCTGAGGCGTTTGTTTTAACCTTTAAGAACTCATTCTTCATCCCTTTCAGGTTTTTGCTCATATGTCACCTTCTCAGTAAGGTCTTCTCTCTCCTTCCTATTTAAAACTGTACCCCTTACCTCATACACTTTTACTTACTCCCTGACTTCATTTTTCTTTATGTCACTCACCATCTGACATATGTATCTTATGCTTATTGATTTATTATGTCATATCCCATTTGAAATTAGCTTCGTGAGAGCCTGAATTTTTGACTGTTTTGCTCATTCATTTATCCCTAGAACCTTGAATGGTGTTTGGAACATAGTGGGTAGTAAATTAAATATGTATTACATTAATAACATGATGAAATGAGGAAGAGTGTTCTGAGCAAGGGAAGTGAAATGAACAAAGCTCAGAAAAGATGTTTGGCACATTGGGAAATGCTTATTGATCTGCTAATTGGTCTTATACTTTGGGTATGTAGGAAACATAGAAACAGTTTCTGAAAGGCAGTTGAGTCTAATATGAAGGCCTTTGGTAACAGTCTAAAAATGCTTGATTTAATTTTATAAGCCACTTCAGCAAGTAACAGGCAGATAATAGAGATGATTGGCTTTGCAATCTGCCTGATCTGTGTCACTGGTATTAAAGATATGCAAACAAATGAGCATTTGGTTGACTGAGGGACAGGAGGCCTAAAGCTTCTCTAAGAGCAACTGAAAGAGCCTGAGAAAAGTAGAGAGGTAATTTGTGGAGAAACCCAGAAGGATACTGCAAAACCTAAATGGGTATGTCCTGGATGTGGAGTGGGACTACTAACATCTCGTTTTTTAGGATGGGATTTTCTGTCCACAAGAGAACTGGCAACTGGATGTCATATGCTGATCAGAAGTTGTTAATGATTAATTTTTCTATATTTTTACAATTAATACAGATTGAGTTATTACTGCTGTAGCTTTGCAAAAGAAAATGGACTTGGATTTTTCATTTAAAAACCTATTTTATAATATAATATGCATCATTGATGGTGAATGTAAAATTTGTATTAAGTTATGAAGTTAGTAGGGTCAGTAAAGTATATTCTATATTCACAGTTAAGTAAATAGAATGTAATTAAATCCTGAGACAATATTCATTTAAAAATAAATGATTATGCAGTAATATTATATGAACTCATATATAATGTAATATTTTAGCCTTAAAAGTTAACCCTTAGAAAGTTTTAAGTGTACATATATATGTTAAATAATAATACACTGTGGAGGTGATCATAGAATAGTTTTGTGGCTTGTGAGATTTGTAAAACATGAGACCTTTGACTTGCCCTCTATTACCTCAGAAATCCCAGAGGTCTGCAATCTGAAGATAAATTAGGTTTCTTTTTTCCCTTAGCAGCACATCTTCTACTATGTTAATACATTCCATGGATGCTGATATCATCAGCATTAGGCCCATTTATAAGAAAGTGCTTAGCTACAGTTAATAGAACATAATTGATGGAAATGTATTTCTTAATGTATTTATTTTTTTAAAAAACTTAAACTTTGATGATTTAGTAATTTTCTTAGTAAAAACAATCTTCATCCTGTTTTCTGACATCTTTTAAAAATAATTTAGAATTTATAAAAATGCTGAAAGTAAAATTAAAATATTTTCCTTATTCATGTGTTTGCACATTTTCAACTTAAGCCCCCCTTCCTATCTTCCCTACCTCTCTCCTTCTATTTTTTGCTAGCCTCTCTTCTTTTCATCAGTGAGCCAAACTTTCTCAAATGTTAGTTTATCCTTGCTTTTATACATAACTTAAACATAACTTGTGATTTGTTAACTTAACCACATCTCTTTGGCCCTTTCCCTCAAATATCAGTAGGTTAAATGATGAACCTTCGTGCTAATTTGTTTCAGTATTAAAATTTGTACTGTCTGCAATGAACTACATTTTGCTCATTGATAAAAATTACTTGAAACCCTGAATATTTTTCTTCTCATGCTATTTATATGCTATACAGGAACATTAAAACCCTATTAAGATAGTTGGAAAATATGCATATTTTCCAGAATTATAATACATATGTCAAGTGTGATTTGTTTTTTGACTGGAGATCTTATTTTTTTGTTCAACTAAAAATGTAGACTGTTCATTAATGTGTTCTTAGATACTGAGATGAGTGGTTCTTCTCCCATACTAAATATATATCTACCACTCCCTCCAGAAAGGGTTTAAGGTACACATTTTATTTGTACCTTCTGTTATGGCAGTTACAGCTTGCTTTTTGTTTGCATTATTCATGTCCATTATTTCTTTCCACATTATAATTTATTTGGAAATGGGGTCTAGAACAGCAAAAGGCCCAATGAAGATGTCCATTCAAAAATGGAAGTCAAAAATGTGTTGAAAGCAAAAAAGAACCATCAATTATTGGGGATATTTATCATAATATGAAGCATGTTAAGCCCTAGTGTCATTGCTAATAAAAAAAAATAATATATTTGTTTTGAATGTCATAGTTACTTGGCAGGAACTACTAAGTCTCAAATATTTTTGTGGGCATATATATCTTTAAAAGTAAGTTTTGTTAAGCATTCTTAGAATTATGTTAAATGCTTTTATGATTGGGCATAATTCAGTGAATGACCTGTTGGCTTTAAGATTTGGGTAAGTTGAGTCTGTAATTTGGGATTTTTATCACATTATCCCATATGAGCCTCACAACAAACCCTGTGGTTTTGAAATGGCAATTGAGTTGAGTAAGGGTCACAGAAATTCAATTAATTTGAGTGCATGTGACAGTAAGTTGAGTAGACGAGACTCAAACCCAATTATTCTTTCTATATCAGATTGAAATAGATTATCATTTATCTATTGATTTATAATCCATTATTTTTCTTTATTTTAATGCATTTGAAGTAACAATTTTATAATATCTAAAACCACATAATATTTTTTGGGTTGATCTAGAAGGATTATAGATTATTTTTACTTTTCTAATTTTGAAAATGATTGTTTTTCTTTTACTGTAGGAAAAATAGCATTTTATCTACCAAATAATGAAAAAGTAAATTTATATGTCAACTTGAAAGCTTTCAGATATGCAGTTGATTTAAAATAACTATTATAAATACAATTCAGTGTACTTGATCTCAAGTGAATTTTTTAAAGTTTTTATACTTGTGGGCTAACCAAATACTTGAAAATTAAAAATGTATGAAAACATACACCTTATATTTTTATAATATATTGTTCATCAGCTCTTTTTTGTTAATTAAGAAAGCTTATTTTCAATTTTTATCATTTTTTCAGTGGTGTAAAGCTAACATTTTTCTTTCACATCTTTTTACTGTCAGTGTTCCTAAGCAGTGCACCTTAAATTAGTTCACATCTAATTTATCATGCTTCTATTTGAGTTGTCAGGATTTCATATTTAGGAACAATAAAATGAATATTTAATTTTAACTCTAAAGGACCATCTTCATTTTTATTAGTTTTGATTATCTTGTTTATTTTTGGTTGATAGATTAGTAGTTGGCATGTTTGCCCCAATACGTTGAAGTTTTAGGTTTAGTTCAGTGCATAGAATTTGTGCCTATTAAAAGGAGAATCATACAGCCTGGCTGCAAAGGTCGTTCATATCAGTGGAAATTATACCTTAATAAAGAAAACTAAAGCATATGTGTGGTCACAACCAATCCTTGTCATTATGCTATGAAAGCTTTGGGATTTGTGATCAAAGCAACGGGCTTATCCTGAACTGTGGTATAACCTCTGGTTGAACCTTTCAAATTTTTATTTTAGGAGATGATACTCTAAATGTTGGCCATGTTACCTGCCTTTAAGACCTATCTACCTAATTAAGTGATAGAGATTAAAATTATTGTGAAAAAGCCAGAAGAAAATGTATACTGTAAATGTATCTGTCTTCTGTCAGTGTTGTTTACTTATCATTTTCCACTGATGTTTTAAAGAATTGCCGAACATGTGTTTTCTATCCAGAGCTGACTGTTCTGTTCTGATGAATATAAAACATACTTCACTTTGTAAATGCGCATTAAAAGTATTAGAAAGGTATAATCTTTGACTCTGTTACTACATTTCATCTGTCAAAAGAGATAATTTTGAACTGTAATATTTGGTATTGTATCAAGACATGGTTCTTAGAAAAATGCTTTTAGGATTAAAATGGAATTCTACTGTATAACTTAAATGTCATTGTCATCGACAGTAAGATTTTGGCTGTATATATGCGTATTTATTTTGTTACATGTTGGTATATCTCAGTTGAGTTCAGCATGTTTATTTCATATTAAGAGAGTATTGAACTCTTACCACTGACGTATGCAGATTTTCTTGTGATGAGACTGCAATAGAGTTTACATACAGCACGTCCTCAAATAATGTCATTTCATTCAATGTTTTGTTATAATGCTGATAAAAAATAATATCAATTCATGGCCAGGGCCGCTGTCTGTTGGGTGTTCACAGATTGTCTGTGTGGGTTTTTTCTAGGTACTCTGGTTTCCTTTCACATCCCAAAGATGTGCACATGTGGTAAATTGGTGTGTCTACGTGGTTCCCATCTGAGTGAGTGTGTGTGTTTGTGTGTGTGAGTACTCCCTGCAATGAGATGGCAATTGGTGTCCTGTCCAGGGTGGGTTCCTGCCTTGCGCCCTGAGTTGCCAGGGTAGGTATAGGCCACCTGCAACCCTGAAGTGGCATAATTAAGTAAATAATTATCTTACTTGTTTTTATTAATCTTTCTTAGATGTATATATAGCTCACATTTATTTCAACATTTAATATTAGAAGAGTTTTGGGTCTCTATTTAGAAGTTTGGTGATGTTTTTGTGGCCATTGAAATATGCTGTAGGAACCTGACTCATTTATATCAATTAGCCGGTGGTAAAATTGGTTTTGTTATATGTCATTTTACGAAATGTTGCAGTTTCCAAGAAGCCATCGATGACAGTAAGTGAGGATTTCCTGTGTATATGCTCATTCTCTTACTAATTTAATTGTGCTAATTTGATGTTCTTCATACTGTATGTAAAATCTTCATGATCTGTCTCCTCAGTATTAGTTTTTTAGAAATGTTTGTCATATTTTAAATTAACATAAAAAGTCCTCAATCTCATGGATCCTTCCATTTAGAGGGAGTTACAAACAAGCAGTTATAATACAGATTGATGAGTTCTGTGTTAGGGAAATACAATGTATTACGATCTTTTCCCTAAAGCTTTGTCTGGCCACCTCAACTTTTAGATACAATATTCTCATTTGAACTTCTGGAGTGCTAGTTGTTTTCACAACCCGTTTTCTTTTAAAAATATAACATTTCACTCTCACTGATTTAGATCTGTATTCTATAGGGGGAAGACACTCATGTTTATGTATCCCAGACCCTAACACAGTTAGTTCTCCCTAAAGAATAAGAACTAACTTACAGGGTCATTCCCTAAGGGGACGGAGCCTGTATGGGCCCTGACGCTGAGAAATCTCCCCTCAGAGCTGGAGTGGCTGTGTTGGCTGCCCAGCGGTGCTAGGTTGGGCCAAGGGGCCTCCCACTCTGTTCTGGGATGCCAGAAAGGCCAGAATTGATGTTGGTAAGGAAATTTCACCATTTGGTCTCCCCCTTTGTGGGCCAGTGGGTGGTCAAGATGGGTCAAGAATAAGAAGCTACAGCCCATCAGCCTCCAGTGTCTGTGGCTCCAGGACACCCAGGTCTGTAGAAAGAAATTATTCCTTAGATTTGATCCAGATGAAGAAATGGGGCCCACTGGCAACAGCCTATCGCCAGAGCCTCCACACAAAGAAGTGCAGAAGGAAGGGACTGTGGACCCAAAGCAGGCCCGGGAGCACAGCGGGCAGAAGACCCTGTGGATCCTCACCAGAGCTTGTCCTCCAGGAGGAGGATGATTCTGAGTGTTTGGAGGGAGACACCCCTGCAGGAGATGCTGGGAGGTGGCTGCGTGTCAGCTTTGTTTTGTTTGGCAGTGTTTGGGTGAACAAGTTCTCCAGAGCCAAGAAAGCCAACAAGAGGGGGGACTGGAGGGATCCTGCCCCAAAGTGGGTCCTGCACTTTGGTGGTGGTGGCTTCCTGGCATTTTAAAATTGTTGGATATCTTGGAGCTCTTTCCCAGCGATCACATCCACCTGTGACACCCTGTCTGAGAAGTTCTATAGAAGATAAACCTTAGAAGCTCTAGGCCAGGCTCAGCCTGTCTGCTCTACACTGTTGGACCAGAGATCCTTTTCAGGGCTAGGGAACATCATTAAGAATGAAGTCTTGAAGTCTTGTACAGAGCCAGGATCTATCCATCCCTTCCTTTGGTTCAGTCCTAAGTTCCTTGCTGGGGAGGCCCTGGTGGATCACGTGGTGGAATTCAGTACTGCCTTGCTGCAGGGCAAGTTCTGGGCAAACTGTAGCACAGACATGTCTACCAGAAAGAACAGTGGCCTCCTGGCTACCAGGTCATGAAGGAAGTGTTTGGGCCCCCAAGTGGGTTGTAGAGACTCACCTGGTAGTACCCACAGTGCCAGCCCCAGTTGTTGGAGGAGCGGGAGCAGCATCAATTCTCCTAAGGAACTTTTGGGGTGCTCTTCATAGAACCTTGCCCCTTAGGGAACCTGATGTCTAAGTGTCCAGATAGGAGGTTGTGGGCAGGGACAGGGTGCAGAAGATAGTGTGGGTCAGGGTGCTGGTACTATAATATTCATCTCCCTGGAGTTATGTTGAAGGCAGAGTTTTCATAGGGTTAGATTTTCCTTTTCTAGTTCAGTTAGTTCTTCCTATTGAATTGCACCATTGTGAAAGATGAGAAAAATCATGATAATGGGTAAGGGGGAAACCTCCCGGAAGGTAATGGGGAAGGAAAAGGAAAGCCTATGGGAAATAGCTGTGCTCCTAACATGGCTTTGCAGATGATGTGGGTTTTTTTGGTTTTTGTTTTGAGACAGGGTCTTGTTGTCTCCCAGTCTAGGGTACAGTAGCATGATCTCAGTTCAATGCAGCCTAGTCCTCCCTGACTTAAGCAGTCCTCACCTCAGCCTCCAGAGTAGCTGGGACTACAGGCATATGCCATGATGTCTGGCTGATTTTTGTTTGTTTTTTACAGAGATGGGGTCTTGCCATGTTGGCCAAGCTGGTTGTGAATACCTGCACTCAAGCGATCCTCCCATCTTGGCCTCCCAAACTGTTGGGACTGTAGGTGTGAGCCACCACGCCTGGCCAGCTCCTGTATTTGTTGTTTGTTTGTTTGTTTGTTTGGCAACTTTAGTTGATTTTAAGGCCCTCCATTTTGGAAAGCAAGAAAAGAGGGTTTTTTTTTTCTTGTTCCCCTGGAGGATCCAGGGATGAGAATAGAGTGGCCTGAGAGCAGTGCTTGGATTCAACCTCCTGCTGGACACAGACACCAAGAGGGTGGTTGGAGCAGGGAGCTGCACCTTTCTGGGGTGCCCAGTGATCTGTAGAGAAAAGCTGCTTGTTTGCTCCTTAAGTTAGTGTATTTGTGACTGTTGATATGTTGAGCAATTCAGGAATCAAGGGCTGTGGAGAAACTCCCTCAGGTTATTGGCAAACAGGTAAATGAAGCTAGGACAGTAACATGAAAAAAAAGCTCTCTGTTAAAAAAAAAAAGAGTAAGAACTAAATAAATGTGGTTTCTTTTTTGTGATAATAATGTGATACATCACCCTTCATTTCTACGTAAGGTTTGAATCATATAATTAAGAGGGGTTTTTATAAGTTTGATTCTTTTAATAAAAAATAACATTTACATTCTATTTGTATTTCTGCCCATACTGAATTCTTTCTGCATTTTGTGTGTGTATATATATATATTTATATATGTTAGTATATACATAAATAAATGTATACATATATTTATATGTTATATGCTTATATGTATTTATATATGTATTATATATGTGTATTTTTTTTTTTGAGATGGGGTCTTGCACTGTCACCTAGGCTGGAGTGCAGTAGTGTGAACACGGCTCACTGCAGCCTCCTGGGCTCAAGCAGTCTTCCCACATCAGCCTCTCGAATAGCTGGGACTACAGGCACAGGTCCATGCCACCATACCCAGCTAAATTTTTTAATTTTTTTTATAGAGACAGGTCTTCCCATGTTGCTCAGGCTGGTTGTGAACTCCTGGAAATAAGCCATCCTTCTCTTTTGGCCTCCCAAAGTGGTGGGATTACAGGCCTGAGCCATGGTGCCTGGACTAGAAATATACTGTCATGGCCGGGCTTGGAGTCTCATTCTTGTAATCCCAGCACTTTGGGAGGCCAAGGTGGGCGCATCACCTGAGGTTAAGAGTTTGACACCAGCCTGGCCAACATGGTGAAACCTCATCTCTACTAAAAATTAGCCAGGTATGGTGGTGAGTGCCTGTAATCTCAGCTACTCAGGAGGCTGAAGCACGAG
Source organism: Cebus imitator (assembly GCF_001604975.1). Lineage (NCBI taxonomy): Eukaryota > Metazoa > Chordata > Mammalia > Primates > Cebidae > Cebus > Cebus imitator. The sequence goes on along the minus strand of NW_016107319.1, from coordinate 15,594,668 downwards.
AATCACTTAAACCCAGGAGGCACTGGTTGTAGTGGACCAAGATCATACCAGTGCACTCTAGCCTGGGTGACAGATTTCCTTAGGAAATCACAGATAAAATCCATAGTAATTAAATGGAAACTGATGAGTTACTACCATTCCATCTTAAAAAAAAAAAAGAAAGAAAGAAATACGTTATCAGTTAATATATTGCTAACTTTTTACTATTATTGAAATAGAGATAAAATTATAACCACCAACTCAAGTGTACAAGAAATATCCTAATTTGAACTCAGCCCTTCCTCATATTAAGCTGGTGAGAAATTCCTTCATAGTTATTAGATGGGTGGGGCAGGGACCTTCTTTTCTCAAGGCTTAAATGAGAATCCAGGCTTATGTATACCTAGAAAATTGGCCTTCACATCTTTAGTCCATCATCATCTTCATTAGTCATATTTTTATTGTCTAAGATACACATGATCTTTTGGAGGCAAGCAGCTCTGCTGATTATACCAATTTAGTGGTAGAAAATATTTGCTGATACCAAAAGCCCTGATGCCAACAGACTAGCTTCCCTGTATGCACCATGCATGGGGCCACATGTACAGGAGGCAGATTGTTTTTCATGAAAGGGCACTTGATTGAGAGAAAGAATGGAAGCTAAAATCCAGCCTGTACTTGCTCCATTTCCCAAACTGAATTCTCTTAGGGCTGCATTAGCCTAGAAGTGTTGCCTTTTTCTAATTCACATAGAGGAACTGTATGGGGATATAGTCACCTTCTCACCATTCCCTATCCTCTGGGTTCCTGCCTAACCTCTTCATCTCTTCTCCTTTCCCCCAGGCCGGGTTAAAAAAAAAAAAAAAAAAGCTAACTGTAGATTTTGGAAACTTGCTTACCTACTCTGTAAAAAAATTATGCCTCTTTCTTCTTTGGCTTCTCTGTCTAAAAATACTAACATTTGACTCTTCCTTCACCTGAATACATCATATACTCTCTGTTTGCTTAGAGTTTCACACAAGAAAAGAAGATGCTTTCAAGAGGCCTCTGCTCTGGACCTTGCAAATGTTCTCGAAATAGGAAATGCCTGACTACTTTCTTAAAATTTAGGTGAAGGAAGTGAGAGGAGAAAAAATAGAGTGAAATGCAAATTCATATCTTGATAAATTTCAAGTGAAATGTTGAAAGCTTAATTTTTTAATTTTTATCGTTTAGATTTTTAATTTTGAAATATGTTTACAATGCTTGTTGCACAAAATTTACATAAAATGTTTCCTTAGGAAATCACAGATAAAATCCATAGTAATTAAATGGAAACTGATGAGTTACTACCTCCTTCCCAGCATGATAGAAATTATGTAGCTGAAAGACTTGAAAGTTTGAAATTGCTTTCTTCATATCACTTATTAAAAAATTATGGTTTGTTTTATGGGTTGTTTGGCTCCATTTAATTTCTAGTTAAATTAATTGAATTTATATTTAGGTTAAGGTGTCAATATTAAGGTAACATAATAATTCATAATAAATTTGTATTTAAAAATAAACTGGGCCAGGAACAAAATATGTTTTTCGGAGGAGCTTGAAGCCAGTAGCTTAAGACCAACCTAGGCAACATAGTCAGACTCCGTCACTGCAAAATATTTAAAAATTAGCCAGACATGGTGGTATATTCCTATAGTCCTTGCTACTTGGGAAGCTGAGGTGGAAAGATTGAGTGGAGTTTGAGGTTTTAGTGAGCTATGATTGTGCCACTACTTTACTCCAGCCTAGGTGACAGAGTGAGAGAGACCCTGTCTCAACCAGGAGAATGAAAAAAACAGAACTTGTGGAGAATATTTGTTTTCAGCAAATAAATTTTTTGTCAATTTGTTGAGTAACCTGAATAAAATAATAGATGTAGAAGATATGGACAAATATACAAAATCATAATATCTTGGTGCTATATATTAGAAAGATTGAAAACTTCATTTTTGTGGCAATTGCTGTGAAATGTCATTTTTTCCTTCTGCTTTCTCAAATTCGTGTTGCTAAGAGTACTATTTTTGTATATTTTTACTATGTATATGCATCTCTGATTTACGATAGAAGTGACCAATCTCCCAAATTTTAAAACTCTGAAGAAAACTAGCACTTAAAATTCAGGCATTAAAATTATTTTCTTTTGAATCTAGGAGAATTATAAAACAAGAGCATTGTGGGTATAACCGGCAAAAGAGGGACAATCAGTATCTTCTAATCATTATAGGATGTCGATGGGCGCGGTAGTGGACAGCGGGTATTACTGAAATGAGAATAATTTGTATTTAAGTAGCAAATGCTGCTTTTGATTGTCAATGAACAAGGAAAGCATGTTCCTCCCTCTTGTAAAACAAAGCCTGACAATAGTAACATTCATCTTCAGTAGCACAAGTATTATGAAGTGAAAATAAGATATTTTGGTAAAATATGTCAAAGTTGGAAATTAATTGAATATACACTTCAGCAAATTAACACTAGAAAATTTTAAAGTGATTTATTGGGATAAATCACAACATTACAAAAATTCTCTTTGGATTAATTTTATTTATATAACAATTGCTATATGAAGAGAGATAAATATCCTATATATATGAAAGGTATAGTTATTCAGGAGAACCAGTTGTTTTCTCATTGTGAATGTGCTAAAAGTTTAGAGGTTTTTTTTCTTTTTTTAAAAAAATCACTTTGTATATATGTTAAAAACTTATATTTAATATATTTAGCACCGTATATACTCTATAAGTAGAACCCAGGCTTATTTGATGACTAAGGACAAAGGCTTTCTAGTTAAACAAGTCCTGATCCAACTTCCATATTTATAATATATCAACTGTTAACCTTGGACAAAGTACTTTTTTGAGCCTTAGTTCATTTTTTAAGTGGAAATGATTGATACCTTACCTTGGAAAGTGTTTGTGAGGTTAAATGTAATATGGTTTATTAAGAGTTTATTCATTTATGGTATGAGAGTATGACTCATACCGTACAATAAGCATTCGCTCAAACAAATTGGATATGGCTTTTTGCTGCAGAAAATAACACACATCTGTCTTTTCCCCTTTTGTCAATTAGAATTATATGCCTTGTTTTTGAAGATGAGAATCTTAAAATTTTTGTGTGATTATAGTCTGATTGTATTTATAGCTGAGCTTTAAACAAGATCTTTTTTTAAAAAAATGTTCAGTTTAAATGCTTTTTAAGTCTAATGGTGAGGTGGTTGTCAGCCGTTTGGAGGGAGAACAAGCTCATTTCTGCCCTGCTTAGTTAATTATTGTGATTGTAAACAAAGGATGTACAATTCAAAGTCAGACAACATTTCACATGGATGATGGAGGTGATAATAGCTTAATTCCTGCTGGATTTTTTTCCCCCTGTTCTGGCAAGTTCATACTGACCTTGTCCAAAATCTGATGACCTCCCTATTTTACTCAACTGTTTGGAAAGCCAGGCCTGCCATAGCTGGCCCTGAGGGGGTATCTGAAAGACCACTGAACCACTGACCCATGTCAAGACTGGATTTTAAGTCTGATCTTCAGAGCCTCTGAAATAGTTATATATGGGGTTTATTACACACAAAGGGCTAAACAGCTGCATTTTTCTGCTTATTAAATGTTGTTACTAAAGTCACATATTGTATTTACTCAGTTTCTTATGCAAGTCATTTTCTAGACCAATTATAAATTTTGATCTTTCGTCAGAGTTGGTATCTTTAAACTTAACTGTTTTGAAGAGTGAGGAAAATGTACTGATAAACCATGGCTAAGATGTAATAAATTATCTTTCTGGTTTATGAAGAGACCAAGGCAGTGGCATTTTAATGCTTATAAAGATTTTGGGGTTTTCTGGCAAAAATTCCATATACCTCATAAAAAAATCAAGTTAGGTTGTCATTATTGTTACAGCATGGTAATTTCTGTTTATATCTTGTCAAACCTTAGTTATTACTCAAATATTTCTGTTTAAGAGTTTTGAGGTTATGAGACATGTCATGAAGGAAAGCCTATGAGATGTATTTATACAAGTAAGATGTTATTTAAATTGGGTTGGATAGGATCTCTCTGCCTTATGAGAAGCTGTGACAGGGCTATGATATTCAATGAAAAAAAAATTTCACTGTGTTTATTTTGTTCTTCTGAACAACAGAAAATGATCAGGTCCTTTTTTTGAATATCTAGTCAATATCCTACCATTTATATCACGTTGTCTTTTATTTTTATGTAGGAGTTGATCCCTGAATTTTATTATCTCCCAGAGATGTTTGTCAACTTCAATAATTATAATCTTGGAGTGATGGATGATGGGACAGTAGTGTCTGATGTCGAACTTCCTCCTTGGGCCAAAACCTCAGAAGAATTTGTTCACATAAACAGATTGGTAAGATAGTAATCATCTACTCTGTCTGTCATGAGCCTTTGCTCAAAGCATCTTTCATGTGTTGGTGTATAATCATTAACCCTTGCTCTTCTGGACAAACCTGTAGATGACAGACTAACTGAAAGTGACATAATAGCTCATGAATCCCTGTATATACTTTATGAAATTTTGTTGAGTTGATATATAAAATAATAGTTTCTCTTATGCAGAATTTAAGTTAGATTAATATATATATGATAATTCAAAATTATAAGTGAAGGTTAGAAGTGAATTTGGGATTAATAGAAACAAGATTTTGAAATTATGTCCTTTATCTTTCGAAGGAAATCTTCACATAATATTAAGAATATGAAAACTTTAAAACTTAAAAGCACATTAAATTTGTGCTTACAAACAACTCTTTGGTATCCTCTTTAGTGAACTCTTTAGTGTCCTTTATTATCTGGGTTCAGTATCTTTTTGAGACATTAATATGGCTTTTCCTTTTTGCCTTTTAAGTTTCACAGAAGTTTGGAATCAGGGAGCTTTATTCTCAGTATTTAAAAGTAAAATCTTGGCTGGGTGCGGTGGCTCACGCCAATAATCCCAGCACTTTGGGAGGCCGAGGCAGGCAGATCACCTGAGGTCAGGAGTTTGAGACCAGCCTGACCAACATGGTGAAACCCTATCTCTATTAAAAATACAAAAATTAGCTGGGCGTGGTGGTTGACATCTGTAATCCCAGCTACTTGGGAGGCATTGTGTTTTTACTTTACTTATAAAAAAGGAAAATTGTTGTATTTTTTTAGGTGACATTCCTTTTTTTTCATGCTAACAATTAGTCCTATCTTCCAGATCTTTATTACAATCTCATTATTATTGAAATTTTAGACTGTATATATACTGGAAACAATGCAGGGGAGTTGAAAGAATATGTAAGCTTTGGAACCTGACCAGGTTTTCCAGTACTTTATCAATCACATTGTTGATTATGGGACCTTACCAGTTTAACCTTTCTGAGCCTTGGTTTCTTCATTTGTAATTTTGAAATTATGAATAAATGATTGTAATTATGTATGTAAAATGCCTAGAATAGTCTCTGGCTTATAGTAGGCACTCAGAAAATGGTGTATTATACAGAAAATATTATTGTATCACAGTCTTATGGAATATGTTGCATTTTACTTTTACCCCAAGAATTTTTAAAGATTCTCGCAAAGTTTCTGTGATTTAAGTGAGAGATGAAGACTAAGCTTGCTCTGAAAGATATTGAAGGAAATGCCAAACCTTTAAATGTGGCAGGTGTCTGTGGTTGTATGTGCTCCCCCAACCCCAGGGACACACAGAAGTGAATAGAAAGTACATTCATACTACAACTTTTCTTTCAGTAATTTTTCTTTTAAAACAGATTCATTGAGGTACAATCTATATACCATAAAATTCAACTTTTTAAAGTATACAATTCAAAGAGTTTAGTAAGTGTACACAGTTATGTAACTACCACTACAGTTCAGCTTTGGAACTCTCACATGAGTACAAAAAGTTCCCTTGTGCCTCTCTATAGCCAGCCTCTGCTTCCACTGCTGGCTCCAGGCAATCACTGATTCTGTCTCTATAGTTCTACTTTTCTAGAAATTTTATATTAATGGAATCATACAATATGTAGTCTTTTGATGCCTGTCTTCTTTCACCTAGCATGATGTGTTTTGAGATTCATCCACGTTGTGCATATATCAGTAGTTAATTTCTTTGTATTGATATATTCCATTTTATAGATATATCATATTTTAAAATATCTTTGCTGGTTAATGGACTTTTTTTCCAGTTTGGGCTATTATAAACATTTGCATGTAAGTGTTAGTGTGGACATCTGTTTTATTACTTTTGGATAGATTTCTAGGAATTCCTGGGTCATGTGATAAAAATTTTTACCATTTTGTATTCCCACAATGTATGAAGTTTCAGTTTTTTGATATTCTTACCAAGACTTGGTATTGTCAATCTTATTTATTTTAGCCATTCTAATAGGTATGTCATTGTTATTTTAATTTGCATTACCCTAATGATGAATATTGTTAACCATCTTTTCACAGACTTATTTGCTACTAATATATATATATACATGTTCTTTGATGACATATATATTCAAATATTTTGCCTATTTTTAAATTGAGTTGTCTTTTTTTTTTTTTTTTTTTTTTTTTTTTTTTTT
>NW_016107319.1:15549135-15588071 GCF_001604975.1 Cebus imitator | reverse complement strand
AGGTTCAAGCGATTCTCCTGCCTCAGCCTCCCGAGTAACTGGGACTACAGGCACGCGACACCACGCCCAGCTAATTTTTGTATTTTTAGTAGAGACAGGGTTCACCATATTGGCCAGTCTGGTCTCAGACTCCTGACCTCGTGATCTGCCCATCTCAGCCTCCTAGAGTACTGGGGTTACAGGCATGAGCCAATGCACCGGGCTGGGTTGTCTTCTTCTTATTGAATTGTAAGATATCTTTATGTATTCTCTATAAAAGCTATTTATCCAACATATATCTTGAAAATATTTTTTAACTAGTCTATTTTATTTTCATTTTTAATGGTGTCTTTTGAATCACCATTTTAAAAATGTTTTAACTAAATATTAAATAGATATAAAATAATATACTACATATAAAAAGTACAAAATATCCTCATTATTGGTGAATAATAATTTTCTTTTGAGAAAAAAATCGTGTTCTGATTTTATTATTGACACACTTTTTCTCAAATATGACTTGAAATTTTGTCTCGAGTACCAGTTTTCTGTTAATCATTACCATAATTAGTATTATTAGTAACATAAAGAAGTTTGTTAGTATGTTTACTTCACTTTAAAGGAGCTGTAAAAGGCAGAAACATTTGAATAAGTTATGTATTAAGTTTTTCACCAATGTTTTGACAAGTAAAAAATGTAATTACATAAGTTAAGGAAAGCCACTCTCCCAATAATACCTCCCATCTCTACCCTCACTGCCTTCACCTCAGAAAAGCCGGGTCTGCTTGGGACAGGTTTAAAAGGGCACTAAGGAAAAGAAGATTGTGGCTTACCGAATTGCTTTACAACTAGATTTGGAGTTTGGCTACCCGTGCTCTAAACTTGGACATGACTGTAAAATTCTATGCCAAATAATATTTTGCAGTATTAACTGTGCATTTGTTATAACATTTATATTAAGCTTACTTACTGTTTTTCCCAGTGATTCTTACTGCTTGAGTTTTATAGATGTCTTCATTGTTTAGACTCTGAATTAGCTTACATTCCTAAGTAGAACTGTGTATAAATTCACTGCAATTTAAATGCAAATATAGTTTAGAGTTGAGTATTTATGTATCTGGTCACATTAATTCATAATTAGGAAAGATACTTGATTTTACATATATGTGCCTTTATGAAAGAATTTAATACCTCATTCATTCATTCAAAAATATTTATTTTACATCTCTGATGAACAAAGTTTCCTTACAATACAGTCTATATTGATTTATTTTGCAATTTCTTTTTAACTTTCTACAAGTGACTAAATTGTTAGTATGGTATCTTATGTATTGGTTAGCATGTTGTCACATAAGGGTTTCATCTCCCTCCTCTTTTTGGTTTACCTCTTCAAGCCCACAGATTTTATGCAATGATTGCAGCTCATGAAATGCATACTACTTTGATCTGTGACCTTTTTGTGGTGCTAATCGGGTTCCTGATATCATTATACCTTACTCATTAATCATATTTCCTGCAGCCCATCAGGCAGCCAGACAGCACAAGTCCCTGTTTTCAGCCCTCTGTTGGCAGGTTTCTGCTTTTCCAGATTATTACAGACGATACTTCGGCTTCTCATAGCCAGAGCCGTATCAAGCTGTGTGTTACAATTAAAGTCAGATGGTCCTCAGGTTGAACAGGGATATAGTGTTGCAGCTGTCCCTCTTCCTGGAACAAACCAGCACCAAGAACAGATGATCTATAGGACAGTGAATAATAACAGATTGTACAGTACTCGGTTGATAGCAGGGGATCAGAGAATTAATTAACTGTCATACTCATTTTAAGATACCCAGCATGTCTTTTTTAAGTATTTGATTGTTACTTCAAGAGGATAGGATATTTTTAGGAGCGTGATCTTGGTAGTGAACCAGTAATGCTACATTCTCTATATTAGAGGATGTTAACTACTGTCTTACCCAATGGCTTTCATCCTCAGAGTTTTCTTGCAAGTAATGAAGATCTAAATGTACGATTGGAAAATTGGTTAAGTGGATGGGCTTATGAACAGAAGATAATATCCTACATGTTTTAGAAGGAAAACTCACCTAAATTTTATTAGTTTTTTTCAGAGAAATAAATTATATTCTGTTTGTTCTGAACAGTTGGAATCGGGGTAAAACCAAAGCAGTCTTAATTATATTCCTGAGATTGGTCCATGTTATCTAATATTACCTGAACTATGAAAAAAATTATTTCAGATACTGCATCAGAAATATAAATGAGAAACAGGCTTTCATACTTTCAAATAATAGAAGAATTTATGAGTTAAGAATGCCCATCATCTGTCTCTTATGATACAATGTCAGTGTTTAGACCTATATATTATACTGCCTCTTATAACCTTCAAGTTTCATATTGAATAAGAGACAAAGAAGACCATACTCTGGGCAGAATTTCTAAAAGACGGCCTTTGAAAGTAGAACATTTTGTTTTAGCTGAAGGATGCATAATTGATTCAAATTATAATAGTTCATTCATCTACCATGTATTTATTGAGTGCGTGCTTATGGACCACCACTGTTAGACTCAATGAATAAGATAGACAATATCCGTATTCTTTTGGGGATGCCTTCTCTTTGATAACTTGTTGAAATAGAAGGCTTATCAAGGCCTAAAGGTGGCATGAATCTAGCAAAGGAAGTGTTCTCTTGATGAATTGTCCTAAGGTTACCAGCTAGAATCACATTTACTTTTGTGTATCTTCCATAGCTTTTGTCTCCTCTACTGTTTCATACTGGTGACAAATAGTACTCGTTTGACAAGGTAAAGAAAAATAAAATGAGTGTATTATCTGCTTTCCATTATCATCAGAGAATATGTGGACAAATTAAAAGAGATTTTGTCCTTTTATAGTATTGCCTGACAACAAAAAACAAGATTGATGAAGAAATAGAATTTAATTTTTTTTCTATCATTGCTAAAATCTTAATCTATTCAACATAAACCTTTATAGATCTTATACCTCTGATTGAATTAGGTCAATCTTTTGTGACTCTTTTCTCTGAATGGAAAAGTTACAGTTCTCAAGTGATGACAGCATAGAAACAGAATCTCATGCCCCCTACTGAACAAGTGTGGGGAAATGACATTTAAAAACCTGTTTCTTAAGACCGCTGACCAGGCAACATTTAAAAAAATTTTTTTTGGGAATTGAAATGCCAGAAGTTAACATGCTTTTTTCAAATTGTGGTGGTGTTGTTGTTTTTTTTTTTTTTCCAGTTCTCTTTTTGTTTTCCATATTGATAATGATATGGCCAAGAATGTAAATAGCCGTGGTGGCTGCAGTTGGGAATAATTATTCTCAGCTGTGGGTATCTCCCTCTTGTGGCTTCATCCCCTTTACTCCCAGTACAGTGGTTGGATCTAAATCCCCTGGGAATGTAGGGAGATAGGTATGAAAAGTCTAAAATTCCTATTGTTTGGTTTGCTTTTAGTCATGATGTGTAATTTACTGTGAAATTTTTAGTTAAAAAAGGAGGACACCTAAATAAGAGGAAAAAAACCATTTACCATATTGATAGATTGTTAATTCTCCCCAAATTTATTTATGAACTCAATATAAAAATATAACAACCAATCAATAGGTTTACTTTGTCTTGGTGGAAGATGACAAACTGATTTTAAAGAGCAGAGGGCTGTTATGGCCAAAATCCTCCCTGAGAACAACAGCAGATTTTAGAGGGACTTGTTTTACCACATATCAAGAATTATTATAAAGCTATAGTAATTAGGGAAGGAGAAGTAGTCCAAGGGAATTGAGTAGAAAACCCAGAAATAAGACTAGGACATATAAAGAAACCTACCTATTATAGAGCTGGTATTGCAGCTCTGTGGGGAAAGGAAGGACTTTTCAATTTAGGATTTTGAGATAGTTATTTTATTAGTTTCCTAGGGCTTCTGTAACAAAGTACTGTAATCTGGTGGAAACAACAGAAAGTTATTGTCTCACAGGTTTGGAGGCCAGAGGTCAAGGTTTAGAAGAGTTGGTTTCCCCTAAATGGTGTAAGGGAAGGACCTGTTCTGGCCGTCTCGTTGGCTTGTATATGGGTGTCTTCTCCTTATGTCTCTTCACATCATCCTCCCTCTATGCATGTCTGTCTGTCCAAATTTTCCCTTTTCATAAAGATACCATTCATATTAGATTAAGGACTCACCCTACTCCAGTGTGACCTATGATAAATAAAGACTTCTGTAATGACCCAATTTTCAAATAAGGCTACCTTCTGAGGTGCTATGAGGTTGAGACTTTAACATAAAATTTCGGTGGGAGTGGGTACAATTCAACCTATAGCAAATATAAGGAGAAAAATTTTAATTGGAACCTTATTTTATGCCACTAACAGAAATGAAAGTATATTAAAGCTTTATATATAAAGTCAAGACAATAAACTTTAACAAAATAATTCAGGAGAATTTCTTCGTGATGTTGAAATAGGGAAAGATTTTCAAATGAAACAAAAAAGTGAAATATGATATATTACATTAATTGATTGTTGGATGTTAAACCAACATTGCATTCATGAGTATATTACACTTAGATGTTTTAAGTTCTTTTGATATATCCTGGATTTTTGTTTTGTTAGTATTTTCTTGAGGAATTACCAATTTTGAGGACTTTTGAATCTATATTTGAATTACCAATTTTGAATCTATATTGATGAGGAATATTAATTTATAGTTTTCTTTCATATATTCATCTGATTTTATTATCGGGGTAATACTAGTCTCATAGAATGAGATATGGCAGTGTTCCTTCTTCTTCTACATTTTTGAAGGACTTTGTGAAGGCTTGTTATTATTTCTTCTTTAATTGTTTGATAGAATTCACCATTGACACTGTCTAGGCATGGCCTTTTTTTTTTGTGAGAAGATTTTAAATTACCAAATCATTTTTTTTTACTTTTTTCAGGTCTATGGAGATTTTTTATTTTTTCTTGAATCTGTCAGTGATTTATATCTTTCTTAGAATTTGTCCATTTAATCTAAGTTGTCTGATTTATTGTTACGAAGTTGTTCATAGTATGCCTTATTATCATTTTAATTTCTCTAAGATTAGTAATGATGTTACCTCATTTACACTGATTTTTGGTAATTGGCATTATCTTTTTTTCTCGTCCACTCTTGCTAAAAAGGTTTGTCAATTTTGTTGATCTTTTCAAAGAGCCAACTTTTTATTTCACAGGTTTTCTCTATGGTGTTTCTGTTTTCTCTTTCACTGAGTTTTCACCCTAATATTCATTCTTTCTTTCCTTTTGCTTGCTTTGGGTTTAGTTTACTCTAACTAGATTCTTAAATTGGAAAACTAGTTTTTTTTATTTGAGTTCTTCTCTTCCAATAACTCTTCCAATTACAATTTTCTCTTTATATGTGGTTTAACTGTATGTCATAAATTTTGATATTTTGTTTCCTTGTTTTCATTCAGGTTATGCAATTTTCTAATATTCCTGGTTTTTTTTTTTTTTCTTGGCTTATGGATTGTTTAGAAGTATGTTGCTTGGTTTCCAAATATTTATGGATTTTCCAAATTTCCTTCTGTATTTTCTATTTTTAATTTCATTGTGATTAGAGAGCATACTGCATATGGTTTGAGTTGTTTAAAATGTACTGAGACTTGTTTTCAGCCTAGCATGGGGTCTGTATGGGAGTATTCTCCATGTTCTCTTCAGAAGAATGGGTATTCTGCTATTGTTTAGTGTTCTGTGGGTGTCAGTTGATCAGCTTGGTTTTTGTGTTTTAATCCTTTTGTATCTTTGTATCTTTTTTTTTTTTTTTTAGTCGTAGTTTCGCTCTTGTTACCCAGGCTGGAGTGCAATGGCGCAATCTCGGCTCACCGCAAACTCCGCCTCCTGGGTTCAGGCAATTCTCCTGCCTCAGCCTCCTGAGTAGCTGGGATTACAGGCACGCGCCACCATGCCCAGCCAATTTTTTGTATTTTTAGTATAGACGGGGTTTCACCATATTGACCAGGATGGTCTCAATCTCTTGACCTCGTGATCCACCCGCCTCGGCCTCCCAAAGTGCTGGGATTACAGGCGTGAGCCACCGGCCCGGCCCTCTTTGTATCTTTTTAATCTGTTTTGTATCTTTGCCTATTTTCTGTTTCGTTGTTTTTTTGGTTTTGTTTTTGCTGGTGAGATAATTGAAGTCTCCAAATACTGTTTTCAATTCTGTCAGTTTTTGCTTCATGTATTTTTGGGCTCTGTCGTGGTTTTTTGTTGTTGTTTTGTTTTGTTTGTTTTTTGAAACAGAGTCTAGCTCTGTCATTCAGGCTGGAGTGCAGTGGCGCAATCTCAGCTCAGTGCAACCTCTGTCTCACGAGTTCAAACAATTCCCCTGCCTGGTTCTGTTGTTAAATGCCTATGTTAGTTCCTATAGCTGCTGTAGCAAATTATTGCAAACACTTGGTGGTTTAAACAGCAGAAATTTATTCTGTCACAGTTCTAGAGTCCAGAAGTCTGAAATCAGTCTCACATTCCCTCCAGAGGATGTCTGCCTATGTCTTTACATTGCCTTCTGTCTATAGCCAAATCTCTCCCTGTCTCCATTTTCTGATGATACATGTGATTGCATTTAGGTCCTCCCTCATAATCCAGGATAATCTTTCATCGCAAAATCCTCAATTTAGGGCACACACAGTGGCTCATACCTGTAATCCCAGCTCTTTGGGAGGCCAAGGCAGGTGGATCACCTGAGGTCCAGAGTTCAAGACCAGCCTGGCCAACATAGTGAAACCCTGTCTCTGCTAAAAATACAAAACATTAACCATGTATAGAGGCATGTGCCTGTTGTTTCAGCTTCTTGGGAGGCTGAGGCAGGAGGATTGCTTGAACCTGGGAGGTGGAGGTTGCAGTGAGCTGAGATTGTGCCACTGCTCTCCAGCCTGGGTGACAGAGTGAGACTCCATCTTAGAAAAAAAAAAAAAAATTATCCATGTAATGACATTGCAAAGAACCTTTTCCCATATAACATAATATTTACAGATTCCAGAGAGTAGGACCTGATATCTTCCTGGGGGTGAGGGTACATTTTTCAGCCTATCGCAGTACATATATGTTATAATTGTTTTATCTTCCTGATGAATTAACCAACTTTAGTCATAAATTGTCTTTGTTTTTAGTAATTTTTTAGTCTGTTTTGCCTGATATTGTTAAAGGCAGTTCTCTTCAGTTCTCTTATGATAACTGTTTGCATGGTATACCTTTTTCTGTTATTTTACTTTCAACCTATTTTTGGATTTTGGACACTTTCAAAATGTCCTTTGTAGCTAGCATATAGTTGAATCATGTTATTTACCTAGACTGATAATCTCTGCCAATTGAAGTGTTTATTCACATTTAATGTTATTATTGATATCATAATAATAGTATAATCCAGCGGGCATCCAATAGCATAATTCAGAAATAGACCAGGACATATAAAGAAACCTCATCTATTATAACGTTCTGTAATAGTTGGATTCATGTCTGCCATTTTGTTAATTATTTTCTTTAGTCTTGGGTATTTTTGTTTTTCTGTTCCTTCTCTATCATCTTTTTTTGTATTAAATGGTATTTCTAGTGTACTATTTTCATTAATTTTTTTTACTATATATTTGTTTTACTTATTTTCTTAGTCATATTTGTAGAGACTACAATATACATTTTATTTTCTGAGACAGAATCTCACTCTGTTACCTAGGCTAGAGTGTAGTGGTAAGGCATGTGCCACTACGTCCAGCTAAGTTTTTTATTTTTCATAGAAATGAGGTCTCACTATGTTGCCCAAGCTGGTCGTGAACTCCTGACCTCAAGCAGTCCTCTGATCTTGGCCTCTCAAAGTGCTGGGATCATAGGCATGAGCCACTGTACCTAGGCTGCATTTTAAATTATCACAGTTTGCTTCAGGTTAATGCTAACATAATTCCAGTAAAATAAAGCAGCTTTGCTCCAACTCAGCTCCATTTCTTACCCCTAATTTGTGCTATTATTTATACGTAAATATTACATTTATATATAAAGCCTACTATGCAGTATTATAAATATTGTTTCATATAATCTTACATCTCCTAAAGAAGTTAAAAGGAGGAGAAAAAATACCTATTAATTTTATTTATTACTTTACCTTAATAGAAACATTCCAAAATGATGTCAGAAGAGTGCATCAGGTACTCAGCATCATCTAGGAATGGAATTAACAATTCCCATACATTAGAAGTTCTGTGGAATTGAGGTTTACACTTTCAAATACCAGTGTTTTTCACCATTTCCCTTGGAAAAAAACCTTTTATGAAATGGATTACACATTTCTTTGCCTTTTTTTTTTTTTTTTTTAAATTTCATCTTGAATTGTATCTTTGCCTCTTAAATGGGGAATTCTTTCTGAATTTAAATAGCCTTTTCTGGAATACTCACTGAGATGCATAGAGCTTTTTGTTCCTCACTTAAAATGACCTATATTCCTCTCCTTTCTTTTAGCTTTTCTGTTAGTATTCAAAGTTCTCGCCTATGTCAGCTGTCACTTCTCTGTCAGGGTTTTCATCTTCTTGTGATTGATAATGTTATTTAATACATATATAGCAAGGTTAAAAGCTTGAGAAATGACCCAGTGCCTCCCACCATTAAAGTTCATGAGCTTTGTGCTTGTTTTCCTCTTGGCCTTCAGTTGCTTTGAGTTTGACTGTGTTCTAGATTCTTTGAACACCTGAATTCTGAACTCTAAATAAATGAGAGTAAACTACATTTTGTTTAGTGACATATTATTTTGCTAGATACAAACAAAATAAAATATAATGATGCTATTTCTAAGATAATAGGCCACATCCATGATAGAAAAATATTCAAATTCTGTGTTTATTTTGGCATAAGTAACTTCTGTGGTTTTCTACCACATTATTAATATTTCATTAAAATATATTGATGATTTCAAATTTTAGAAAGAATGATAGAAAATTCCTCCCCATTGGTATTTCATCTATATAATTGAAAAGAGCTGTCGGCCAGGTGCCGTGGCTCACACCTATAATCCCAACACTTTGGGAGGCCGAGGTGGGCAGATCACCTGAGTTCGGGAGTTTGAGACCAGCCTGACCAACATGGAGAAACCTGTCTCTACTAAAAATACAAAATTAGCTGGGCACGGTGGTACATGCCTATAATCCCAGCTTCTCTGGAGGCTGAGGCAGGAGAATTGCTTGAACCTAGGAGGCAGAGGTTGCAGTGAGCCGAGATCGCACCATTGTACTCCAGCCTGTGCAACAAGAGTGAAGCTCTGTCTAAAAAAAAGAAAAGAAAAGAAAAAGATTGTCTAATAGTGGTTACCCTTCCCCTGGAGGTGATAGACTTCAACCTCAGTGATATAGCCGGAGGTGTGAGGGGAAATGCCAGATTCTCCCTCCTTCTGACGCAGGAACCTACAATAGTTCCACTTCTAGCTTGATTACTCACCACAGTGCCTGCTACATGTTCTTCTCATCATTGCAGTATGAACCTACCCTACTTCTTTTTTAGCCAAACGATACCCTAAAGCATGTAATGTTTCCCTTCTTAACGTTGCCCTCAAAAAGCAAAATAATCTAGAAACCTACAAACATTCTTCTGAGAATTCTCATCTTCTTTGAAACATTTCAGAAATACCCCTATATATTGTTTCACAAGCGTTACTTGGGATGCTATTGTACAGATGGCTGATCTAATTCATTTTAGCGCAACTTTTGTATATTTCTCTTCATTATTTATTAAACATTTTTTCATGTGAGATTCAGTAATGTCCATAATTAAATTGCAAAGACCCATGCCAGGCCCTTTGGAGTTCAGAATCTACTATGGTATAAGCAGCTAGATGAATCTGGCACGAGACCTGCTCATGATATCAATAGTAATTATACCTTGTAAGTATTTGACACTTTATTCAAAATACTTCTGGTTTTGTTTTGTTTTTGAGAAAGAGTCTTGCTCTGTCATCCAGGCTGGAGTGCAGTGGCACGATCTTGGCTCACTGGAACCTCCACCTCCCAGGTTCAAACAATTCTCCAACATCAGCCTACTGAGCAGCTAGGACTACAAGCACTCACCACCACGCCTGGCTAATTTTTTGTATTTTTAGTAGAGACAGGGTTTCACCATGTTGGTCAGGCTGGTTTCAAACTCCTTAAACTACTGACCTCAAGTGATCTGCCCACCTCAGCCTTCTAAAGTGCTGGGATTACAGATGTGAGGCATCATGGCCAACCAGGTGTATATTTTTTCATCTATTTCTTAATTTCATAATTTCTTTCTTTATGGTCTTGAAATACCTTGATGTACTGACTTCAGGAAAGAGAAATAAACAAACCCTTGTTTATGGTAACTTAGTGCTTGTCCAAAGTTACTATAGGTTTGAAGTTAAAGAAGGGGAAGAAGAGGAAAAACAAGAAGGATAAAAAGAGAGAGTTTTTTTTAATTAAAAAAAAAAACAAAAACAAACTAAACGATGGCTAGAAAGCCCAGTATTTAATTTTTTATTTTTAATCTTTGTGTAAATTATCACAGTAGTGTGCTGGCAGTTACAGCTGGTAGTCATCGTTTCTGCCAGGGGCTAATGATAATGGCTGGGGAAGAGAAGTGAGGCTAATGGGCTCGCAATATGAAATTCACAAGAGGAAATTGAATTCACAGAGGAATGCTTGCTCACCAAGCTCCCCTTGCTACCACCACTGCTTTCAGTAGTGCTCTGATTACAGGCAACTTCTGCCCAGTGGTGCTGTGCACGAGCTGCCTGTAACCCCTACCCTGCCTGTTTCTGGCACTGGGCCATGGCACCTGCAGCGGCAGTCTATCTGAAAAGCCGCGGCTCTGCTGTGGATTTCGTTCTGCCTCTGGATGCTTTCATGCAGCTCTGCACAGGGTTACTCGATAAATGACTGCTTACTGTGGTATTTATGTCTATTTGATTTGCCAGTAACTGGTGTATCTAAAACAAAAATTTTTTAACAAAGAATTCTGTATATACTAGCAAATTTCTTTGATTATGTTAACCAGAGTGACCTTCCCCCCACCCCCAAAACAAAGAAAAAGGAAGAAGAGGACTGCCACATGCTTATCCAGCACGGCTTATTTTTTTATGGTCCAGTTGATTCCTTTCTATATTTCTAATGATGATTCTCTATCTATATTTTAGAATTATCATTAGAAAATAGAGAAACTTTACGATAAATATCAAAGTATTGCAGTGCTAGGAAACAATGAATAGTTGTGTGAGTATTGTACAAATATAAAAAGGCCATTTTTTTCTCCACTAATAGTTATTCTAAATAAATGTTAAGCTACTTTCTAAGGAAAAGTAGATATTCTGATTCTTATTTTTAAGCAAAGGCAAATTTAGTTTGCATTATTTTTATTGTATTAAATAATATATTCAATTTGTCAAAATTTTCTGAGACACTGAGAATTTCAGTAACATATCAATTTCTGAGTCTGTCTTTCTTTGTTTCTTTGTTTCTTTGTTTCTTTCTTTGTTATTCATTCACTTTATCATTTCACTTTTTTGTTCATATACCATACTAAAAATAAAATATTTTGTTTCTAACAATAAGCTTAGGCATTGTTTTTAAAAAGTTCTTTTTGTTTGTTTGTTTTTTGTCTATGGCCATACCACTCTGAATGTACCTGATCTCCTCTAAAATAAGTTCTTTTTTTGTATTTTATTTGCAAATAATTTTAAACTTACAAAATGTTGCAAATTGAAAAATAGCACACAGAATTCTTATACGCTTATCTCAGATTCCCTATTGTTAACACTTTTTTCTTTCCTCTTTTTCATGTGAGTTTTCTCCCTCCCTTTCTCCTCTCTCTACTCTTTTTTTCACTCTTTCTGTAGTATATGTATATATGTATACACACACCCACATAATTATACATACACACAATATTTTTACTGAACCCCCTTATGGGTAAGTTACTTACTTCATGGTCTTTTACCCCTAAATATTTCAGTGTGTATCTCCTAAGAATAGGGATATTTTCTTATGTAACTACAGCACAGTTATCCATTTCATAAACGATACATTGATTCAATACTTTTGTCGAATTTACTCTCCGTATATATCACTTTTGTTAGTGATATATACCATTTCGCATTTATAGCATTTTTATAGTATTCTTGTTAGTGATGTATAGCATTTAGTATTTATGGCATTTTAATATAGGATCCAGTCTAGGGTAAGTTATTGCTTTTAGTTGCCATGTAAATTCTGAGAAGTTACTTATCCTGTAACCCTACTTGTATTAGCTTCCTAGGCCTGCCATAACAAAGTATAGTAAGTCCTTTTTTAACATCACAGATAAGTTCTTGGAAACTGGGACTTTAAGTGAAATAATTATAATAGGTTCTCAGATAATGTCATTTAGTTATGATGTTATAAGAAAAAATTGCTTTTATTATATGTCATTTTGCTTAAAGTCACGGTTTCCAAGGACCTATTGACAATGTTAAGTGAATAATTACTGTCCCACAAACCGCATGGCTTGAACAACGTACGTTTATTGTCTGACAGTACTGAAGGCTGTAAGTCTGAGATCATGGTGTTAGCAGGGCCATTCCCTGGCTGAGGGCAATAAAGAAGAATCTGTTGTAGGCCTCTCTCCAAGCTTCTGATAGGTCCTTGAATTGCAGCGGTGTAACCCCAGTCTTCACAAGGTGTTCTCCCTATGTGCACGTCTGTTTCTGTGTCCACATTTTCCCCTTTTTATAAAGGCACCAGTCATTTGGATTAGGGACAACCCAAATGACTTCATTTTAACCTGTTTATCTCTGTAAATAACCTTTCTCCAAAGTAAGATCTCATTTTGAGGTACTGGAGGTTAGGACTCCAGCATATAGAGTTGTATTGGAGGGGACACAGCTCAATCCATAACACTCACTCAAATACTTGTTCTGTCTTTTCAAAAGAAAACTTTTTTTTTTTTAAGATAGCATCTAACTGTCACCCAGGCTGGAGTGCAGTGGCTGATCATAGCTCACTGCAGCTTCAAACTCCTGGACTCAAGTGAGCCTCTCAAGTAGCTAGGACTACAGGCACATGCCACCACATTCAGCTGATTTTATTTTTTGTAGAGATGGGGTCTCCTAATGTTGCCCAGGCTAGTCTTAAACTCATGACTTCAAACCATCCTCTTTCCTTGGCTTCCCAAAGTGCTGGGATTACAGGCATGAGCCACTGCAGTTGGTCTCAAAATGTCCTTTGAAACAGTCTTTTTATGATATCCTCTCGTTTTTATTTTTATTGAGCTGTATTATAGTTACTCCATTATGCTGTACTCCAGGGAATAATATATAATAGCTTCTGACTCAAATTTGTTTTAAAAGTAAAATGGGCCGGGCGCGGTGGCTCAAGCCTGTAATCCCAGCACTTTGGGAGGCCGAGGCGGGTGGATCATGAGGTCAAGAGATCGAGACCATCCTGGTCAACATGGTGAAACCCCATCTCTACTAAAAATATAAAAAATTAGCTGGGCATGGTGGTGCGTGCCTGTAATCCCAGCTACTCAGGAGGCTGAGGCAGGAGAATTGCCTGAACCCAGGAGGCGGAAGTTGCGGTGAGCCGAGATTGCGCCATTGCACTCCAGCCTGGGTAACATGAGTGAAACTCCGTCTCAAAAAAAAAAAAAGTAAAATGGCATAATTTTTGATCCACTTTTTTTTTTTTTTTTTGAGAAATATAATCTGCATCTCAGCAGCAGATCACTTGTGCATGTTTCTGGATCATTCTGAAAACATTGTAGATGGTGCCTTAGGAAACCACATAAATATTTCTCTTTACACTATGTGAAGATATTTATAAATTGGATACTCCCTAAATTGAAGGCTATCACAAATACTGCTTAAAATTCTTCAGTGGTTACTTATAGCCTTCCCAACTTTATAATATGACATGGAATGTTCTTCACAATTTACCTGCTTACTTCTCTAATTTCATCTCTTGAAATCTATAGTCCAGTAACAATGAACAAGTTAACACTTCTCTAAAATGGCTGTGTTCTCTTACATCTTATAAGCTGTTTCCTTTGCCTACAAAAATTCCACATTCCTCCCCCTTGGGAAGCCTTTATTTATTTATTTATTTATTTACGGACAGAGTCTCACTCCATCACCCTGGCTGGAGTGCAGTGGTATGATCTCTGCTCACTGAAACCTCTGCCTCCTCAGCCTCCCAAGTAGCTGAAATTACAGGCACACACCACCACACCCACCTACTAATTTTTGCATTTTTAGTAGAGACGGGGTTTCACTATGTTGGCCAGGCTGGTCTCAAGCTCCTGACCTCAAGTGCTGTAATCCTGCCCGAAATGCTGGGATTACAGGTATGAGCTACCATGCCCATCTGGAAAGCCTTTAATTATACCTCTATCCACCCTTCAACACTTTCTCACCAGCAGGCACACCAACAGAGTCTGCCTGAGATGTTTCTCCTATGTTCTCTTTTAACTAGACATACATAATAGGTAACATTTTAGTGGTGGTTCAGCATCTCATTTTTGCCCTGAGATGTTGATCCACTTGAGGACCTCTCTTATTCTTTGTTTTCCCAACTGTAGCACGATATCTGGTCCATATAGTGTAGCATGGTCATGTTTGCAGAAAGTATGGAAAATGGATGAGTCTTCAAGAAGTATCAGAAGAGAACCAAAATGCTTTAAGACAACAGTAGAGCTTAAGCTTCTTGAGAAGCAACTTTGCTCAAGTGGTAATGTCTTCCAGGAATATTGATTAGTAGTTTCTGCCATGGTCACAGGAAAGGCTAATTTAGCCTTTTGTGTCTCTATGTGTCATACCCAAGTAGGAGTCTATTAGTGCAAAAGATCATATCCAATAGTGAGATTCATAAAATAGGTGGGACAAAATAGTCCATGAAGGATGGGCACAGCATTTCAATAAAATATAGGTAGTTAAATAAAGGTAATTTCTGGTTGAATACATAACTGAGACAGAAAATATATGAATAGCAATTTTAAGGTATGTTGAAAAGATAAAGAATTTACTGAAATTAAATAGCAAGAATTATGTAACCATGTTTTCTTTGTAATTTAATTATCTGTATTTTAATTTCTTGGGATATATTTATACTTGGCAGTGTAGGATGGAATTTTCAAAAATGATATTGAAAAGCCTATAAATCCTAGCACTTTGGAAGACTAAGGCAGAGGACTGCTTGAGCCCAGGAGTTCGAGACCAACCTGGGCAACACAGCAAGACTCTGTCTCTACAAAAAAAAAAAAAAACAACTTATCTAGGCATGGTAGCACATTCCCATAGTTCCAGCTGTGTGTGAGGTTGAAGTGGAAGGATCACTTGAGCCCAGGAGGTAGAGGCTTCAGTGAGCTGTGATGGCACCACTGCATTCCAACCTGGACAACAGAGCAAGACCCTGTCTCAAAAAAAAAAAGAAAAAGAAAAGAAAATTGGAAAACAAGTCTAAAATGATTCGGTGTAAGATAGCCCCCATCATGAATGCCTCTTAATGAATAGTTTCCTCTATTACTTAAGAAATATTAATTATTCAAAAGTATGCAATAATCTTTCCTGTAAACCAAATTTTATTCCAGTTGCAATGGTTATTTTTCAATAAAAGCAAAATAATTGTTCTGTATAGCATAGTAGAAACATTGAGAGCAAAACTAAGGACCACTGTTTGTCTAGCAGCATCTACTTTTTTCATTTTTATGAGCTCATCAAATCTACCTCTGTCAATTGGCTTAGTTTCTTCTGGCCTCCACAGTATTTTTATTTGAAAGTGTTTTACTGCATTTCCCTTAGGTTAGTCTTATCGATTGTATAGTAAATTTGTGATTGTTTTTTCTAGCCTTAGGTTAGTCTTATTGATTGTATAGTAAATTTGTGATTGTTTTTTCTAGGTAATATCTTTCATACATTGTACTTTGTTAGTCCCATGCTTATTTAGATCTCTTCTATTCACCATCTCACATATTTCTATTCCGCCAAAGGAATGTCTGTGGAGAAAAACTCTGGTCAGCATCTCATGTTCCCTTATTTTCTTCTTTCTGCTTTTTTTTTTTTCCTGTGCTAAAGAAGATACTAAAATATAAAATATACTTTAATACATTTTATGACTTTTGTAATGCTCATTATATAACATATTTTCAATCCAAAAATTTATATTTTGCTTTGTTTAATGAGATTTTGTTCATTAAACTTTAAATTTTTAGAAAGATAATAATAGCTGTCTTTCATCCAACACTTAATAATATGCACCAGGCATTGTTGTAAGCCATATATGGATTAACTCAACTAGGTCTCACAGTAAATGTATGAGGTAAGTACTACTATTACTTGCAACCTGTAGATTAGAAACCTGAGGCATAGGGAGTTGACAAAACTTCTGATGGTCACAGGAATAATAAATATTGAGTTGGGATTCCAGTATAATAAACCTGTATTGTTACACTCTACATGATACTTCCTATGATGAAATTATACCCCTGCATATATTTTAATAAATTTTAGTTGTACAAATGAGATCATGCCTATTTTAAGAATACATTCTTAGGCCTGGCATAGTGGCTCATATCTATAATCCCAGTGCTTTGGGAGGCCAAGGCAGGAGGATTGCCTGAGCCCAGGAGTTTGAAGCTAGCTTGGGCAATATAATGAGACCCCATCTCTACAAAAAATAAAAATATTAGCTGGGCATGGTGTTATGTGCCTGTTGTCCCAGCTGCTTGGGATGCTGAGGCAGAAGGACACTTGAGTCTGGGAGGTTACAGCTGCAATAAACCCTGATTGTGTCACTGAACTCCAGATGGGACAACAGAGCAAGACCCTCTCTTCAAAAAGAAAAAATGAATACATTCCATACATTGTATGAAAATATACACTTAATGAGAAGAAGGTTACTTTCATTTTTCACTTTTCATCAGAAAAAAATAAAATATAAAAATTTATTTTAGAATTTGGAGAAAAGAAAAATTTAGAATATAAAAATGTAGAATATAAAATGTGTTTATGTGTATGATATTTCAATGTAATGAAAATATTACAAAGATATACACCTACACTGATGTCTTAGAGCTTCAGTATTTTTTTGCTTTTCTCTTTCTATTACTTTTCAGATTTTTTTAGTGATTAGTTATTTTTAATAATGAAAATAAATAGTAAATTGTGTTTGGAAAGTGGTAACAAGTGGCAAATAAAGGTTTGTAGTTGTATTAAGATTTTCCAGAGAATCAGAGCCGATAACATCTATATACATGTATGTCTGTGTGTTGGTATTATAAAAGAAACCTATGCAATAGCCATATAGAAAATCAATTGTCCTAATAATTTTTACATTTTCTAGACTATAAGTTTATTCATTTCATATGACACTTGTCAAATGTCAGTACCTGGGAAAGGTTTATGAGCAAACATTTTTCATCAATCTCTAATTAGTAAATAAACCAACACTCTTTGTATTCTACTAATAGCTGATTCTCTAGAATGATTGTAAAGAATTTTCCATCAGTATCTTCTTCCCTGTGGACTACTATTATGGTTAATTTTACATGTCAACTTGAGTGGGCTGAGGGATGCCCAGATAGGTGGTAAACATTATTTCTTGGAATTTCTGAGAGAGAGAGAGAGAGAGAGTGTGTGTGCGCGCGTGCACGCACGCGCTTAAGTAGTGAGATTTATTTTGGGAATTGGCATGTGTGATTATGAAGGCTGAGAAGTCCCACAATATGCCATACTCAAGTTAGAGACCCAGAGGCTGGTGGTATAATTCAGCCCAAGTGTGAAGACTTAAGAACTAGGGGAACCAATGGTGTAATTCCCAGTCTGAGGCCAGAGGCCTAAATTCCAGAACAAGGGCACTGTGGAAGTTCCTGAGTCTGAAGACTCATAGACTGGGAGCTCTAATGTCTAAGGGAAAGAGAAGATGGATGTCTCAACTCAAGGAGTGGAGGGTGGAGGGAATTCATCTTTCTTCTGCTTTTTTGTTCTGTCCTGGCCCTCAGTGGATTGGGTGAGACCTGCCCATGTTGCTGAGAGTGGACCTTCTTTGTTCAGTGTGCTGATTCAGATGCTAACCTCTTCTGGAAACATCGTCAAAGACATTCCCAGAAATAATGTTTTACCAGCTGTCTTGGCATCCTGCAGCCCACTCATGTTGACACAAAATTAATAATCATAATAGTCTGCAGGGGAAAGATGCTGAGGAAAAAACTGTTTACAATTCTAGAGAATCAGTTAACCAGTAGAATACTGTAGATTATACTGAAAGATTGTTGGTTTATTTACTAAACAAGAGATTGATTAAAAATTTTCACTAAAAACTTTCCCAGGCACTGACATTTGATAAGTGCCATATGAAATGAATAAGCTTATAGTCTATTAAAAGTCAGAAATGATTAAGATAGTGGAATTTTCCGTATGGCCATTGCATAGGTTTATTGGGAATAGCCAGGGATGAGGTGTGGGAGGTAAGCTGAGGTCCCATTTATGAATAGGCATTTATACCTTGCTGAGGAGTTGGTACTTTCTCTTACAGATAGCCAGGAACTGCTAAAAAGACATGGGAATGATATATTTAATTTATTCATTAGGAAGATGGCAGTGTGAGCTTCAGATTCAAGCTGGGAAACAATGGAGACAGGAAAATCAGTTAGGAGGCCGTAACGGTTAAAGGGAGAATTAAGCAGGAGATGATGTCCTTAGTTAAAACAATGACACAGGGGACAGACAAGACAGCCTGGATTCTAGAGACATATCAGAGTCATAATGAACATAAGGGGAAGAAGCTTAAGATAATCTTGAGATTTTTAACTAAGGTTACTGCATGAATTGTCATACTAACAACTGAAATAGATATTTCAGAAAGAGGAAGAAGTAAGTTCTTTGAGGTGGATAAATTCAGTTTTAGACATGTTACAGTAAGCATATTAATATGAAATTCAAAATATATTAAGGTAAGATATAATAGGATAGATGATAGTTCTATTATGTACACTTAAATCCTGTTTTATCTTCTTTAGTAATAGATAATATTAACATATAATTGATTGAAGTAATTAGAACAAATTTACTAACTCTTCTGGGTCATTTTCACCACACTAGCCTTTCTTATCTCTTATTTGAACTATGGTAATAAGTTCCTTTTAGTCTATCACATTTTTACGTATTTGATATACTGTTGATAAATTTATCTTGCACATGGGCAGTGCAATTGTGTTAATGCTCCTGCATTTAAGCCATGACTGCAAGCATATAATAGTGTTTATTCAGGTAGTCAATGGTCTTGGGTGGGATTCTTCTCCAAGGACCACCCACATCCCAACCAGTCTCACCATGACACCTCTGCTACATGTAGAAATTAAGCTTATAGTATATTATCACAAAAATATTTGTTTTCAGCATTCTGTTTTCAAATATCTCTTACATCAAGTGAAATCTGTTGCATGTAACTTCTACCCATTGGTCCTCATTTTAGCTCTAAGGCTAGAAGGTACAAAGCAAATTAAATCTCCCTTTAGTCCTGATGTTTAAAGACAATAGCCAACAGCCATGCCTGCCAGGTTTTCTTTTTTTTCTATGACATCACAGTTGTACTTTGTATTTCTCTGTTACCCTTTACTCTGCCATTTATTATACTTTCTACCGGGTAGCCTTATCCTCCTGTGTCCCCTCCTCCATTGCTTATAAATAGTGGCTTAAACTTTGTAAACTTTCAGTGAATATTCATTGATAGACCTACAACTCTAATTTAAGTACCATAATTAACATATCTGATGAATTTGATCACATATTTTATACTTTGTATATCAACTGCCTCTGTAATTTTATATAATTGCATGACATAGGCATGATCATGTCTGAATGAATATATATTCATACTCAGAATATTTGGAGATTAGTCCAGAGCTTCAGTATTAACTAACTTTTGACCATGGCTATGTTACTTAACCTCACTTGTCAGTAAATAGATAACAGATTGAATAAAGGCAGTAGGTTTTAAACATTATGACGGATTTAAAATAGGAATAATATTGAATGATCACATGTCCTCTAAGGCAAATAAATTGTTATGTAAAAGAAGATTAAATCTTCTCTACTGTGGTAACACAAAATAATGATTAGAAACAGTTTTGATGTGGAAATGCATTCAGTAGAGGAAATTAATAAGTGAGTCCTGTTGCTGCATTTCTTACAAGGGCATGTGAAGTTATTTATTACTCTTGTGAAAAGATGTTTGACCTACTCTTTATGTAAAAATGTCTGCAATTATAAACATTAATAATCTAACACTGGTTGATAGAATCTGCATTTCAACTCCATAGAAATTAGTGGTTATAGACAACTTGAGATCAATAATACCATAAAGAAACAAACTATGGACAGAGGGCAGTGGCTTATGACCATAATCCCAACACTTTGGCAGGCCAAGGTGGAAGGATGACGTCAGGCCAGGAGTTCAAGACTTGCCTAGCTAAAATACCAAGACCCCATCTCTACAAAAAAAAAAAAAAAAAAAAAAAAAATTACCTGAATGTGGTGGTGTACACCTTTGTCCCAGCTTGCAGAGAGGCTGAGATGGGAGGATTGCTTGAGCCCAGGAGTTTGAGGCTGTAGTGAGCAATGATCGCACCACTGCACTCTAGCAGGGCAACAGAGTGAGACCCTGTCTCCAAAAATAGGAGGGAGAAGGTAGGGAGGAGGAAGAGAGAGGGAGGGAGGAGGGAGAGGGAGGGAGGGAAGAAGAGAAGGCGGGAAAGAATTAAAGAAAAATTATGAAATTATGAATGCAGGGTCTGGAATTATAGAGGTAGTGGAGAGAAATAGTTTGTTATAATGCCTGACTTGCAAGTAGAGAAAAGCATTATTTTTTTAAAAAAAAGATTTTAGCATATATCTTTCATTGCTTCTGAAAATCCATTGTTTCATTCAGCAAATATGTATTGGTGCCTAATGTTTGCCAAACATTGTACTTAATTCTGGGAAAATACTAAGATGAATATGATATAATCTCTACCTTGTAGGTATTACTGTCTAATAATGGAAATAATCACTGTGGAGTGTCATATATCAGAACATAGATAGCAGAGCAACTAAATTTCATTCAGAGAATGAAGATACTTAAGAGACAGTTGAGCTGGGTATTGATGGATTGGTTTGCCGCCTGCTATGGACGGAATCATATTCTCCCAACTTTTTTTTTTTTACTTTAAGTTCTGGGATACGTGTGCAGAATATGCAGATTTGTTACATAGGTATATGTATCCCATGGTGGCTTGCTGTACCTTTCAATCCATCATATAGGTTTTAAGCCCTGCATGCATTAGGTGTTTGTCCTAATGCTTTCCCTCCCCTTGGCCCCCTTCCCCGTCAGGTCCCTGTTTGTGATGTTCCCAATTGTCTCTGTTTGCAGATGACATAATTGTATATTTAGAAAATCCCATTGTCTCAGTTCAAAAACTCCTTAAGCTGATAAGTAACTTTAGCAAAGTCTCAGGATACAAATTGATGTGCAAAAATCACAAGCATTCCTATACACCAATAGACCCCACTGTTTTAGTTCAAAAACTCCTTAAGTTGATAAGTAACTTTAGCAAAGTCTCGGGATACAAATTAATGTGCAAAAATCACAAGCATTCCTATACACCAACAATAGACAAGCAGAGAGCCAAATCATGAGTGAACTATCATTCGCAATTGCCACAAACAGAATAAAATACCTAGCAATCTCCCAAAATTTATATGTCGAAGCCCTAACCAACAATGTGAGGATATTTGGAGATGGGGTGTTTGAGAGATAAAATAATTAGGTTTAGATGAGGTTGTGACGGTATTGAAGCCCTCATGATGGAATTAGTGCTCTTACAAGAAGAGACAGTAGCAATTTGGGAGGCTGAGTTGGGCAGATCACCTGAGGTCGGGAGTTCAAGACCAGCCTGACCAACATGGAGAAACCCTGTCTGTACCAAAAATACAAAATTAGCTGGACGTGGTGACTCGTGCCTGTAATCCCAGCTACTCGGGAGGCGGAGGCAGGAGAATCGCTTGAACCTTGGAAGGGGTAGTTGCAGTGAGCTGGGATGGCATCATTGCACTCCAGCCTGGGCAACAAGAGTGAAACTCTATCTCAAACAAAAAAGAGAGAGAGACAGCAGATACAGCAGACACCTTACTCGCTCTGGTCTCTCCCTGGACCCCCAAAACCCCCCATGTGAAAGGACATAGTGAGAAGGCACTGTCTATGAAGGAGTAAGAGGGCTCTTACTAGAAACTGGCCATGTTGGTACCTTGATCTCAGACTCTAAGAACAGTGAGGAAATAAAATGCATTGTTTGTTACCAGTTTATATTTGTTATAGCAGCCCGAACTGACTCACAGATGAAGATCTGAGAAAAGGGAGAGCAAATGAAGATATGTTTGGTAAATGATGACAGTTCCGTATAGCTGGGGTGAATAATAAAATGATGAAGAATAAGACTAGAAAGAACATTTTGAAATTTAACCTATCGGTAATAGAAAGGCAGACGTTTCAGTAAGAATATTTTTCCAAAGTTTTTTTTCCAAAGAGTAGCAGAGTAGCAATCAGATTCTTATTTTAGGACTCTTTGTTACTCAGATAATAGTGGGTTGGAGGGAGAAGAAACTGATGGAAAGGAAGCCAGTTAGAATGGTGTGAGCTAAAATAAATTGTGAGAGCCTAAACCATATAAATGGCACTCAAGAGGAAGAAAAATATTCAGAAGGTAGAAGAGAGACCATCTTTTCCAGCACCTAGCACATTACCTGGCATATGGTATCACTTGAACAGTAATAATTGACCAATTGTATCTTAGACAATTCCCTAAGATTTAATCTCTCACTGTACAGAAAATTCAGTGAAGATGGGAACTACTACATGCACGCAGTTTACTTACCTAGTTCCTGTCATGTATATGACATAGTATCTGGCCTAAGTAGGAATCCAGTAACAGCTTGTTGAATCACGTATGTTCTCCAGCCATCTTTCTGTCTCACCCTAAGAAATGCTTCTCATGTTTGAGTGTAACTGATCTTTTAGGGCTTCTATCTGATCATATTGCTTTTAGA
This sequence comes from Cebus imitator, assembly GCF_001604975.1. NCBI lineage: Eukaryota > Metazoa > Chordata > Mammalia > Primates > Cebidae > Cebus > Cebus imitator. Next base: position 15,565,004 of record NW_016107319.1, on the reverse strand, counting down.
CTATGTCCACATATGCTGCTTCTATCAAAATAACTCTTTTTATATCCAGTTTTAAGGTTTACATCTTTCATACAGACTAAAAAGTAGTAGTTAAGTGGAGATGGAAAAGTTCTTCCTTAAGTAAAAGTCTCACTGATAGGCAATCCAAGGAATTAGAGCAAATTGAATCCATGATGTCATCAAAGGACCTGGGTTCCTTCTGTCTTGTTCCACCATCACTCAAGGTTTGCTGTTCTTTTGCAGTCACCCCATATATACACATTTTAGCCCTTTGGAAAGAGGCAAGAGTAAGTAGAGGACACGTAGCTGCTTTTTAAAAGAATGTGACTAGGATGTTGGGCACATCATTTTTGCTCACATTCCGCTTTCTAAAATGTCATCTCCTGGTGACTCCCACCCACATGGGAATTTGGGAAGTGCAATTATCAAGCTGGGTTGCCTAAAACTGCAAAGGAGGATGGGTCTGTTGTTAAAAGGAAGAAGGAAGATGGAATGGAGGTAAATAGATAATGGGAGACAATTAGTAACTAATGCTATAATAACAAATCAGGAAATTGATATTATGGAATGCATCAGGAGAACATTTCTGATTTCAACTTGGGAGGTTCTAGTTGAACAGTTTATTTAGCCTTACTGCTGTCTCCTTTTATCAGAATTGTCTGTGTCATCCTTTGCTTTCCTCTTCTAGTGTCACTTGAGAAGAATATGGTGTCACTTGAGAAGAATAAAGGTATTAGTGGGTAGAATAAATTATTACTCAATGATAAAAAGACAGGATAAACTAAGAGAATGAATTTGAGCTACTTGAGTAAGGAATTTTTGCTTATTTTATATCCCACTTCCTTGAAAGGATGGAAAGGTTCTAGAGTAAGACCAGCAAAAAAACAGGTGAGAAAACTTTATTCACAGTTAGCAGTAGGGTCACTCTTAAAATTAGATTGCTCTAGACTTCTGGCAGTTATCAGAGCGTAGCAAAGGCAGGTCAGATGGCAGAGAATGTGATGTGGGGATTGAGGCAGATGTTTTTGTAAGAAAACTTTTCCATTCTCGGAAAAGATAGCCAAAGTGTTAAGTCCAGGGAAAACACATTCTGTGGTTTAACTTTATCAAGAAAATGGATGGCTTAGTCAGGAAAAGTATATTCTCTAGTTCTGTACTTTTCAAGAAGATAGACAGCTTAGGCCAAAGGCATGTAACTCTTTTTTATGTAAGAGTTGCAGAAACATCTCAGCTGCTGGAGAAGGAAACTTCCTTTATTTAATTTGTGTGATAATTAAACAAATCGATCTTATACTAATGATGTAAGCTAAGGTATTACATCGTGAAGAATTAGCCATCAGAATGCCATGTAATCCATTAGGATTAAATCTCTAGCATTAAATCTTTCATTGGTGTGAGAGATTTCTCACACCCACCGAACTTGGTGTGTTTCCAAGTGCTTAAAAAGATAAGAAGCACTAAATATTGATGTTAGTTGCAGATACTCCATTCCTTCTTATCCACTGGCAAAAAAATACCTAGACAGAAATGGAAGTCTGTATCTTAGTATTCATAATGGATTGTCCCACATTTGTTGCCAATAACACTGACATTATATACCGTAGGAATTAGTTGGTGAATCCATTCATTGTTGATCCTGCTACTAACAAATTGAGTAAGGCTGCTAGTGCCTAAGAGTGAGACTATTAGACATGCTCATGGTTAGTCTCTGGAGTTTCAATTCCTGTCTTTTTTGTTTTTTTGAGACAGAGTCTTGCTCTGTTGCCCAGGCTGGAGTGCAGTGGCACAATTTTGGCTCACTACAACCTCTGCCTCCCGGGTTCAAGCAGTTCTTATGCTTCAGCCTCCCAAGCATGCACCACCATGCCTGGCTAATTTTTGTATTTTTAGTAGAGACAGGGTTTTGCCATGCTGGCCAGGCTGGCCTTGAATTTCTGGCCTCACGCAATCCGCCCACCTCAGCTCCTGATTTCTCACTTGATTCAGGCCATGAACAAAGCAAAACTCTGAACAGTACTAACCTAATCACCTAATCGCCAATGGAATTTTTTTTTTTTTTTTTTGAAACCAAGTCTCACTGTGTTGTTCAGGCTGGAGTGCAGTGGTACAGCCATGGCTCACTGCATCCCCAACCTCCTGGGCTCAAGCAATCCTCAAGGCATGTGCCACCACACCTGGCTACAGAAATATTTCTTAATTAGCATTTTCCTAGTCCTAAATTTACTACCTTTATAAAAGTTAATAAGATAATCTTATGTTGTAAGTGATTCTTTTGGATCTTTTGCAAAGATCCAAAATTGAAGATACTCATTTTTCTTGATATTGTTCTCCTTCTTGAACCATCAGTGTGAACAGTTCTTTTTCAGTAATTAAGGTGTTACATACTTTTCTAGGCTCTAGAACAGACTTACCTACTAATATTTCTATGGTGATGGAAACCTGCCTGGTCCATTATGGTACCCACTAGCCACATGTGGCGATTGAGCCCTTGAAATGTGACTAATATTACTGAGGAACTGAACTTTTAGTTTTAATTAAATTTACATTTAAATAACTATTTGGCTAGCGACAACCATATTGACTGTGCAGCTCTTGAGATACAGGGGTTAATGATAAAATCCCTGTCTTCTTGGAGTTTATACTTCTGCTCTGCTGATATCCATGAACTCGTTTGAACACTTTATTGTATATAACCTCACTTAATCCTACCAAAAGCCTTTTAAAAAATTATATCACGATTTCCTATTTCTTCTTTTTAGAATGAGAATGTCTATCCTATGTCTGTCCCACCATTGTATTTTGGAAGCAAACAATCTGTCTGATTGCACAGGTTCACAACTGGGAAGGAATTTTGCCTGAAGGTGATTCGTACCTCAGGTTTCACCCATATCTGGGTTAGAAGATATTTAGATGAGACTTTGAACTGTAGACTTTAGAGTTGACCTTGTAATGGGTTAAGACTTTGGAGGCATTTGGGATGGAAGTAATGTATTTTTTATGTGATAAAGGCATGGATTTTTAGGAGGTTAGGAGCAGAATGCTATGGACTGAATTGTGTTCCCCGAAAATTATGTTGGAGCCCTAATTAACCCTGTGATTGTATTGGAGATACATTCTTTAAGGAGGTGATTAAGGTTAAATGAGGTTATAAGGGCAGAGCCCTGTTCCAGTAGAACTGGTGTCTTTATGAAAGACAAAGGGATACCAGAGATCACTCTCTCTCCATCACGTGAGGGCACAGTAGAAGAGGAGTGCTCACCAGAAACCAAATCCTACAGGAACCTTAATCTTGTACTTTTCAGCTTTCAGAAATTCTAAATTAATTCTGGCCTTCAGAACTAGATTTTTCATGTCTAAGCCACACAATCTGAGATATTATGGCCGTCAGAGCAGACTGAAACACTCTCAGTCTTTCTATTCTACTTTAGTATCATGACCCTCTTTACCCTCTATCCCTTCTCTGCACTATCTGTAATAGCTATCCAATCTAATTTTCCAAAGGTAACTTTAGTAATTACAATTGCTTTATTGAAGTATCTGCTGCTGCTTTTATTTTTTTTTGAGACAGAGTCTTGTTCTGTCACCCAGGCTGGAGTGCAGTGCGCGATCTTGGTTCACTGCAATCTTTGCCTACCAGGTTCAAGCAATTCTCCTGCCTCAGCATCCATAGCAGCTGGGATTACAGGAGTATGCCATCACACCTGGCTAAATTTTTGTATTTTTAGTAGAATGGGGTTTCACCATGTTAGCCAGCATGGTTTAGATCTGTTGATCTTGTGATCCAACCACCTCAGCCTCCCAAAGTGCTGGGATTACAGGTGTGAGCCACTGCGCCTGGTGGAAGTATTGGCTTCTTAACTTTCTATATCTTTGCCTTCCAAATAACTTTTGCTCAATGTTATGCATGGTTTAGGGGCCATCTTAAATTTTACATCCCTTAGGAACTTTTCCCTGATTCCACCTCCTCCTCACTCCTTGAATTCTTAAAGAATTTGTTATATACATTGCATAGTTTAATTGGCATTTCTTTTTAGTATGATTTACTTAAATGTTTGAAATTCTTTTGGGAGTAGGATCTGTTTTGGTAACATCAATCTTATAATACCTTAATAATCCTGATGAAGAAAAGAGAGAATTGATCAACTCTTAGGCCAAGAGGATTTATTCAATTAATTATAAATTGCAGTTTGTCAAATATATCAAGCCTAGTAATTTGATGTAAAATGTTGTGCTTGGTAAATCTTATTTTGATGTAAAATATTGTGCTTGGTAAATCTTATTTTTGGATGTTATACTATGATACTATAGCACATACTTATTTAAAACAAGAATTCTCATTGTGGTATTTACCTTGCATTCTAAAACCATATAAAGGTAATATAGATTACCTTTTGATGTAACTTTGAACCTTTTTTTTTTTTTTAAATTGAAACAGGCTTGATTCTGGTATGTCGCGTCTTCGTTCTTGTTGGTTTCGAAGAACATCTTTATTTCTACCTTAATTTCATTGTTTATCCAGTCAACATTCAAGAGCCAGTTGTTCAGTTTCCATGAGGCTGTGCGGTTCTGAGTTAGTTTCTGAATTCTGAGTTCTAACTTGATTGCACTGTGGTCTGAGAGGCTGTTAATGATCTCCGTTCTTTTGCATTTGCTGAGGAGTGATTTACTTCCAATTATTGGTCAGTTTTAGAGTAGGTGTGATGTGGTGCTGAGAAGAATGTATATTCTGTGGATTTGGGGTAGAGAGCTCTGTAAATGTCTATTAGGTTTGCTTGGTCCAGGTCTGAGTTCAAGTCCTGGATATCCTTGTTAATTTTCTGTCTCGTTGATCTGTTTAATGTTGACAATGGGGTGTTAAAGTCTCCCACTATTATTGTGTGAGAGTCTAAGTCTCTTTGTAAGTAATTAAGAACTTGTTTTATGTATCTGGGTGCTCCTGTATTGGGTGTGTATATATTTAGGATCATTAGCTCTTCTTCTTGCGTTGATCCTTTCACCATTATGTAGTGTCCTTCTTTGTCTCTGTTGATCTTTGTTGGTTTAAAGTCTATTTTATCTGAGATGAGAACTGCTACTCCTGCTTTTTTTCTTCTCCATTTGCTTGGTGAATCTTCCTCCATCCCTTTATTTTGAGCCTTTGTGTATCCTTGCATGTGAGATGGGTTTCCTGGATATAGCACACCGATGGGTTTTGTCTTTTTATCCAATTTGCCAGTCTGTGTCTTTCGAGTGGGGCATTTAGCCCATTTACATTTAGGGTTAATATTTCTATGTGTGAATTTGATCCTACCATTTTGATGCTAACTGGTTGTTTTGCCCATTAGTTGATGCAGTTTCTTCATTGTATTGATGCTCTTTACCATTTGGTATGCTTTTGGAGTGGCTGGTACTGGTTGTCCCTTTCTATGTCTAGTGCCTCTTTCAGGAGCTCTTGTAAAGCAGGACTGGTGGTGATGAAATCTGAGTACTTGCTTGTTCGTAAAAGATTTTATTTTTCCTTCACTTATGAAGCTTAGTTTAGCTGGATATGAACTTCTGGGTTGCAAGTTTTTTTCTTTAAAGATGTTGAATATTGGCCCCCACTCTCTTCTGGCTTGTAGGTTTTCTGCTGAGAGGTCTGCCGTGAGTCTGATGGGCATCCCTTTGTGGGTAACCCGACCTTTCTCTCTGGCTGCCCTTAGCATTTTCTCCTACATTTTCAACCCTGGTGAATCTGACAATTATGTGCCTTGGGCTTGCTCTTCTTGAGGAATATCCTTGTGGTGTTCTCTGTACTTCCCAGACTTAAATATTGGCCTGCCTTGCTAGGTTGGGGAAGTTTTCCTGGATAATATCCTGAAGAGTATTTTCCAGCGTGGATTCATTCTCTCCATCACATTCAGGTACACCTATCAAATGTAGATTAGGTCTTTTCACATAGTCCCACATTTCTTGGAGACTTTGTTCATTCCTTTTTACCCTTTTTTATCTAATCTTGCCTTCTCGTTTTATTTCATTGAGTTGATCTTTGACCTCTGATATCCTTTCTTCTGCTTGGTCAGTTCGGCTGTTGAAACTTGTGTATGCTTTGCGAAGTTCTCATGTTGTGTTTTTCAGCTCAATCAATTCACTTATATTCCTCTCTACGTTGTTTATTCTCATTAGCATTTCATCAAATCTTTTTTCAAGGTTCTTAGTTTCTTTTCATTGGGTTAGAACATGTTCTTTTAGCTCACAGAAGTTTCTTATTACCCACCTTCTGAACCCTGATTCTGTCAATTCATCACACTCATTCTCTATCCAGCCTTGTTCCCTTGCTGATGAGGAGCTGTGATCACTTGTAGGAGGAGAGGCGTTCTGGTTTCAGGTGTTTTCATCCTTTCTGCGCTGGTTTCTTCCCATCTTTGCGGTTTTATCCACCTGTCGTCTTTGCAGTTGTTGACTTTCAGAGTGGGTCTCTGAGTGGACATCCAGTTTGTTGATGATGAAGTTATTTCTTTCTGTTTCTTAGTTTTCCTTCTAACAGTCAGGCCCCTCTACTGTAGGACTGCTGAAGTCCATTCCAGGCCCTGCTTTCCTGGGGATCACCTGCAGTAGCTGCAGAACAATAACAGTTGCTGCCAGTTTCTTCTTCTGGTATCTTTGTCCCTGAAGGATACCTGCCTGATGTCAGTCTGAGCTCTCCTTTATGAAGTGGCTGTTTGGATATACAGGGGTCAGGGAGCTGCTTGAGGAGACAGTTTGTTCTTTATAGGATCTCAAGTGCTGAGCTGTGAGCTCCGTTGTTCATTCAGAGCTGCTGGGCAGGTACGTTTAAGTCTGCTGCAGCAGAACTCAGAAACTCCCCCTTTTTTTTCCCCAGGTGCTCTATCCCAAGAATTAGGGCTTTTTTAATGAGTTTCTGTTGTGCTGCTGCCTTTTTTCAGGGCTGCCCTGCCCAGCAAGGGGGCAGCCTAATCACTGTCTGCCACAGAGGCTTTGCTGAGCTGCTGTGGGCTCCACCCAGCTGCTGTGTGTACTTCCCTGCAGTCCTGTTTATAAGGGTGTAGTTAGATCTGCCTTGGCAATGGCGGCCCACCCCTGTAATGGCAGACTCTCTCTGTAATGGCAGGCTGCCTTGGCAACTGCGGGCTGCCTCAGCAATGGTGGACTACCTCCGTGGTGGTGGAGTGCCTCTGTAGTGGCGGACACCCCACCCCCACAGAGCTGGACCGTCCTGGGTTCAGCTGTGCTTGCTGTGAAACTCTCAATCCAGAGCATTTCAGATTGCTGTTTTTTGTGGGGTGGGACCAGCCGAGCCTGATCACCTGGCTCCCTGCCTCAGAGCCTTTTTTTTTTTTTAATTGAACGGTCAACTGTCTCCCAGGTGTTCCAGTCACCTGTTGAAAAGGTGCCGTGATCTGTGCGATTTCCTGTGCAGTGCGCTGGCTGAAACAGCCACGCTGAGATTTGTGGCACTTTTTTGCCTGGGAATCTCCTGGCCTGGCTCCCTGTTTCAGTCCCTTTTCTATCAGTTGAATGGGCGACTCTGTCTTCCAGAGCTCTAATCGCCAGCTAAAACGGTGCCTGCACCCGTGTATTTTGTACGGAGAACCGCCACACTGGCGCACCAGCCAACACAGCCACGCTGGCCAAAACAGCTGTGCTGGCGACCCGTGGGGCTCCTCCGCCTGGGAATCTCCTGGTCTGTAGGCAATAAAAATCTGTCTGGAAATGCGGTGTCCACTCAACCTCCAAGCTTTAGCTGGGAGCTGCAATCCTGAGCTGCTCCTAATTGGCCATCTTGGATCCGTCCTGAACCTTTTTTTAATGAAAGAATATGAATGAAAATAATTTGACAGCAAAAGAAACGATCCCCAGAGTGAACAGACAACATATGTAATAGGGGAAAATGTTTGCAATCTATCCATCTGACAAAGGTCTGATATCCAGTATCTCCAAGGAACTTAAACAATTTACGAGAACAAACAAAGCATTAGAAAGTGGGCAAAGGACTTGAACAGACCCTTCTCAAAAGAAGACATGCATGTTGCCAACAAGCATGTGGAAAAAAGCTCAACGTCACTGATCATTAGAGAAATGCAAATCAAACCCACGCTGATTGACGATCGCACAGCAGTCAGAATAAGTGTTATTAAAAAGTCAAAAAGTAATAGATGCTGGCGAGGTTGTGGAGAAAAAGGAGTGCTCTTACACTGTTGGTGGGAGTGTAAATTAGTTCAACCATTGTTGAAGACAGTATGGCTATTCCTCAAAGACCTAGAGGGAGATACACCATTTGACCCAGCAATCCCATTACTCGGTATATACCCAAAGCAATATAAATTATTCTATTATAAAGATACATATGCATGGATATTCATTGCAGTACTATTCACAATAGCAAAGACATGGAATCAACCTAAATGCCCATCACTGATAGACTGGATAAAGAAAATGTGGTATATATACTCCATGGAATAGCATGCAGCCATAAAAAGGAATGAGATTTAATGTCTTTTGCAGGGAAATGGATGGAGCTAGAGGCCATTATCCTCAGCAAACTAATGCAGGAACAGAAAACCAAATAGCACATGTTCTCACTTAGAAATGGAAGCTGAATAATGAGAACACATGGACACAAGGACGGGAACGATGCACACTGGGGCTGGAGGGTAGCAGGTGGGAGGAGGGAGAACATCAGGAAGAGTAGGTAATGGATGCTGGGCTTAATATCTAGGTGATGGGATGATAAGTGCAGCAAATCACCATGACACACGTTTACCTATGTAACAAACCTGCACATAGCGCACATGTACCCTTAACTTGAAAGTTGGAAATCAAATAAATAAATGAATAAGTTTACCATCCAAATACTCCCAAATTCTTATCTTTTTTTATTTTAAGAAAGATAAGATAAAGATAAGAATTGGGAAAGAAAAGGATTTGAGGGTATATTATTTCAGAAATCCCTTTAATAGTTTTCATATTTCTAGTTATGTGTATCAGAGGGTCACTAATATATACTATAGCGAATACTGATGTGTATCCTTTTTAAATTTGTTAAACTATGCTATATGAGATAAGAAAACACTGATGAAAACCTGCATTAGAAAAAGGTATTTAAAATTTTTTTCTCATTTTAAACATTTTGGAGTATCGTTTGGATAGTTATGGAGAATGCTGATTTTGATTATTATAATGTCAAACACTGAGAATATCTTACATGTATCTTCCAAGCAGAGCTTCTGTTCCACAAAATTAAATCCGTGCTTAATATAATTTTGCAAGTAAATTTCAGTCAATTGCATCTCAGTTGTAGACTAGTAACCCATCCGCAGTAGAATGATGGCAGTATTGTTTCCAGGCTGTTTGTTCCTCCAAGTATCTAGATGAGGCCGAGTCAGCCTTATGTGTCTAAAGCTGCCAGTTTTCCTGTGGTTTCTTTATTTATCCCTTTATCCAGCTGCTGCTCACTGCTATTGCCACATTTGCCCTCTGGCTCATGGGATAGCATGCTTAGCTTCCCCAGAGGCTACTGTTAATGCTTCCTTTTTACTCTGCTGGCTGGGAATGCACTTGGCATCCTGAGTCTTAAACCTCTCCTCCCTCTTTTTTCCACAGACACCAGGCACTTAAGCAGCACTTTCAGCCTGCCCCAGTTATCAGTAGTAGCTTTCAACCCCTCATTTCTGGTCTGGTAACTCAGCACACTGTCCCGAGAGAGCTTGACTAAGCCAATTTGCCCCCTCTTCCCTTCTTCCTCTGTCTGTCCTTCTTTCTTTTTTTTCTCCTACTCATCCATTTCCTTGACTCTCCTTTTATTTTTCTCTTGCTCTCTTTTTGATGTCCCAGATGATTTTTTCTGCTTTTAGTATAGCAGATGCCCCAGAGTTAGGCAAATATTTGTAGTAGAAAATAAAACAATAGTAAATTTAAAAATTAAACATTTGCTCAATATTGGATCAATGAAAAAAAGAGTTTATTTTTTATACCTTAGTCTTTTTGCCTTTTTATGGCTATAATGCAGCTTTTTGTATTAAAAGTGTATGGGCTTGTTTTTGAGTTGTGAATATTGTTTTTATACAGGCCTGCTCATTCAAGATGATCTATGATGAGGGAAAAAATTAAAACTTTTTCTAGCTAATGTTTTACGTAGAATAGAAAAGCCACTTTTATTTTTATTTATTTTTTACATAGAATGATTCGAATATGCAGTTTGAGTTATGTACTTCCTCTGAATATTCTACATATGTCGGCTGTTCATTTTTCAAGTAATAGTTTGTAAACAACTTTTAGGAATTCTTAAGCTAACTAAGATTTATAACCAGTAGATTAGGAAATAAAGACTATACCTATGAATTTGGGGATCAAGAATAGTAACAGTGCTCTTCAGGCCTTGGTCATCAACTGCTGACAAAATCTGCCAGACAATCCCAAATGTCTACAAAAGAAAAACATGAAAAATTCATACTGACAATTGTAGATCAGAATCATTTAAACCCCCTTTCTCCTTCCTCCTCTCATTTCCCTTGATCTTAATTCTCTTCCCGGGAAAAAAAAGAAGTTAGGTAAAGTTTGTGTTTTATAAATTCAACAAATTGTGCATTCTTTTTCTATAGCCTCATTTAACCAAAATATATATTGTTTTACTCTACCTCCACAATTAGGTCTGTATTTTAAAGATACAAAATGCCTTTCTCATCGTAATTCCCTAAAGGCATTTGTATTTAGTTTGTGAGGTTTAATGCTGGGTCTAAGTTTAAAGGAAACATCAGCCCATAAGAAGTCAGACATTGTTTCACAACCTTAACAAGGAGTCAGCCCGTCTTACTCCTTTGCAGAGCATAAGGGAGGATCAGGAAAGGAGAGGAGGATCTGCTTACCACATTCTTAAGTAAAAGTTCTGAGTTTAAATCTCTTTAGAAAAGAAGGCTTTATATATCAGAGTTTCACAACCTTTTATGTAGATGTAAAAAATACATCCTGTTCCTTAATGTTTGTATTAAGAAACCAGTAAACAATAGAATATTATTACAATTTGAATATGCTTTTAAAGCTACATATATTACCCCTGCCATACTGTAATGCAACACACACTCCCCTTTTCACCACCTAGAGGCACGTGATTAGCAATAACATTTAGACATTCATTTTGAGAGTGTCTCGTTCTAACTTAAGGCTATTTTTAAAATTTCTCCCCTCAGGAAATTAGCAGTTGCTAGTTACATTTTGTTAAGCTTGTTCAGTACTGCAAGTACTTGGGACACAATAGTGATGCTCTTGATCTTTTATATATATATCTTATTCATATACATTGCCCTGAAATACACCTGCCAAACAAGAGCAATATGATACCTGTGTGGCAAACTTCCAATAATATCTAAAATGCTTTATGTCCTCAAAAAAAATGTGTTTGTTTTTAAGTTATCTGTACAAAATTGGGGGTACAGTGGCTTACTCCTCTAATCCCAGCCCTTTGGGAGGCCAAGGAGGAGGATCACTTGAGTCCAGAAGTTCAAGACCAGCCTGGGCAACATAGTAAGACTTCATCTCTAAAGAAATTAAAATTAAAAATTAGCCAGACATGGTGGTACACACCTGTAGTCCCAGCTCCTTGGGAGGCTGAGGTGGGAGGATCGCTTGAGCCTGGGAAGTGGAGGCTGCAGTGAGCCATGATTGCACCACTGCACCCTAGCCTGGGCAACAAAGAGAGCCTGTCTCAGAAAAGAAAAGAAAAAATTGACTAAAAACTGATAATTATTTTAAGCAATCTTTCCTTTGGTGATGTTAATAAGAGTATTTTTAAAGAACAGTGTACTTTTTTAGTACTACTTTGAGCACTGCTATCAGATTTCTACAGGCAGTACTCTTCGTTGCTAATGTTAATCATCTGTAAGACATGCTAGTTCTGAAATGGGCTATTAAGTATCTTTGTGGGGATGTATTTTAAAACAGAAATAAATATTCATAAACCTGATGAAAGCTGAATAGTTATATAAATGTTGTAAACACAAATAATCTTGGCATATTTTAGTACTTGTTTACCATCACTTTAGTGGCCCACAAAAATTTTGCAATTTATTTCTATATTTGTTATTGTCCACAGAAGATTGTTTGTCCTTATAAGCATTAGAAATTGGAAAAAATATTTTTGTCAGTAGTTTAGAACATATTTTCCTTTTTTATTTCTATGTTTTTTTTAATGACCCAATTTAATTTCTTCACTACTTTTGGTTTTTTAAGCTCTATGTTAATTTAAATTTAGTTAAATAATTACCTTAGAAACTATTGGTTTAGTTTGCCTTGAAAAAGCACAAAAACCCTGTGAATATTTGCAACCTAATTTTTCAAAGCCTAGTCTTTTTTTTTTTTGGAGACAGAGTCTCACTCTGTCACCTAGGCTGGAGTACAGTGGCATAATCTCAGCTCACTGCAGCTTCCGCCTCCTGGGTTCAAGCGATTCTCCTGCCTCAGCCTCCTGAGTAGCTGTGACTATGGGTATGTACTACCACGCCCAGATAATTTTTGTATTTTTAGTAGAGATGGGGTTTCACCGTGTTGGCAAGTCTGGTCTTGAACATGTGGCCTCAATTGATTCACCCGCCTTAGCCTCCCACATTGAACCACCCTGCCTGACCCAGAATGGCTTTCTTAATTTCAGTTTTCTAGCAAATCTCTATTCACACAAAACAAGACTGCAAGGCTACTCTTATGATAGGCTATGATAGGCTATGATAGCCTGCTTATGATAGGCTAGCGCCAAATTTTACTAAAATATTTATTTTGTAAAAAATAAAAGTAGTGAATCACACTGATTAGGCAATGGCTTCCTATAGACGATACCAAAGCCTCACATATGAAAATAAATAAACTGGACTTGGAAAGTGAATGGGAGAAAATAAATTAACTGGACTTGGAAAGTGAATGTGAGAAAATATTTGCAAATCATATATTTAATTAGAGTCTACTATCTAGATTATATAAAGGACTCATACAACTCAACAATAAAATGATAAATAGTCCAATTACAACCTGGGCAAAGGATTTGAATAGACATTCCTCCCAAGAATATATCTGAATGACCAAAATGCCCATGAAATATGTTAACATTAGTAGTTGTGGAGAAATGCAAATAACACCACTTCACGTGAGATAACACTTCACAACCAGTAGCAAAAGACAGTAACAAGTATTGGTTAAGTTATGTAAAAACTGTAACCTTCATACATTACTGTTGAGAATGTAAAATGGTGCACATTCTTTGGAAAAGTTTGGCAGTTACTCAAAAAAAGTTAAACATTGAGTTACCATGTGACCCAGCAATTCCACTCTTGGTTATATGTATACCCAGGATAATTGGAAACATATCCATATAAAAACCTGTTCATTAATGTTCATAGCAGCATTAGTCATAGTAGCCAAAAAGTAGAAACAACCCAAATGCCTACCAGCTAATGAATAATGGATTTTCACAATATGGTATATCCATATGCTGAAGATTATTCAACCATAAACAGGAATGAAATAGTGAGACATGCTACAGCATGAACCATGAAAACATGATGCTAAGTTAAATAATCCAGACACAAAAGGCCACGTATTGTATGATTCCATTTATACAATATAGACAAATCCATAGAAATACAGATTGATTAGTGGTTGTCAGGGTGTGAGGGTGAGGGAAATGGGAGTGAGTGTCATGTAGGTACATAGTTTCTTTCTGGTGTGATGAAAGGGCTCTGAAATTAATGGTGATATTTGCACAGCTTTGTGACAATACTAAAAACCATGGAATTGTACACTTTAAAGGATAAATTCAATGGTATGTGAATTATATTTAAATATTTAAAAAGTAGCCACATTTGTCATTTTAATTCAAACATCGTAGGAAGGAATTTAAATGTTTTTTTAAAAAGACCACTTAAATTTAGCTTGTTGAACTATTTTTCTGAAGAATATTAAATAGTTCTGTTAAAAACAAAATATACTTAAGAAAAATGAACAGAGAAAATAATAAGTAGACATCTTTTCCTTTTATATTGCTAATAAGTATGCTCTACATAAACTGCAATTTTTTTTTTAAGTCAGTAATTCTCATCTCAAACTTTTAGTGTTCCAGAGTTTGTTTAAAATGTAGATCCCAGGGCCCTACACCATACTTATTAAAATTGATTCTGGTGGTTTGGGGAATAAGCCCTGGAATAATTTTTTAAGAAACTCCCTAGGTGATCCTGATGTTGATGGGTTTGAAATCTCTTCATTGGCATATTTCAAATTTGCATTTATTTCTAGAGAAAAATAATGATACTGGGGAAATAAAAATTCTTAACTGCTAAGAATTCATTCACAGGTGCTTTGTAAATATTACTCGGAATAGAGTTGAGTAATCCCTGTTGTTCTAATGCTGGTATTCACCCTGTGCCATTGAGGAGTGGAGTTGTGATCATTAATTGTTTTTTTTTTTTGTATTTGTTTTGTTTTGCTTTGAGATGGAGTTTCGCTCTTGTCACTCAGACTGGAGTGCAATGGCAGGATCTCGGCTCACTGCAACCTCCACCTCCTGGGTTCAAGCAATTCTCCTGCCTCAGCCTCCCAAGTAGCTGGGATTACAGGTGTGCGCCACTATGCCTGGCTAATTTATTAGTAGTAGTAATAGTAGTAGAGACAGGGTTTTACCATGTTGGCCAGGCTGGTTTTGAACTCCAGACCGTAGGTGATCTGCCTGCCTCGGCCTCCCAAAGTTCTGGGATTACAGGTGTCAGCCACCACACCCAACTTATAAGGTACTTTTAAACTGGTACAGAACAGGCTGGGCCCAGTGGCTCTTCCTGTAATCCCAGCTCTTGAGGAGGCTGAGGTGGGCAGATTGCTTGAGCCTAGGAGTTTGAGACCAGGCTGGGCACAGTGGCAAAACCCTGTCTCTACAAAAACAGAACAAGACAAAAATAAATAAATAGATATAGAAAAAACATTTAAAACAAGTGTGATAGACTCCAAGCTCCTATAAATGAGGCATTGATTTACAATCATGGTTAATTTTTTAATATTATTTATAAAGTATTACATTACAAAACTTGACCTATGATCTCCTAAGTGGGTACATGTCTTAGAGAAAACTGGAGGTCTTGCAGAGACTTGTTAGTAGTCTGTTTAAAGGATATGACTTTCTCCTCCCCCGCTTGTAGAATTAAAACAATCCTCCATTCCTAAGGACTTTTAATCAAATCCTACTTTGCTTCAGCTGCTGCATAGTATAGGGGTTCTTTAATTTACTTGGTAGACATGTTTACTGCAAACTATATAGTTTATGAGTGTTACCTTAAATGCTTAATCACAGATTCAGGTTTTCCTGTGCAAAATATTGCATAAACTAATGCAGCTGCTTCTCCAGAGTGTTTTTACTTTTGCCTCTTCTGTGTTGGAAAGCCTAGGTCCAGTTTCTGTGTAAATTTTAGACTACTTGCTTATACTTTTAAATCCTAAATCTATATAAGGGACAGACCTGTGGACATGAATTCCTAGGGGAAATTTTCATATCCTAAGCCCAAGTCAAAACTAAGAGCTTCTTTTTTTTCCTCCCATTATTTTTATAGAGATGGGATCTCGCCATGTTGCCCAGGCTGGTCTTGAATTTCTGGGCTCAGGTGATCCTCCCACTTTGGCCTCCCAAAGTAGTGGGAGGTTCACAGGCATGAGTCACCATGCCCAGCCTCTTTTTTTAAAATCCTGATTGGTAGGTTCCCCTCCCTCCCACCCTGACTTTTTCCCTGAGGGCATGGCTTCTTTGAGGGTTCAAGGCTTATATAGAGAGAAATTTCACTTCCACCAACCTAAAAGAGGAGCCAGGATCTTATCTAGTTTTTCTATATGAACATTAAAAACAAACTCCTAGCTGAGTTTGACTGAAA
>NW_016107319.1:15536653-15548965 GCF_001604975.1 Cebus imitator | reverse complement strand
CTGTTTTCTTTCTAACTCAGTGTTCATTTAAAAACTTGTAATTTTTTTTTTCCTTTGTAATTGATAGACACAATAGCTAAATGCAGTGTGGGAGTCTGGGTTGGATCCTCCAATAGAAAAAGGGTATTGGACAAAAGCTGGTTAAACATTACAAAATCTCCATGGTTTAGTATATATTTTGGTTTTGCTAATATTTCTTTGATTATATAAGTTGCTAACATTAGGGGAAGCTGGGTGAAGGGTATATACTTGAACTCTATACTATTTATGTATTTTTTCTGGAAGTCTAAAATTATTTCAGAATCAAAAGGTTTTATTTTATTTAGGCAAAAATTGCAATTTTGTGCCAACCTAAAAACATTTTTGTTTCATTCAACACTTTGGAGTGTTTTTTAGTTAGAGGGTTTTCAATTTTATTTCTGAAATAAATTACCTAATATTTTAATAAAAGGAGTTGCCATTAAAAAAAAAAAAGGCAGTAAAATAAAGACACTCCTCCTTTTTCCAAATCTGTATTTCTACGAAGTTAGACTATGAAGTGCTGGGGTTATATTACTTCATGGCAAAATCAACTGGAACTCAGTGATAGCCACCCTTGTAGATATAGATAGGCATATCTTTCTAGATGTCTACAGCCTTTCTCTCTCTCTAATTATATTGTTTGCTTGATTAATTATTTTTACCTATTTGGATTCCATTTAAATATGCAAACTTTGACTTAGCTCCAGGGGAGAAATCAGTGTTAGAGATGGAGATTTGGTGCATATCTATATTGAGTGATAGTTGAAGATAGAGAGAGTTTATGACTTCACCTTACAATACCACATAGAGCCCAATAATCCAGAAACAGAGCTCTGGGAAACACTTCTCTTTCAGGAAACAAGAAGAGAAAGAGGAACCTATAAAAATGATACCACGAGCAGTCATAGAAGAGTGCATAGTGTTAAAGAAGTAAGTAGAGAGACTGTTTCAAGAGGAATTGAATGGTTAAAAATATGCTTCAACGTGGTCAAAAGTAGCCAATGCTGATGTAGTAATACGCTTTTAATTTAGCAATAGTGTTCTGGATATTCTCCAGCATTACCCACCAAGTCGTTACCCCCAACTCCCTTCTGTCCCCTCTTATGCCTTGTAGGGCTGATCACCATGAAAAACAGGAGACAGGACAGAAGGAGGAGAAAGGGGTCACATTTCTTCTTGTTCCCACTTTCTGTCTGCTTCAGGGCTGTAGGTCTTCTGCAGCGATAGTTAAAGCTACAGCTACAGCTAGACAGCTTCCCTTCTGCAGCTTTAGTACTCAATGAGCTTTAGTAATATATATATATATATATTTTTTTTTTTTTTGAGACAGAGTTTCGCTCTTGTTACCCAGGCTGGAGTGCAATGGCGCGATCTCGGCTCACCGCAACCTCCGCCTCCTGGGTTCAGGCAATTCTCCTGCCTCAGCCTACTGAGTAGCTGGGATTACAGGCATGCACCACCATGCTCAGCTAATTTTTTGTATTTTTAGTAGAAACGGGGTTTCACCATGTTGACCAGGATGGTCTCGATCTCTTGACCTCGTGATCCACCCGCCTCGGCCTCCCAAAGTGCTGGGATTACAGGCTTGAGCCACCGCGCCTGGCCGAGCTTTAGTAATGTTAATTCCCCTCTTACTCTTACAAGCTTATGGGTTATATGCCCTCTCATTGTTACAGGCCTGCAGGTTTCTCCAAATTATTGGTTCCCTTGATGATTTCTGTGAATAGAATCTTTATTATCTTCAAATTTTCATCTGATTATTTCTTCTGTTTCCTGCTAGACCCTGACTGTACACTGAGTATATTAGTTACAGTTCAGGCCAAGCTGTTCTTTCTGATATTTAAGCAACTGTATTTTAGAGTCTTACTATTTCTCATTCACATACTTATGAATTATATGCTTTTGATATATTATGTGTACCAGTTGAGTATCCTTTATCTGAAATGTTTGGGACCAGAAGTACTTCAAGTTTTGGATTTCTTTTACATTTGGGAATGTTTGCACTATACTTATGGTTGAGCATCCCTAATCCAAAAATCTGAAATCTGAAATTCTTCAATAAGCATTTCCTTTTAGCATCATGTTAGTGACCAAAAAAATTCATATTTTGGAGCATTTTGGATTTTGAATTTTTTTGATTAGATATGCTCAACCTGTAGTATCATTTATATCACCTCATTTTTCTCTCCTGTAACAGTACAGAGAACAGGAGTCTAAAGCTGGAGAATGAATCTTCCAGCTGTGACTCCCATCTCTGGGTTCAAGATAGGTCTAGTTTGCTTTACTTCCCAGCCAGCAAGAAGAAGGAAAGGAAATATGCCCATTTCTTTTGAGATAAGCAACTGGAAGTGGAACACATTACTCCTGTTTATATCTCATTAGCCATAACTTGAGCACATGGCCTCATCAGGTTATAAGGGAGACAGGGAAATGTATATTTGGCTAAGTGAGATTTTTATTTTTAAAGAAAATAAGGAGTGGATAGTGGATAAAAAACAGTCTCTGCCACAATAGTTCATTCTCATAGAGGGAGAAACGTTTCATCCGTACATAAAGGAGGGTAATGGAAGATTTCGTGGGATGTTTCTGGTAAAGTCTAGATTTCAAGGAGTTGAGTGAAGTATTGAAAAGATTGCAGAGTGGGTGAACATAGCTTTTTTTGAGAAGTATGGTATCCAGTGAAAGAAGAAATAATTCTGGGATGGTAATAGAGTCAAAGAAGAAATTCTTTTTAGGTAGCAGAGTCTGGAGCAGATTATAGTCTCAGAAAAGGAGTATCTTAGAAGGGGAAAAATTGAAAACCAGTACATCTTATATTTTTAGATGGTATAGGGCATTGAATTCATATAGGAAGTGGAGGACACTTCCTACTCCAAACACAGGGAAAAGAGGAAAGGTAAGGTTGAAATATAGACATTATTCAATGGAGAAGAAAAAAAAATCAAGAAAAATTTAATGATGTCCTCATTTTGAAGTCAAAGGGCAGATACTTTTCTGAGAAGGAAAGGGTGGCAGCTGTGTAATTGAAGGCAGCTACTGAAGGGAGTGTGATGTTAGTGAACTAGGAACACAAAAATACTCAGAATTTTTGAGGTCCAGCTGAAGATAGCTTGGGTTTATAGTAAAATTATTAGTAAGTTTTGATTTTTCTCCAACAAATTATGGCAGCCCATGTGTAGAAGGCAGAAAATTAGATCACAGGATTCACCAAGATTAGGGATTAACAAAGTAGGTATGGAGAGTAGTCAAGTTGATGACAGTCTAGGTTACGTCTAAAAAACCTAGTTGAAAATAACTACCATGAGGTTCAGTGTGGGTTGAAACAGGTAAAGCAGATTTGAGAAAAATATGGACCAGGAGGTGTATTAGTTGTTTGTTACTATGTAATAAATTACTCAAAAATGTAGCAGTTAGAGCAACAATAGACTTTGTTTTTTCTCATAGTCTCTTTGGGTCAGAAATTTGAGAGTGGCTTACCTAGGTGGTTCTGGTTCATTCTCATTCTTTCTCCCTCTTCCCCCCTCCCTCTCTCTCTGTCTGTCTGTCTCCCTCTCTCTTTCTCATGAGATTGCAGTCAAGATGTCCAACTTTTGGCAGTCATTAATAAAACTTCTATAAGCATTCATGTGCAGGTTTTTGTGTGAACATAAATTTTCCTCTCATTTAGGTAAGTACCAAGGAATGCAATTTGCTAGATCAAGTGGTAGGAGAATGTTTAGTTTTGTAAGAAACTACCAAACTGTCTTCCACTCCACAAAACATTATTTCTTAATGTATTTTGGTAAGTTTTAAGGTAGAGTTATCATAATGGAGGCATTAAGATAGAAGTATCATAGCTAAAGTGGAAGAGGCTAGAAGTTGAGCAGTGATGAAGAAAGCACTGGCAGTTCTAAGGTACGTGTGCAAGGCTGCCAAAAAGATCAAGAATCATAATTTGTGGCGTGGGACTTGGAAGATAAGTTAAAATAAAATAATGGAGGACTCTTAAGAAAATGCTACCTCACTACAGTAGTACTCTCAAAGGCATGGAGGACAGTGCTGTATGGAGAAACACGGAAATCAACATCTTTGAATCAGGAAGCAGTTCAGAAGAGGTAGACTCTAAAACATTTTACAAATATTTCATTTATATTTTCTTTTTTACATATGTACAATATTTATCAAAATCTATCTCAAAAAGTTTGATAGTTCTTTCAATCGATCTAAAGTTAAAAGTCTGCATAAGTAAGCATTTTGTTATAATTATTTTGCAGCTCTTGTATTTCTTAGGAGAAGGTCTTTTGTCTAAAAAAAAAAGTATATTTTATTAGGCATCATATGTTTGTATATATCCAGTGGATCTTAGCCAAAAGTTGTGGAACCATTAGAGCCATCACAGCAATTTCTAAGTATAACTACGTTTACCTATAAAAAGGCAACCTGGGGCCATGGCCCGTGCCTGTAATCCCAGCACTTTGGGAGGCTAAGGCAGGCGGATCACCTGAGGTGGAGAGTTCGAGACCAGCCTGACCAACATGGAGAAACCACATCTCTACTAAAAATACAAGATTAGCTGGATGTGGTGGCGCATATCTATAATCCCAGCTACTCAGGAGGCTGAGGCAGGGGAATCGCTTGAACCCGAGAGGCGGAGGTTGCAGTGAGCCGAGATCGCGCCATTGCACTCCAGCCTGGGCAACAAAAGTCAAGCTGTGTCTCAAAAAAAAAAAAAAGGCAACCTGGGTTAAATTCTACCTTCTCGTGCTTTCCGCTAAATTATATCAAATCAGCACCACTGGTTATCTCCTAATCAGAAGGTCTGGCAGATACATCTTTGTGAGATGTGTTTGATTACATTTGATTATTTGATAACATTTTTGCAAAACGTGATGTCTGTGGAGAAAAGAAAGAATGGGATAGTTGAAAGACATCAAGATTATATTAGGAGGACCACCTTAATATGTAATATTTTAATGACATCTTTTAAAAAAATTTACACTCAGTAATACTTACCTTTGGCCCTGAAATTAACTAAGTCTTTGAACATCTATTTATCTACTAGGAATATTGAGCCTTATAACCACTGTTTAATTAATCTGACTCAAGGTTCATTTATTTTTAAAAAAGAAAGAAGGAAACTAGCTGTTTGGGAACTATCAGCTTCTGAGTCTCCAGTCCCTTATTCCCACACTCCATACACCATCAGATATTTGAACACTCCAAACAGTTTAATCTGTTTTCAGGCTGTGTGCCAGTGAAACCAAATATGGTACACAAAAAGACATCTATCCTGTTAACATGAGTGAGAGGAAGAGAACAATTAGATAATGCAGTAATGTTTTTAGATGTGTACATAAGAAGCTCTTTTTAGAATATGTTTTTTTAAATTACTTGACATCACCTTGTGTAAGTTAAACAGGATTTACTTCTCAGTATTTTCTTCCTTTAGAGCTGTCTTTCCAAGAAGGATGATTAAGAGAAATATAAACATCCACATGAAAAGTGGACTGGTTTTCAAACATTTCAGTGATTTGTTTTTTTAAATAAACAACTGATCGTTGTTACCTGTAGTGAAGATACAGTATTCCTTAGATGGTTACATAATGAAAAGTAAATTTTAAATGTTTTTATATGTCCATAGCGTGCAAATGCTTCAGTAATGTTCTAAGTTAGATATTGTTTAAATTTAACTTTTGTTAGACTGTTAGCCAGTACTCCGTATGTGCTGTCCTGAGTGATAATGTGATACCACAAGATGGATATAAAACAACCTTTCATTTTCTAGAAAATGATAGTTTAGTGGACAATTTTGCTTTATAGTATTCTTTTTCCTTTTTTGAGAGGTATCTGAGTTTTTAAATCTTATGTTTAAGTAATACCGCTGATGGAAACATTTTCTGGAGCTCAGATAAAGAACAGTAGTTTTCTCTGAAGGTAAACTGTGAATTGGGGGTATTATGAAGTGAGAATTGAAATCTCTGAGGACCACAGCAGCATCCATACTGTGATAATCTGGCATCTGGCACCTTGAGAGAATGAGAATTAACCCCCTTGAGTTATTAATGGCTGAGTTTGAAGGATCCTTCACTGCCTCTGTGTTGCTTTCAGTTCTTTTATGAAGCACATGGTGACCTTTTAAAAATACAGTAATATACTATTTCTTAGTCTGTGTCTTTTTAATATTACCGTTTCTGAAGATACAGAAAATATCCAGATACAAAGTTTAGGGATTATATTGATAATCTTAAATGTGTTGATGTTGCCTTTTTGATATGCCATTTATTATCAATATAAGGAGAATATTCTTCACAGAATATGAACAAATTAGCTAAAACATTTGTATAGACATTTATCCCTCTCTTCATGGTTTTTATTGGAATGCATGACTAAAAGTGGCTTAGGGTATAAGCAAATTACTCCATTTTGATTCTAGATGCTGAGCTCCTAATAGCTTTTAAATTTATACAGTTTTTGTTTAGCTGTCAAAACATTTAATTATATCATGCCCAAAGGTGTAAAGCTGTCAAATAAATCTGAGTTTCGGCATAAACATTTGCTAAGTTACATGTGCTACTTACACTGTAGTTGTTACTGGGCAGCTTGTGAACCTGTTTTTGGGGGAGGGGTGTGCCGAGGAACATTAACTCAGCAGGTACAGAACAACATTGGCCCAATGAATTGATGATTACTTGTAAAACAGCAGGCAGTAATGCCCCCAAGTCTTTGTAATTCCTGAAATAAAGCAGGCCAGAGAGTGTGGTGGATTCTTTGGCTCAATTTGCACTGTAAGAAAGCTGTCTTTTTGCAAAAATGTGTACACTCTCTTTCCTTACCTCAACCTTATTCTCTGGTTTCTCTTCAAAAACAGATGTACCCCATTTATGCTTTACTTCTTCCTTATTCTAAAGGAAGTGCTGTGTCTAATCCACAATCAATTATAAATTATAAGTTAGTTTTCAAGTAAAACACTTTTAAAGAAAGGAAATTTTTAAAATTTTTAATTAGCCTTAATATCTAGTTATTCTGTAAATAAAATTTTTAGTATTTGATGGCATTATTTGGAGGTAAATTTGTTAGCATAACTACTAATGTAGACTTCACTAATGCAAAATTCACTAAGAGGTAGGGGAGTAAAGTAAATTAGTTCTACTTTGAAGCTTTTATTTTCTTCCCCTTTCAAAATGAATGGGAAGGCCCTTGAGAGGCCCTTAAATGAAAGCTGCTTTTCATTAGTGCTACCAAATACCTACTTGAAAGAGTTGAGTTCTAACTGAACACCCACACAAGAGAAAGGGAAAGCTTCCTTTTTCTAGTGGAGGACCATCAGCTAAATAGCTCTTGGCTTCTCTTTTCCAATCAGGTGGTTTCACATCAGAGTTAATTACTCCAGTCATTTATTCTAATCACCCTCCTCTTATGGCTAGCTGCATTCTGTCATGGGGTGGCATCGTTTGAAGCCAGTTAAGTTTGAAAACCACTGCAGGGTACTTGAGGCTCATTAGTGAGGCCTATCCATGCCTGGCTTTGGATTTGCTCCCTGATTAACTCTGCATCTCTCATCCCTCGGCCTAGCTCCCTCCTCCCACCATCCACCAGCCCCCACTCCTCAATGCAGTCTCTCAAAGAGGAATGTTTCAATTAACTCTTGCCATGCTGTTTGTCTTTTCACCTTATATTAAAGAAAAAATTAAATGCTTAGATTACTTCTAATATATTTGCCAGATTCTGACCTTATAATTGCATCCTATGAGTTGAATGGTAGACATTCTACAAAGAAGAGTTTTGAACAGCAAAGGAGGAAAATAACCTCTTAGTGAATACAGTTATGTGCTTTATTCAATTCTCCTAATTTAATAAAGATAGTGATTCCAACTCATATTTTATGGTATTCTAGTGTGTCTTACAAGGTATCATAGGGGTTTTCTGAAAAGCTTAAAAAAAATATCTTGGAACAGCCTTATTCTGTGACATTGTTGTTTCTTATCAGCTATAGTATTTTAATTTAAAAGCATTTGTCAAATGGTACATTTAAGAGATTTTAGAATCACAAAAACAAATAATGTTTGTGCAGTACATTTTTTTTAAATAAAAATCTAATCACTATTTTGAATGATTAGTTTGAGCAGTGTTATTACCTGGAAGTATTTGAGATATTTTCCAAATATTAACAGAAACGTAAAATCACATTGCGTAGTTATATGAAAATATTTAAGTATTTAAATATTAATATTTAAATAATAACAGAAATTTTCTCTGTTCTTTCTGCACAGTATTTTGACTTAAAGAAATCAGATAGTTCCTGTGTCAAAACAAAATATAGAAATTAAAATGCATGAAATCACATTTTAATAAGTTGCTAATGTCATGGATGTTCAGAAATTTGCAGAATGAACTCCTACTATTAGCTATTCCTAAAATAGTTTTTTTTGTTTTACTAAATTGCTTCTTTCGTAATAGTCTTTGAAATTAGCAGCTAATATATTTATATCATTCTCTGTCTTGCTCTAATGGCTATTTTTAAAATATCATAATGAGACCAGGCGCAGTTCCTCACTTCTATAATCCTATCACTTTGGGAGGCCAAGGCAGGCAGATTGCTTGAGTCCAAGAGTTCGAGACCAGCCTGGGCAACATGGCGAAACTATCTCTGTAAAAAATACAGAAATTCGCTGAGTGTGGTGGCATGCTTGTAATCCCAGCTACTTGGGAGGCTGAGGCAGGATGATCACTTCAGCCCAGGATGTCACGACTGCAGTGAGATGTGTTCACACCGCTGCAATCCAGCCAGGATAACAAAGTGACTCTGTCTCTCTCTCTCTGTCTGTCTGTCTGTCTCTGTCTCTGTCTCTCTCTCTCTGTCTCTCACATACGCACACACACACACACACACACACACACACACACACTCTTTCTCTCTCTGTGTGTATATATATTTTATGATATTTCATTATGATATAAAACATTATAATGAATGTATGGTTAAATTAATGCGAAAGAGGCCTAGAGTATAAATTTTTATCCAGCTCAGTAAATATTTATTGAGCATCTACTATATGCTCAGTTCCAGGAATACAGGTATAACCTATACCTTCTAGGAGTTCACATTTCAGTGAATAAAACAGAAAAATAAGCTGTAATACAGGTGAAAGTATTAGTTTGAAAAATGCATGTGTCAAAGCAAAAAACAGTTGAAAGAACAGTAAAATGTATAAAGCCTCCACATCAACATGGCACACCAGATTTAGTATATACTCAGCAATACTTATTACTAGTATTTCTAAATGATATATGTGAAACCAATTAAAAATAATCCATGTTATGTAATGGCTTCATATTCTTAGAGTTTTCATAATGCGGCCTTGGCATATACCATTCTACATCGGAATTTTTCAAAAGGATGTGTTGTGGCTAATGTGGCTTTAGGAGTTAGAGAAATCGGGTTTCAGGTCACAGCTCTGACATTTACTAGCTGTATGACATCAGACAATTTGCTTAAGCATTTTTAGTTTCATTTGTAAAACAGCTTTTAAAAATGTGATGCTTATCTCATAGGATTATTGTAAGGATTAAATAAAATTATCCATGTAAACATTTAGCATAAAGCTGGGCACAGCATAAATACTCACTAAATGTTCAGTGCTGCTGATATTGTTATAGTGTGGTGGTGGTCAATGCACTTCCCCCAAGTTGACCTCTAGGTGCATTTTCTTTGCGTAATATACTGACTTTCTTGAGCTTTTGTCAAGTGTATTATGGATATCATTTGCATCTGTCTTCTGGACACTATTGAAGAGAAAATAAAACCTTGAAAGATGATACTTTAATATCCACTTCACTTTTTTCTTCCCATGTAATCTTTCTACCTCAAATTTGATTGTATTGTTAACAAACTGCAGACAGCTCATTTTGCAGTGGCTAGTAATCACAGAAATTCTTCACATTTTCTATAACTCTGCCAAACCAGCACTTTATCAACTAAGTAAAGTTGCTATGGCCAATTTCATGCTTCTTATTCAGTGCTTTAAGATCATAGTCCCTCAGCATAGACATTGAATTGTGCTAAATCAGAAGAATTTCTTAAATGCCATTCATTCATTCAACAGACATGTATTAGGGGCCTCCTGGATAATTAGATCTGTGATCACAAAATTGGAAGACTGTGACACCTGCCCTTTGGGGCTGCCATTATGAGAACCAGACAGACATGACAGTAACTAATTAGAGAAATAAATTAAGTGATATAGTCATTCATTCTACAAATATTTTGTGAGTACTTACTACATACTGGTTATACAGCAGTGAGAAAGATGGTATATAGTAGCAGCCCTTTTGAAATTTACTGTTTATTAAGGGAGATAGATAATAAATAAATTAAAACATAAATAAATATATAACTCGTGATAACATGTAATATAAATGTGATACTTTGTAATATATACTACGAAGGAGTAGCAAGGTTACCATGAAAGCATTTAACATTATATATATAGAGAGAGACACAAAGAGAGAGAGAAAATAAATATATATTCTGGGACCAAAAAAGGAAATGCCTTGTTCTGTTTCTTGGGAAGATTGAGGAAGGTTGAGGAAGGCTTAGCCAAGAAACCCACATTTAACCTTAGTATTCGAGAATGAATAGGGATTTGCCAGGCAGGGAGTAAGATGATGGAATGGACATTACAGATATAAGAAGTGGTGTGAAGAAAAACATCAAAGTTATAGTACAGTACATGAGCTAAACAGTTTTTTGATTTGTTTTGCTTTGTTTTTTGAGACAAGTTCTTACTCTGTCACCTAGGCCAGAGTACAGTGGAAACAGTCACAGCTCACTGCAGCCTCAACTGCCCAGGATCAAGTGATCCTCCCACATCAGCCTCCCAAGTAGCTGTGACTACAAGCACTCTACCATGCCTTGCTATTTTTTATTTTTATTTTTTTGTATTTTTAGTAGAGATGGAGTTTCATCATGTTGCCTAGGCTGTCAGGCTGCCAGGCTGATTTTGAACTCCTGGGCTCAAGTGATGCACCTCCCTTGGCCTCTTAGTGTGCTGAGAATACAGGCGTGAGCCACTGCGTGCAGCCACATGAGCTAAACTTAATTCAGATGGTAGACTGAAGTATGTGTTTGAGAGAACTGTGGGTGGTGTATATGGAAATATATGGCTGGAGGCAGATTATACGAAAATCTTTAATGCCTTGTAAATAGTATAGACTTTTTTCTTTGGGGAGGTGGTGACCAAAAGGAGTTCCTAGATGAGCAGCATCAATATCACCTGAGATCTTGTTATAAGGACAAATCCTTGGACTCTGTCCCTGATCTGCTGAAACAGGGACTGGATGAGAGCCCAACAATCTCTGTTTTAACAAGTTCTCCAGCTAATTTTGGTGTGTGTTTGGAGATCCACTGCCCTAGGGAATGGAGAAAAGTTTTAAGGAGAGCAGTGAGTTGGCTAGGTTTTGGATGGTAATTCATATGGAGGAGGGATTGAAGAGGGAAATTTTAGAGATAAAGAAACAGTTTGGATACCGATAGAATAATTGAACAAAGAAATAATGAAGCATGAAACCAAAGGTAGTCTCAGTGAAAGGAAAAGAAAGAATGAATTTGGAAGATACTTAGGAAGCTTATTGTCTGATTAGATAAAGTTTTGTGGGGAGAGGAGAAAGAAGTCAAGATGACTGCCACATTTCCGAATGGCTGACTAGATGAAAGACCTAGTCTCCAACCAGAAAAACAAGAAAGGGAGCAACTGCAGGAGGAAATACTATTAATTTGGTTTTTGATATATTAAGTTTGAGTTACGTGAAGCACACCAAAAAAAGCAGTGTAAGGGGCAGTTGGCATTTTGGATTTGAAACTCCAGAGAGGGTAGTAATTGTTGGTTGAAGTAATTGAAGTGTGGCTCATCTAGCCTGGGTTATCCCAGAAGTAGAGAGCCTGGGACTAAATCTTGAGGAGAATAAACACTGAAAAGTTAGAGGGAAAAGACCCTATATTAAGAAAATGAATAAGAAATTTAGAATTGTAGAAAGAGAATCTGGAGAGAGAGTGTCAAGCGAGAAGAAGAGAGAAATAAACACGTTAATGCAGAGAGGTAAAATGAGAAAGGATGAGCATTCGCTGGATCCAGACAGTTAGTAATCTTTGCAAAAACATTTCATTTGTATGCCTGTAACAGGAAGAGGAGAAATTAGTTAAGAAATAAAAGGGGCCGGGCGTGGTGGCTCACGCCTGTAATCCCAGCACTTTGGGAGGCCGAGGCGGGTGGATCACGAGGTCAAGAGATCGAGACCATCCTGGTCAACATGGTG
>NW_016107319.1:15525886-15536513 GCF_001604975.1 Cebus imitator | reverse complement strand
AAAAAAAAAAAAAAAAAAAAAAGAAGTAAAAGGGAGGTAAAGAAACATAAATAACAAATGTATTTAACTATTCCAAGAAGTCTCTTGTTGACCTCATGTTGCGTATATATTCATGGCTACTTAAAAATAATTTTAAAAGACTTACCCTATTAACTAATCATTATTCCATTGAAAATGCAGAAAAAATCAGACCCTAAATTTTGGAAATCAGTGTTCTCATAGATGTTAAAAAAATCTCTAGGAGTAGACAGAGACTCGTTATCTGCTACTAAAATGAAGCGTTTTTATGAGTTTTACAAATATATTGACATTATCTACAAATTTCATGTGTCTGACTTTCAGCAAAGATTATGTCCCATGTACTAAGTTGTAGTCTATGGCTATATGTTAATTCTTAGGTTGTATAACTGATAGAGCTGAGTAGCCAAAATTTAAGAACTCTAACTAAGGACCTTTAAGGATGGAAAGTTTATAGATGACAACATAGTTGGTAGAATTAGCCCTTTTACCTTTATTGTTTAGAGGGTAGAGGATAGTCATAATGCTATCTTTCAGATGCTGCCACATTTCTTCAGATATCTATAAATGGCTGAAGAATATACACTGTAGGACATTATGTCTTTTTCACACTTGAAGATGTTATATTTCTGCTGTCATTTCCTAAGGTATAGCCATTCTTCATGGCATTGAGAATTGCAATGACCTCTTCAAAACTGCATTGAAGGTCATTTTAGTCTGGCAGTTACTTTGTACTTTGTAAGGTTTATCTTTATTTTCGGTAAGATAAGGTGTATTTTAAAAGTGTTAAGTATTGCTAACTTCTGCATTCTGTCTTGTTTCAAAATTTGGATGCAGATTCAATATTTAGAACTGAATAAAGCTTCACTGTCCAGATGATAACCACTAGTCACATGTGGTTGTTGATAACTTGAAATGTGGCTAGTCTGATTAACATGTGCTGTCCATTGTAAGTGTAAAATGTGTGCCAGATTCCTAAGATTTAATACAAAATAATTTTTATGTTGATTACATGTTGAAATGATATTTTTTATATTCTTGATAAAATATTGCCATGTCATTAAAACAGTTTTACCTTTTTTTTACTTTTTAAAATATGGCTACTATAGGCTGGGCGTGGTGACTCATGCCTGTAATCCCAGCACTTTGGGAAGCTGAGGCAAGAGGATTGCTTGGGCTCAGGCGTTCAAGACCAGCCCGAGCAACACAGCGAGACCCTGTCTCATTTAAAAAATATATATGTTTTATAAATTTTTTAAATGTGGCTACTAGAAAATTTTAAATTGCATATATGGCATGCATATATTTCTGTTGGACAGCACTGGTATAAAATCCTTGTGACTTTGTTACACAGAATTTTTTTGGCTTGGGCATTCCACTATTGAGCATGAGCATACTTTAATACTTTAATAGTATACAAACTTCCATTATAATTCTCAGCTTTAGAGCCAAAGCAAAGGCTTAGGGTTAATTTCAAGTCTATAAAACAAAGTCCAAAATATTAATGCTAAGTTCAAAACTCAACTAATCTGCCACATGAACGATTTCTCCTCTAGTCTGGTTAAGGTCCAAACTTATCACCCTAAATTCCCTTTTATTCACCCCCACACTGGTAATCAGTTACTGTAAGTAATAACTTGTATCTGAAATGTTTCCCCTCTTCACTCCTGATGCTACTTTCTTGATTAAGGCTCTCACTACCTCTCACTTAGACTATGACAGTAGTCTTGGAGCTGACCTTTCTTCTTCCAAAGGAATGTCTAATTTCAGTATCCTCAGAGTCTAGCACAACACCAGTAGTAACCACTCAACAAATATTTCTTGAATTAATAGATGAGAGAGATGCTAATATCAATAAAAAGTTGCATAATGTATACTTTTAGTCCTATATAATATACAAGTATACAATTGAATACACAAAGTAAGTGCAGATGTAATTTGATTCCCTGGCTGAACTTATCAATGCTTTATATTCAGCAACTTTTACATTTTTTTTTAATTGAAGTTTTTCTTTATTGGATATTCTTAGGAGTAATGATATAATAAATGTTCTATTTTGCCAAGGATTTTGATTTGCCAGTATAAGTTTATGGCAGTCAGTTCAGGGAATCACTGGTGCCATGCAGAGAGCTCCTTGTTTTTGTCTGGAGTCCTCATGGAATTAAACTACATCTGGCAATAGGTAGAGATTCTGGTCTGGCCATCTTCAAAGGCAAGAGACTGCTAATATTTATCAGATCTATGTGGATAAGCAAATGGAAGGTATTAAAATTTTTTAATTTTGTTTTCCTTTCTTTTGTAACTGACTATATCATATAAAACCTCCAGTTCATACAGTAAATTAATACATTTTGTGATGGCTTTTGAAGAGGAAACCTATTCATTTTTCTATACCTAGGTAGATAATTGACCACTATAATGTTTTAATTACTTACACCTATTTTTATAATTAGTTTATCTTAGAAAACGTAGCAGCCATTTACAGTCCTCAACATTAAGTTTCTAGGTATACTTTACTAATTTTTTAAAGAGTTGAACATCTAGTATACCTGTTTTAAACATTGCAGTGTTTATAAATATTAGGGCATCATGTTTGGAATCTAGAAGTTTTTGATGCATGTTTATCTATGTGAGAAAGTTTACCTTTGGGCCTGTTTTAAGGTAGACTACCTTCCAAGTGATGGGAAGCCTGCCTTTCATACAGGCTGTGTCCTTCTCCTTGTGCTTTTCACATTCTTAAGAGGTTATTAGTCCTGGGACTCAGTTTACCTATTATTGAAGAATATTAGCTCTGCATTTAACTGACAAAATAAAATGGCTGCATTCCAGGTACTTGTCAGGAAGTGCGATCTAGAACCTACCATTCAAAGCCCTCCAAAGAGAAATAATGTTTGTGCAAGATTGCCTAAAGAATATGTGGTCTCCCCATTTGTCTATACTTTAAATCCATCCCAGGATTAACTCAGTCCCTCTGAGGGTTACATACCTGGATTCCATCATATTGCCAAGAGAGGAATTTCTTATCTCAGGAATAGAAATAATGTGTTTTTCCAGGCCATCTGGTTTGTTTTTATATTATGGTCATTTTTGACTCCTGCAATTGTTCGTGTTTCTTTCTTTATGTTGCCTGCCAGAAAGCTTAGCAACAAATACATGGCTCATCATGTATAGGTTTGTTAAAACAAGTATTTGGAATTTCATGGCATGGTCTTTATATGATATCTCCTTTTTATTTTTGCATTGCCTCACTTTTGTTAAATGTTTTCTTGCTGCATATACATCACTGTAAGCTCTATTAATTACTTTCTGAACAAAGGCTTGCAAAATGCAAACAAATAAAAGAAACAGGTATAATTGTTTCCCATCCATTTTAATGAGAGGTTTTTTTTTTTTTGAAAAGCTCCATGTCCCTATGTGTGTTATACTATAATTAGTTTAACATAGCTGTATGTTGTGAATTCCTAGATTTTAGATGAAAAGTGACCTAAGGTTGAAATGTTAATTAAATGTTTTAATGTTCTGTAGTTCTAAAGAAAATAGTTGGATAAAAT
Organism: Cebus imitator; assembly: GCF_001604975.1. NCBI lineage: Eukaryota > Metazoa > Chordata > Mammalia > Primates > Cebidae > Cebus > Cebus imitator. The sequence goes on along the minus strand of NW_016107319.1, from coordinate 15,532,944 downwards.
GTCAGTATATAGGAGTATTTTAAAATTAAAAAAAATCATCTCTCTGAAAAGGAAGGTAATTGTACAAGTTTGTCTAATCCTTTTGATCTTGGCACACAGCAATACAGACTTCAGTTGAGATTAAAACTATGAATTTCAAAGGAAACATGGCCTTCAGTGTGTACAATATATAACAGCTGGTTGACTAGTCCATTTAAAACTACACAATAACAATTGTAGACAGAATGATTCTCCTGCCAAACGATGCATGAGTGCTTGATGGTTATATCAAGATATGATACTAACTCACACTTTTCTTTAGTAATGATATAAATGTAGAAATGAACTGTGTACTGCTGCCTCAAAATATCTCTTCTGCCCAACAGTTCAAGGGCAGTTTAGAAGTATAGAACTCCTCTGAGTGATTTTTCTATCTGTTTTTCAGGCTGAACTTCAATATGCTGTTGACTAAATTTCATTTTTTAAAACTGTCAGGTACAATTTTTATTCTTAGCATCCCACAGTTTTTCCCTAAATCTTTGATAGTCCATTTTTACCTTCGTTGGCATCATGCCTTACTGATCTTAATGTCACAGCTTCACACATATTTTTAAGCTCTCAAACTTTTCTTTGTAAATAGTGTAAAGCTTGTTTCACATTTTTTATATATATGTATATTAAGGTTAATAGCTGAGCTCTGAAGCATTGTGATTTATATATTATCAGTATGGAGGAAACTGATGCTCATGGTAATGGATTTCAGTTTATTAAATATTTCCATTGTGTTTTACCTCAAGAAGTAATCTTTAAATTAGTTAAATTGCTGCATTTTTTAAAAAATGAGGATTGAGTTGAATTTGTCACTTCTGACAAGTCCCATTTAGAAAATATATTTGTATTCTGAACTTATATCCATCCATTATGAAAAAATGTTAATTTTCTGTTACCTTTGTTAGAAAGTTTTGATGCAACATAGTTAACAGCATCTTTTCTTTAGATTTATTTCAAATAAGGAAATTTACCTTTAGACAAAATTAAAATTTGCTAAAGTCACTCAGATTCACTGCAAATTCAGAGCCAGCATTTAAGGAGTTAATGCATCTTATTAGGGGGACAGGAAATCTGGCAACTATTGCAGAAACTAGACCTAATGGTGCACACAAACAATTTGTCAGTCTTCTTAAATGTGAATAGCTTTCTGCAAAGTGGCTGCTCTTGCTTTGTTTGAACAGGCTAAACTTTTCCTTTTTGGACTTTACGTCTTGGAAGTGAAATGTGATCCACATATTCAATCAAAATCATTTAATTCAAAGCATATTTTGATTGGAACAAAGTTGACATGGAAAGAAACTTTAGAATAAAAAAGTTGAAAGGACTTTATATCATATATTTAGCAGGAAAATTTGAAACAGTTCTAATTAGGCTGAAAAAAACAGCTTTCTTCAATGTAAATTACAAAGGTCATATATCAATGTTAAGGAAACATTACCACTAGTGTTTGAAATCCAGCACATGCAAACATAACAGACCAGTTCATTTTAAATCTGTGTGTGTATGTGTTTGTATAGAAAGAAGGCCGTATTACATTTAAAATGAAAAATACTTAAAATTCCAAGTTTATAACTTTGTATATTACCATCTTGCCAATCTAAACATCAGTTCCTTTAAAACATATTGTTATCTATGTTCAAATGAATTAAGACTCTTAATTACAAGTACAAGAAAATTTTACAAAATGAATATTTCATTCATTATAACTATGATTAAATACATCTTATAAGTAAATGTATATCAACTTAGGAGGGTTAACCAGTGATTTTCATTTTCTCATTTGAAACTTACAGCTATGGCATTTTGCATCTTGGAACCTTTGTATCTTGGTCCCTTTAGAAGCCTGGGATTGGAGGTAGTGGCACAGGTGTACAGAAATGTGTATCTGGGCTGCCTAGGCTTATTTCTCTCTGCTTATAAAAAGTATATAAGGAATATTTGATATTTTTATTTAACTTTTTATAAAAATTATTTATCTCATAAATATCACTAGATTTTATTTAGTTTCCTTTTTTAATGGAGTGGTATGAGAATGTTTAGCCAAAGAGTAAGTAAATATTAGCATTAAGCTAGGACTGACAAGTATGAGAAACATAAATAACAAGATTTCTTGGTCTTGAAATAAACAATTATCTAATAATTTCCTTTGCTGACTGAAATTGGTTTTCTTGATTTTTTCATAACCAAAAATTTGTTTTTTTGAAAACAAAAGGAAATTGCTAGAGTATCACTAATGCATGTGTAGATTAAATACATGGTTAATGCCTTTTAGTTTGGAATTTTTATTCTCAAATAGCATAGAGTTTCTTGGAAAAAGCTGACTATTTCTATATGTTATCATATTTTTTGACTCTATAGAAAGCAACAATAATTTTATGTAATAATTTTCATAAAGAAATAATCTATTTCTTAAGTAGGCTAGTTTCAGGTAAACATTGATTGTGTTTTTTCAGTGAGATTTGCTAAACATACACGCAGACACATACTATATATATATATATATATATATATATACACACACACACACACACACATATTGTAATTATTTGTGACAGAGTTATACAAACCTGTTTTTGAATAATTTACTATTATCTTTATATTAAAGCTTTAATTTGTTGATATTCTTATGCAGACCAAACAAATGAAAGTTACTAATAAGTGTATATGATGTCTGTGTACTGTACTTTTTAGCACATCTGAAGTCTTTTAGTCTTTGCCTAATAGATCTCATTAAAAAAACAGATATCAGCCCCAAGACAGTTTGTCAACACTAATATGAGTCCCCCTGGATTGGGTTGACAATTTGTGTGAGGCTTCATATGATAGTCTTTTCATGGTCTTATTTGATCCTTAACAATTGGACATTAGTCACTGATTTATTTTATAATAACTCAGATGAGTTGAATATTATTGTATTGTGTTGGACATTTTAGTGGATTTTCTTTTTTACAAATTTTACTCAGAGCACACATTGGATGTAAATGATGTATGCAGCCTGCTAGGGGAGTACTAACAATTGATTGGTTAGGTTTGAGAGCAGCATGGGAAGAATGTTACTATCCCCTAGCTGCAAACCATATTTAACTCCAGGCTTAATGAGGACTGTCGGTTTTGAAGGCTTTGAAAAATCTTAAATGCTCAGCATTCCACTGGCATGTTTTCATTTTTTTGTGACTAAAAATGTGGATCTAAATGAGAATTTTATATATATGAATAATATTTTTAAAAATCTTAATATATACAAAAGGGATTTAATATAGGTTTTATGATATATGTTTTTAGATCTTAAAAATGGGAGTTATAAAAGGCAACCTCGGGGTATCCCATTTTGAATTTTCTTCTGTTTGTATTTTTTTTCCTTAATTTCTTCCTGCCTGTCCTTTTCTCTTCCCTCATGCCTTAAGTGCATTTACCTACTACTGATTAGGCAGTTGTAATTCACTGATAGCAAAAGGATGTTAAAGTTCTGAACTGACTTTGTACTGAAATAACTTTGAAACTTCTTGGAATTCTGTTATACTTATCACATTGTTCTTTTAGGTCCCTTTTAACAGCATTGGTATATTGCAAGAAATGCTCGAAGCTGACTAATAGAATTTTTAGTTGAGGGTTTGAGAAATTATTTAAAATTTACTCATGAAGGTAACATGTTTATCAACCTCTGGAAGTGATTTTGCCAATAGTTCCACGAATTACTGGTCAACTCCTTAAGGACTGACCTGTGACAATGTAAAGCGAGGTCTGAACCATGGCATTGTGGTGATCTCTGCATGTGTGCTTGCAGCATGATATGAGCACACAGTATCTTTCCTTTCAGCATTTTTGCTAAAAACTCTGATGCAGTATCAAGATGTAAAGCTTTAGGCATCGAAATCTAACCAACTTTACCATTTTTAGTGTGCATAAAGAAGTAGTCACCCATAAGGAAAACTCAACAGTTCTTTGTTTGGTGACACATAAAATAAAATTGCCCTAGTTTTTAGAGCTTTAATATTGAGAAAATTCATTTGTACTTTGTCATTTGCTGAGCCTTCTAGAATTTTATGGTCTCAAATCACAACACCATGGACACTCAGGAGACTCCTGACTGTTTTATCTTATTAAACAATTTTGAAATCATTAATTTTTAATTAGCTTGGATGCAGGGTTTTTTTTTATTGTTTCAGTAGTGTGCGTATATGAACTAAACGTTTTTTATTTAAACTACTGGTGAGAGTGCTATTTATGTAAATAAATACTCTTAGATTCTAAGAGTATATACTGTGAGTTTGCTTCATATAGTCATACATTTTTGTAAACTCAGAGATATTATATGCTAATCTATTATAGTAGAGCTTTTCAGCAGTTTATGAACTCAGATTTCAAACAGCCACCAAAAAGGATGTAAGCTTGAAGATATGTATAGGTCCTTCCCTGATTGAAAGTTCTAATTAAGTGAATTGGAGAAAATTAACTGAAATTAGCTGTCAGAAAGTCACATTTAAATGAGTGATGAGCTAGTCTGGCAGTAAACATTTAAATGATATAAATTGCCATTTAAGTGTATGGTTTAATGTTTGTCATGCATTAATGTGACATGAGACTGCAGTGACAATCAAGCAGCTTGCTCTAATTTGAACATATTTAGGGCTTTTGTGTGGAGTGCACTGCACACAAATTAAGACAATTGCTGTTTTTATGTATCATTGTAAATGTGCCTACCCCCTCCAACCCCATCCCTACCCAAGCTCTAAGTTAATGAAACCAAAGTATCATTTCTGTGTGTAACTTGCATTAGTAGTTCCTAGATTTTTTTCGAATTTATGTACTTAAAATAGGCATTTACTTAAAGTTATCGCAAGCTTCTCTGTTACTTCAAGTAAAATATGATGCAGTTTTGTATTTTCATATCTGTTTAATAAATTTGTAAATGTATTTTATAAGAGATATCTAAAATAGTAACTTTCTCAATTGCAATTAGCTAAATATTTTAAAGGTATTATTTCATTTAAGGTATACTTTGGAATGTGAGAATTGCCCAGAGTTTATTTACAAAATTATATTTAAAATTTTATATTTGCGATATATTATAAAGCTATGTTAAATATTAAAATAAATATTTTTTGTATTTAGCTACAAACATTTCTTTTTCATAGGCACTTATTTTAATAAAGCATATCTTGGCTGGGCGTGATGGCTCACGTCTATAATCCCAGCACTTTTGGGAGGTCATATCACGAGGTCAAGAGACAGAGACCATGGTGAAACCCCATCTCTACTAAAAAAATACAAAAATTAGCTGGGCGTGGTGGTGCGTGCCTGTGGTCCCAGCTACTCAGGAGGCTGAGGAAGGAGAATTGCTTGAACCCGGGAGGCGGAGGTTACAGTGAGCTGAGATCACGCCACTGCACTCCAGCCTGGCACCTGGCAACAGAGCAAGATTCTCTCAAAAAAACAAAATAAATAAAATAAAGCATATCTTTACACAGTGTCCACATGTAAATGAATAGAAACATCTTTTGTCACAAGATGGTTTATATCTCATTGGTTACTTGCTATACAAGTTGGTATGTTTGTTTTAAAACCAACAGATCTCTTATAGCAGCAAGCCATACTGAAAATTTCAAGCCCTCACAATCATAGTCTTACTACTCTAAAAATAAGAATCAATTTCAATGAGATATCAGATATAACTTGGTATAGCAGTCTCCCCCTTATCCACATTTTGCTTTCCAGAATTCTAGTTACCTGTGCTTAACTAAGGTCTGAAAATATGTGAGTATAGTACAATCAGACACTTTGTGGTAGAGACAGAGACCACGTTCACGTAACTTTTATTAAAGTATATATATATTTACAGTATTTTGTTATCGTTCAATTTTGTTGTTATTGTTGTCTATCTCTTACTGTGCCTAATTTATAAATTACACTTTATCATAAGTATTTATGTATAGAAAAAATATAGTACATGTAGCTATAGGATTTGGTACTATCCACAGATTCAGGCACCTACTGGGGGTCTTGGAACATATCCCTGTGAATGAGGGTGGGATTATTGTATACTTTGAATTAAGCTTCAGAGTTTATATTTGAACACCCTTTGATTTTAATATAATTATTTATTGTTAAACTACTCTATAATACTAAACTTTTATGTTGGAATGATTTTGAACAATATTAAATAGTATTCAGATGAATACTTTCCTAAGAAATCCCTTTAGTTTTAAAAAAGTTTTAGGATTTATAATGTAACTAAATTCAGCAAACGTTTATTGGCATGTTATGTTTTAGGCACAACACTAGTAACTGGGAGTATAATGATGGATAGGAAGTGGATCTTGTGCCTAGCATCTCAACCAAATACTTGATTATGTTCATTCATTATTTATTGGGCACTATTATGTTAATAACATCAAATATTTGGTCAGGTTTGCTATATTCATACCTAGAATAATAATTCAGTAATTATAAGTATCCCCCACAAGATCTAATTTGTTAGCATAAACATTAAATCAAAATAACTAAATAATTTGGTTATAGATGTTGAAGTAGACTACAAAATATTTTAATTCTAAAAAAATTATAAATATTTCAAATGGATAGTAAAATTTTAATGTTTTCACGTTTGGTTTCCCAAAATAGTGTTTGCCTTTGTCTTTGTATGGCCTTCTTTCTTTGAAGCATAAATTGACTACTTGTCAGGCCCCGAGTTACAAATGTGATCACGATAGGCCCAGTCCTGGTCCTCAGTTCTCTCATTACAGTAGAAGAATACTGAAACTTATGCAACTATTATAATTCATTATGCCAAGTGCCAGAAAGCCTCTAATTTAAACAAAGGACAGATTCTGGTAGAAACTAGGACGTCAGATAAGTTTTTCTCTTCTCATTCCCCTTCCCCTTCCCCTTCCTTCCCCTTCCCCTTCCCTTTCTCTTCTCCTCCTCTTCTCTTCTCAACAGAGTTTCACCCTTGTTGCCCAGGCTGGAGTGCAGTAGTGTGGCTCACTGCAACCTCTGCCTCCTGGGTTCAAGTGATTCTCCTGCCTCAG
>NW_016107319.1:15483780-15525136 GCF_001604975.1 Cebus imitator | reverse complement strand
TTTTTTGAGACGGAGTTTCGCTCATGTTACCCAGGCTGGAGTGCAATGGCGCGATCTCGGCTCACCGCAACCTCCGCCTCCTGGGTTCAGGCAATTCTCCTGCCTCAGCCTCCTAAGGTATCAATAATCTTATTTATAATTTTATATACCTTTGGAGGTTACTCGCATGATTTAAAATAGTAGGAAAATAGTAATAATTCAACAAAGAGATATGATTATGAGCATACATTTATTGAAATGTGATAAAACACATATTTATATGTAATACCTAAGTACATATATAACCACATAGAAGTTAATGGGAGGGTTGACGTCCAAATCTTTCGTATGTCATCTAACTTGTTGTTAGGTGTTATTGAACTTGTTTTATTCTTTTCATTTATTTTCTCAAGTAAAACACTTAAAAGATGGTTTTGGCAAATGCAGCATTCACCAAAAAGGCTGGTCTGGAACTCCTGAACTCAAGTGATCCACTTGCCTTGGCCCACCAAAGTGCTTGGATTACAGGCATGAGCCACTGCCCTTGGCCATTTTTCCATTTTTGAGTTTACAGTTCACTGGCATCAAGAACATTCACATGGTTGTACAGCCATCAGCACCGTCCATCTCAAGAAATGTATCTTCCCAAACTGAAACTCTTTATACATTAAACAAGAATTCCTCATTCCTTCCTCCCCAAGTTCCTGTACAATTACAATTCCACTTTTTATCTCTATAAATTTGACTACTCTGAATACCTCATATAAGAGGAATCATACAATATTTGTCCTTCTGTGTCTAGCTTATTTTTAGCATAATATCTTTAAGATTTATCCATGCTGTAGAATGTATCACAATTTCCTTTCTCTTTAGGCTGAATAATATTCCATTGTATGTATATACCACATTTTGTTTATCCATTTATATATCAATGGGCAGTTTGGGTTGTTTCCATCTTTTGGCTATTAGGAACAGTGTGACCATCATCTATTCAAGTGTCTGCTTTCAATTCTTTTGGATATATACCCAGAAATGGAATTTCTGGATTATGTCATAATTCCATGTTTAACTTTTTGAAGAACCATCATACCAAATAATTTTTTTATATTTATTTTTTATGATCAACTTTTGCTAAAGACCATTAAAACTTTTTCTTTAAGTTTCTTTGACTTCCTTTTCTTCACCACAACCCTAAGTATTTAATTATGAGAAAATTAAGCCTTAACTGGATAGTCTTCCACTCATCACCACTAATTTATTTTTATATTATACATTATATAGACATACATGTAATATATATTCTATATTAGATTTTGCATTCCTTAAATACACATGGCCTGTGATGGTCTAAGTATGGTAGGTATTTGATGTTCTTGAAATGAGAATATATTGCTTTGTTACTTAGCACAATTAAAATAAATATGCACATTTAATTCATAAAGCTTTCTGAATGTCATTAAAATAAATGGGGCCAGGCGCAGTGGTTTACACGAGTAATCCCAGCATTTTGGGAGGCCGCGTCAGGATTACTTGAGTCCAGGAGTTCAAGAGCAGCCTAGGCAACATAGTGAGACCCCATCTCCATAAAAAGTTTAAAAATTTTCTAGGTATTGTGGCACACACCTACAGCTCCAGCTCTTGGGGGTGGGGGCAGTGTGAGGTGGGAAGATCGCTTCAGCACCGGAGGTCAAGGCTACAGTTAGCCATAATTGCACCATGGCACTCCAGCCTGAGCAAAAGAGTGTGACCCTGTCTCAAAAATAAGGTGGGGAGGGGAAAATCTTTTATTGCAGCCTTTGCATACCATTTACCAGTGCTGAATCCTATAGTACAATGGAGTGTGATATAACAGAATAAACAAAGAAACAAATAAATATGCATTTGAGTCATGGTTCTGATGCCTACTAGTTGTGTTCCACAGACTGTGTTTCCTATATATAGAAGCAATACTATAATGCCCACTCTACAGAGGATGAGATGACATATAATGCATGTAAACCTGGCATGGTTCCTTTCCCCTCATAAGTACTCAGCAAGTGTTAGTTCTTTCCCTTATGTTGCTCACAGTTAAATCCCTGGGTTAGAAAACACAACTATAAAAGGAATATGAACTACTGATTATGTCATAGAAAGAATCATAAAATGTTAACACTAGAGAAGTTATTAGAGATCATTTCCTTGTGGATGCATTGCTGAGTTCATTGAGAGGCAAAAAAGCAGAAAACATGAATAGGTCGTTAATTTATTCATTTTTTTCAACAACATTTTACTAAACCCAAATCGTATAATAAGGTTAAAGAGTTGAAAGGCAAGTCCCTTCCCTCCCTCAGCTAGAGTTCACTATCTAATAGGAAAATAGGTATAAGTAAACAAACATACAGTCTGATGAATTCAGTACCGAGATAAATATATGTATGTATGCACAAGCACAGGACAGGTCTAAGCCCAAACTGACAGAATTTAGGCATGTTTTCTGGAGAATGAGAGGCTGGAGCTCCATACTGAAGGATGAATAAGATCATTGGCTAGAGTCATGAGCAAAAGTTACCTACACAGAGGCAACTACATACCCTTCCTGCACATAGATAAAAGAGATGGCTAGAGAATATGGTGTATGTGGAATGAACTGAAGATGAACAGATGAGAGAGAGGCACACAGGAGCCAAAAGCCTTAATTGACATAAAAAATAATTTTCAGCAGGGCATGGTGACTCACAACTATAATCCCAGCACTTTGAGAAGCCAAGGCAAGAGCATGGCTTGAGTCTGGTAGTTCCAGGCCAGCCTGGGCAACATAGCAAGACATCATCTCTACAAAAAGATAAATAACTTAGCTGGGCATGGTGGCACATGCATATAGTCCAAGCTGAGATGAGAGGATTGCTTGAGCCCAGGAGTTGGAGGCTGCATTGAGCTATGATCCTGCCATTGCATTCCAGCCTGGGCAACAGAGTAAGACCCTATCTTTAAAAAACAATTTTAACCGCATCATAAGGCAGTAGGGAACCACTGAAGGTTAGTGACATGACCCCGTGTCACTGATATGTGTGTTTGGAATCTGAAAGAAGATTGAACAGATAAGAACTAAAAGTGCTGACTGATTTTTTAAAGAGGTCTTTGGTGATCTTAGAGAAATAGCTTAGAAGGTAGAGGATTGTGTTATGAATGGGAGATGACAGTAAATAGAGAAAATAATTTAAGGGAGAATTTTTTCAGCTTTATTGAGATATAGTTCACATATGTTGCAATTCACCCATTTAAAGCATATGATAGTTTTTAGTGTGTTCACAGATTTGGACAAGGATCACCACAATTCAATTTAAGAGCATTTTTGTCACCACAAAAAGAAATGTTTGTATGCATCAGCAGTTACTCTAAAGGAGAATTTTTTTTTTAAATGAGTAAATACTGGACTGTGTTTCTGTGTTAATGGGAAAGATTCAAAAGGAGAGAAGCATGTCAGACATGCAGGAGGGAAAGCGTGTAATGCACTATCAAGCTCTGTGTGAAAGTGGAGAAGAACAAAACCCAGAGCATAGAGAGAGATAAGCACTGAACAGGAGGTAACAATAGGGCCTCGTCTCAAACCCTGTTTATGAGGGTTTGTACCAATGATGAGATAATATTTATCCTTAATGGATGCTGCTCAATAATTATAACTTCCTTTTAATGTTGTTTTTCTATGTTTTCACCATCAGGAGAATAGGTGTAGAAAAAGTTGAACAGAGAGATGTGTGTGTGTGTGTGTGTGTGTGTGTGTGTGCGCATGTGCATGTGCATATGCATGTGCGTATGTGTGGGGAGAGAGAGAAAGAGACAGAAAGATAGACACAGGTGGGTTTTGCCTTGGAAGTATGGTGAAATGTATAAAGAAGGATCAAAGGTGCAAGGGTGGCTGATGAAACTATTAAAGGGATGTTATGGAAAAGATAAAAAGTGAACCTAGGCTGGACTGAGTAAATAAGAAAAGCAGGAAGGGACTGATAACCTGGGAAAGCTTATTCCCATTCTCATTCTTTACTCATTCGTTTATTCAATAAATATTCATTTTGTTCAGGATGCTGAAAATGTGGAGATGAGCAAGACAGGCAAAGTCCGTGCCTTCCTGGAGCTCACATTCTAATGGGGCACACAGAAAATAAAATTTAAAGACCGTAATTTCAGTTGTATCAAGTGCTATAAAGAAAATAGAAGTGAGTAAGGTGATAGAGAGTGCCGTGAGGGTGGAGCACTGTTAGAGAGGATGGTTAATGACTGCCTCTCTGTGTTCGTAAACAGTGTTTCTTTTAAAACTTTGGGATTGGAGTTCAGCTATGGAAGGGCACCAGGGAGTTAGCTCCTACTGCTCTCCCACAGCCAAGCCGTGCCTGCAACTCCCTGGCTGGGACAACCTCCAAGTCAAGTCTTGTCACAGGCCTCATGCCAGTTGTGAAACTTTCACTATTGCCCTCTACTAATTTACTCCCCACCGCAACCTGCAGGCCACGCCTCTCTTTTCTTCAGAATCTTGTTTCTCTAAGGTGCTTTAATATCATTAGTATTAGCACATTTGTATATCTGTTTGGTTGATATTAAAGCATTATTTCTGCAAAACCACAGTCATGGTACAAGGATAGATTTCTACCTTTCTAGTATCAAAAGCAGATTAGACAATTTCTGTTCTGTAGGTATACTTTTACTTATTTCTCCTCACGTCTATACACTTAATTCAGTCTAGAAATATGTTCACACAGTAATACAGAGGCAAGTTGTCTACATACAAGTCATGTAATCACCTACTATTTTGGGAAAAGTGCCATTCCTCTTGAGAAGGTTTCTATTCTAGAATGAATGGTTAATACATATGGCATAGTAAGTGATCATAAAAATAATCTCTCTATAAAAAGAGCACTAAACGATAGAAATACTAACCATAAGAAGAAGGAAGAGTAATCAGAGAAACAGCCTGCAGCACATTAAACTTTTACGTTGTTTTTAATTTTTAGAAAACAGCTGGGTTATCAATATACAACTATGTCTGCATTTACATAGATCACACACCAGAATGAATTCTTTTTCAGGCAAATATGCTAATTTTTCAAAAACTATCTTGTGACCCCCAACTTAAGAATATATTCTTATCTTTATCTGTTTACTCTTCTTTATTTCTCTGCAATTTCCTTGCCTTTAACATTTTTAAAAACTTTTTTGTTTCCTCAATATTACATATATTATTTTATAGATAAGGGACAAATAAATAAAAGTTGGTCATTTTCTGATTATTCTGCTGATTTTGATTTGGCTCATTCACTTCTTTTCTTTCAAACACAATCTTATTAGGTCTTTCTAACCCCATTTTTGAAAAACATAAGACCCAAGGAAAGAAGAAATTTTCAGAAAAGATAAAAATTGGAATATTTGAACTCGGAGTCAGATATGAGTAAGAATAACTCATTTTACCAAGAAAAAAATGTCTTAAAGTCCAAATCCACAAAGTAAATACATGAGTTGAATATTTTATAAAATAATTTTCCCTCCTAAAAATTTAACGTATTTTCCTTAAATTAATATATTTAGAGTATAATTGCATTTATAGACATGATTTCTAGAACAGTTCTATATCCTTATCCAGAATTCATCCATTAATTTTCATATAAATGCTATTTGCAATATCCAGAAGTTGAGAGCTCATTATCTAGATGTTAATATCTTAGCGAGAAATAGTTCATTGATGAAGTTTAGTAGGTAAGAAATATATATATATTTAAATACACAAATATGCATATGTCTGTATGTAGCAATGTGACATTCACTGAATTTGGGAGCACAAAGGGGGAGGCATTTCTAACCCAGATTAAGAAAGTATCAACTCTCTGAACATAATCCTTAAGAAATTTGAGTTAAGTTGGTAGAGCAAAAGAAATGGAAGGGACATTCAAAGCAGAGAGTATAGCATGTGGGAAAGAGCACAGTTTGGCTCTGTGACTTGTAAAAATCATGTGGTAGGTAGGGAGAGCATAAGAAGTTGGTGATAGGCCAGGCAAGGTGGCTCACACCTGTAATCCCAGCGCTTTGGGAAGCTGAGGCAGGAGGACTGCTTGAGGCCAGGAGTTTTGAGACTAATCTGGGCGACATAGTGAAACCATGTAGCTACAAAAATAAAAATACAAATAATTAGTCAGGCCTGGTGGTACGCACCTGTAGTTCCAGCTTCTTGGGAGGCTAAGTCATGAAAATTGCTTGAATTTGGCAGGCAGAGGTTGCAGTGAGTCAAGATCACACCACTACATTCCAGCCTGGGTAACAGAGGAGAGGCTGTCTCAAAAGAGCAGCTAGGCTGATGATATCTGTAAAACATATTTGGAAAGCATTCATGTGTGTTCATCATTAGTTCAAGCCACCATCTTCCTCTCCCCGCTGGACTAACATTAGTAGACCAGATCACCTTTTTCTATCCCTGCCTACCTACAGTCCACTTTCCACAGAGCTGCCAAAGTGGTATTTGAAACTGCAAGTCAGACCATGTCACTTCCTTACTTAGTTTCACATCAAACATAAAATAAAATCTGCTTGACTCACATGATCTGGTCTTGCATACCTCTCTGATCTCATGTCATCTGTCGTCTTTCTCATTGGTGTGTCCTGTCACACTGACATTTCTGTTCCTGATTACATGAAGGGGAAGGCCTTTGTAAGTCTAATATCAAAACTAAAAATCACTGAGGAAATTAATATATTCATGTATAAAACTACAAGAAAACTCAAGTTTCTGTACATCTAAAGCAACAACAAATAACAAAGTACAGGAATAGATAATTCACAAAAGATGAAATGCAAGTCACACATGAAAAGCCTTTAAGCTGGGCATGGTGGCTCACACCTGTAATTGCAACGCTTAGAGAGGCCAAGGCAGGAGGATTGCTTAAGCCCAGGAGTTTGAGACTAGCCTGGGCAAATAATAAGACCCAGTAAGAAAAGTAGTTTACCCTCACTATTAATCAATGACATTAAATTGTAATGACACAATGGCATTTTTGTCCATTAGATTATCTAAGATTAAAAATAGTAAAAATTTCTAATGGTGACAGTATGAGAAAACAGACACTGTCATATATTTGGTGAGGATGAAAATAGGCTGAATCATTCTATATCAATTATTAAAATGTTCATGAACTATTTACTTGAAACTAACCAAAAATAATAATTGACCAAGTGTGAAAACAAATGTTATATAGTTGTTCACATGTATTAGTCTATACTCATGCTGCTATAAAGACATAACTAAGACTGGGTAATTTTAAAGGAAAGAGATTTAATTGACCCACAGTTCCACGGGGCTGGGGAGGCCTCAGGAAAGTTACAGCCTTGGTGAAAGGGCTAGCAAACATGTCCTTTTTCACAAAGTGGCAGGAGAGAGAAGAATGAGAGCTGAGCGAAACGGGGAGCCCCTTATAAAACCATCAGATCTTATGAGAACTTATTCACTATCATAGGAATAGTATGGGTAAAAGCGCCCCCATGATTCAATTACCTCCCACAAAGTGGGGATTATGGGAACTACACTTTAAGATGAGATTCGGGTGGGGACACAGCCAAACGATATTATCATAATGAAAAAAAAAGGAGCACCATAAATGTCCAGTAGAGAGCTAGTTAATCAAATATTGGTAAACTTACACAGTGGAATACTGTATATCATCAAAGATGTTACTATGTAGATCTATATGTATTACCATGGAAGTATATTTTGCCATATTACAGTGAATAACAGAGCATGTTAAATAACTATAAAATACAAATGCATAAGGAAAAGTCTGGAATTATGGACCCGAAAATGTTTGTGGTCATTATCTTTGGTTAATGAGATCATATAACTCTTTAATTTGCCCCTTTCTATATTTTAAAAAATTATGTCTCTTGAAAATCAGGGAGAAAAAGCCAAACACAACTTTTTCCCTTTTCAGGGGGAAAAAGCCACTTCTTGAAAATTTGAAAAAACAATGTATGTTAACATGAGGCTATAGATACTGACTTTTTTTTTTTTTTATCTGGCTCTCCAGAGGTCTTTTGTTATTACTTTCTGGGTTTTGGTCATGTTCTTTCTCAACAGTCAATGTTGTTAGGATACTGAGTGTCCATAATTATCTTCATGTAACTTTGACAGGGATGAAGAAATTTACAATTTCTTAATTTTTATCTCACTCAGAAATCAGAGTACCTCCAATCTCTTAATTTTCTATGTGTGTTATTTAATCCACTGAGCTATGGGGGGTTTTCATACTTTTTAACATTTGAGTTTATTTCTTCATTTTCCCATCATATTTGAGGGGGAACACAACACTTCTACTTTTAGAGAAAATATCTTAAATATATCATTGTTAATTGTAGTTTTTGTCATTATCTAAAAGCAAGAAGGCTTTTGGTTTAAGATTCATGAATTCTAGATCTCTGGGTTCACTACTGTGTGTGTGTGTGTGTGTGTGTGTGTGTGTGTGTGTGTGTAGTTATACAAAGTACTTTAAAACTGTATTTATCAAAGCAGTACATGTTAACTATTTGAAGAATTAAAGAATACACAAAGTATAAAATGAGACACTAGAAAGCTCTCATCCTCAAATTAGTTAACTTTGGTTAACTAATATCAGAGCCACATGCTCATGTCTAGCTATAAGTTCCTCATTGATGCAATTTGATGTGTATGTAAAGGAAAAAAAAGCCTCTGCTACAGAACTCATCATCCTTTCCAAATGCCTGAAATTCTACCATTAGAGCTAATTTATTTGGTTACAAATCCTTTAAAAAAATAAAAATAAAAAATAAATCCTTCCCAATCATGTGGCTGTCTGTGAACAAGATTGGACAGTAGGTTTTGATAAAAGGGAAAGTGCAGACACAGCAGAGTCTGGAGCAGTTGTTGCGTAGGGGACGCCAGGGCAGACCTTGGGGTGCACCTGGAGGTTGGAAGAAGGGGTGGGGGTTCAAAGGCTGAAAGATACTTGCAGGTAGATGTTGCTGTCAGACAACCTTAATATGAACAATATTACTTGTGCTTTTTCATCTTGTACTTTGTCATAAATACTTGCTACATTTCCCCTGAAAGTTTTATTTTCTCCTTTACTTTTCACATAAATACATTGTTTTATGTTTATGTGAGTTCAGAAATTAAGTTTTAAATTTCTTTTTGAAAATGGAACTCCACTCTATTTGCATTGATAAATAGGGAAGGGAGAGAGCCGCGATATTGCCCAGTTTGAAGAATTACTATATACAAGTGACCTCAACATGAAAGTAAAATCTGAAAATGTTCCCTAAGTTGTGTTTAGTGTCAGTGGTTGGTTTTCCCTCTTCCAAATTTATCCTTCCAAATGCTGTCTTAGCTATGCGTAATCACTCTGAGGTCTGTTTTCCAAAAGAAGCAGCAGCAGTGTTTAAGTTTACATGACCCCAGTTTCATGACAGAAGTAGCAAATCAGATATCTTATCCAAGGAAAAGCATTTTTGGCTTAGAATTCCATCACTCTGTTGGTGGGAGTCAACGGCTCATTTCAGCTCCAACACTGCTGCAGAACAGTGGCTGCAGTGAATCTTTCAGAAAGCATAAACACAATTAGTATTTATAGCATTGTTAACATTTGTTAAATAGTTGGGGGAGTGGTCTGTAAGCCTGTTTTAAGCAGGTGGCGCAAGAATCTTTGTTGTGACTGTAGTGAGATTTAAGAGTAGGACAGGATGACAGTGGTCGTAGCAATATAGTAAATTAGGAATACTGAATATAATAAGTTCAGATTTCATGCAGCCACAATTCAAAGTGTTATAGAAATAATCCTGAAGTATCTCTGGCTAGAAGTGTGTTACACAGATGGCATATTTGACACAGTGCAGAGCAGGAACTGTACAATGAGAAGCCAAATAAACGGTAAGGATTAGTCAGATTTTAATTGAAAACCTACATTTAAAATACCATAAAATTATGCCAGACTTTCTTTTACTTCAAAACCACAATAATCAGACAAAAATTCCCTTATTCAATTAAACAAGCATCAAAGTTATCATTAAAGCTAATCTTTGTATTTTGCTTATTATTATGTCTATTGCAGACTTAATAGTTAGGTGTAACTAAATTATACACCCAAGGACATGAAGCAAAATATTAATATTTTTAGGATTTTTTTTTTCCTGTTAACTACCTACAAAATCCTGAGCCATTCTGTTATTCCGATGACTTCTGTCATGAACCCCTGTTTCCTTTCAGGTACCATCTTTACTTCATCTAGGTCACTCTTAGCAAATGAATAACCATTGACTGCTGCTTTTCATGACATAGTTTAAACATATTTGTCAGGTTTTGAGAAATAATTTAACCTTCTGAATGTAAAAATTAACTCTCTGGATGTTGTTGGATTTTTTTTTCCCCTTTAAGAACTTTACTGTGTTTTCTCAACATTTGTTTCCTAGCTTTGGCAACCTCTTTGAAGACATTCCACTTATTTTTCTAGGCAGGCTGCTTTATCTACTCATTTCCAGTAGCCAGAGATGGAGGTGTTTTGAATGAGCACATCAATGTTCTAGACAGAGATACTGTTTGAAATTATCCATGAACACAGTGCCACTGAACATTATTGAGTGACGTTTGTTTCTGTTGGTTGTGTCTGCTCTGACTAGCTGGTTTCTTTCAGATTGGCAGCTGGGATTATGTTGTAGGAGATGGACAGCTACAAGAACTGGAGATTGTAGTGAGGCTGGGTTGGGACTCAGTTTAATGTGCCTGGAAAGTATGGGTTCAGTTATAAGCACTAATGGAAAACCTATATACATTTTCACAAATTATAATTATATCATATTTTACGTTAGTAACTTCCAGAATAATATTATTTAGGTAGAATGCTGGTAAAAATAATCCTTTGCCTCCCTAATTTTCCTTTTCCCCCTTCTCTTTGCATTATTATTTTTTAAATATGTTTTGCTTTATTTAGCAAGCTGCTCTTTGTTCTTTATGTACTCCATTCCATTGTGATATGTATTTGTTTCCAGTTACCTGATGCATTCTGAGTGCTTTTTGAAGGAAAACATATTATTTACTTAAATAAGTTTATATTTGATTAATACTAAATGATGGCAAAATATTGCTAAAATAAGGGATCCTAGGAATCAGAGATAAGTTAAAAAGTAAACTCAATATTATCAAAATTAATTTTATAGCAAGGTTTATAGATTTAAGTTTTTGACCAGTTTATCAACTGGAGTTGTTCTTAGATGGTTAAAAAATATATTTCTTGGGAGAGGAGCAGAAAAGATAACTATTGGGTACTGGGTGTAATACCTAGGTGATGAAATAATCTATACCACAGACTCCCAGGACACAAGTTTACCTGTGTAATACACCTTGACATGTACCTCTGAACCTGAAATAAAAGTTAAAATATATATATTTATTTATATTAAATATATATACATATAATTTTATATATATTTCTTGCTATTATGTTAATGGATAAATTAAACCTCACAAAGACCAGGCATGGTGGCTTGGCCAGGCATGGTGGCTTATGCTTGTAATCCCAGCACTTTGGGAGGCCATGTTGGGCAGATAATTTGAGCTCAGGAGTTCAGGACCAACCTGGACAACATGACAAAACACCATTTCTACAAAAATACAAAAATTAGCCAGGCATGGTGTTGGGCATCTGTGGCTCCCAGCTACTCAGAAGACTGAGGTGGGAGGATCACTTACACTTGGGAAGCAGAGGTTGCAGTGAGCTGAGATCATATCACTGCACTCCAGCCTGGGCAACAGTGAAATCCTGTCTTAAACAAAACAAAACAATGTTAAAATGTTATACCAAATATTTGTAGACCTTTTTTTAAAAAAAAAAAATTGTCTTGGTTTTAGATTTTTTCAAAACGAAAATTAAATATGCTTATTTCAAATGTAATACATGTTTGTGTCAGATACCAATTGATATAAAAATTAGGAAAGTATAAATTTTTATCCTGCCAATCTTTTCATCCTTCCTCCATCAGAGAAATTAGCTAATAATAGTTTAGAATGTACCCCTCCAGATTTTGCATGCAAGTATTCATGCATATGTATTTATGTATGCACACAACACATGTAAATATATGTGTTATATATATACACACACACACATAATGTGTATATATATACATTATGTGTGTGTGTATATATACACGTGTGTGTGTATATATACTATATGCATAATGTGCACATAACACATGTAAGTATATATATACATAAAATGTGTGTATATATATGTATATACACATACACATATTTTTTGCTTAAATATGGTCATACTCTATATACTTTGGTAATTAGAAATTTTTTTTTTCTTCAGTGTATTATGAACTAGTTTCTATGTCAGGTATATTCAACTCATTTTAATGGCTGCATGGTATTCCGTTATCAGAGTTTAAGTAGTTGTTTTCTTCCAATTTTTATGCTATAAAGAGTACTATAATAACTATCTTGTACCTAAATCTTTTTTGTCTTCATCTGATTCCTTACAAAAATTCATAGAAGTTGGGCTGGGCATGATGGATCATGCCTGTAATCCCAGCACTTTGGGAGGCCAAGGCGGGCAGATCACCTGAGGGTAAGGAGTTTGAGACCAGCCTGGACAACATAGGAAAACCCCATCTTTGCTAAAAATAAAAAAATTAGCTGGGTGTGGTAGTGCACGCCTATAATCTCAGCTACCAAGGAGGCTGAGGCAGGAGAATTACGTTAATCTGGGAGACGGAGGTTTCAGGGAGCCAAGATCATGCCACTGCACTCTAGCCTGGGCAACAGAGTGAAACTCTGTTAAAAAAAAAAAAAAAAATTCATAGAAGTAGAATCAATAACTCAATCTTTATTTAACAGCATACAAAGTTGGCTTTAGTCTAAATTCTTAGATATCTGTCTTTATGTGTACATTCTCAAAACTAAAAATGTTGTCTTTTCAGTCCAAATTTGCATAGAATCACTTCTGTTGAATTTCATGTACTCTTCTATGTATTAATAGATTATTTTGCAAATTTCATTGAAAATATTCTCTGCTGTATATTTTGAACATTTATCTGCTCAAGTTTTAAATACTCCATATCCTAGTGTATCCGTTGCATTTTTCCTGAAAAACTATTTATCTTTTATGCTTATGCTTTATAAAGTTTGAATTCTGTATTTTTATTTCTAGGGCATTTAAAATATTTACATTTTAATCTTAGGAGACTCTTTTAAAATAATTTGGGTTAGGTTCATTATACTGCTTTTTAATTTTGTGAATTTATTGCTCTGACAACTAAAAAGGGTTAATAACTTAGTGTTTCTTTCCTAAGGTTAAGAGGGAGTCTGGTTTCTAAATGTTTCTAAATGATGCTTTGTCTTTCTTTCTTTTAAACCAGTTAGAGATGTTATCCAAACATCTCTAATTTCCTCTTTTGGGATTTTCATTCCATTTTTACCAAATACATTTATTAGCTATTGGTCCTCTTTTGGCCTTAGCAGTTACAATATTAGCAGGATTTTTGTCCTTTAGGAGTTAAATATAAACGTAACCATATCACGATTAAGTAGTCATTTGATTAATATGCTGTTTAAACTCACTGATATCAAAGCTAAAGTTGAACCTTAGCTCCAAAGGATACTGAGGCTAGTCAGCTAGACAGTAAGCTTTGAATAGAAATCTGTCAAATATCCAGCAAGTGTTCTACAGTTTATGCTCAAATATCTGAAGGGAAAGAAGAAAACTGGCACAAGTAATGGTATACCACAGTAGACATCACTGGATGGTCTTAGTGTGACTTTTTAAACATTGAAAAGAATTTAATTTATGAAGTCTTGTTGGAATTCTTAAACATTTCTTGGTAAAGAGGTAGATGAGAATCTTACAACAGCTTTCTTGAACTTAATTTTGGTAATGTGAGAAAGTTTTAATATATTAATAAATGAAATATCTTTTCTTAATAAATTATTTCATCTCTTATTTCCCTATTCCAATTTATAGTGCTTTCAGATGTAAATATTTAGGTGATAAAATGCAGTTTTAGAGTTGTGTGCTTATAAAAAAAACAGCATAGCATGGATATTAATTGTGTCCATATGTTTAAGTTATTTCTCCCCCACCCTACATCTTAAATAAAATTTTACATTTATTGTTGGTTACTAAGTGCTGTACTGAGTTAACCTGTTTCCTCAGTTAGATTAAAAAGCTTAGTACAAAGAGACTAAAATAATCTTTGTTTAGTTGAAGCCAAATACTATATTGTCACTAAGCCAAGTTTACTTTCCTTTACTTTCTTGTTTCTTTCTTCCCTTCATTCTGTCTAGTATGTGTATGTATATTCTTTCTCTCTATATATAGTCTCTTTTTCTATATATAGCTATAAAATCATGCAAGTATACAATAGTTGGCACATACAGAAACAATAGAATACACAGCTTGTTGAAAATCTCTTCATAATATTTGCATTTGAAAATCCATTAATTCTCTAGGTAATATTTGAGATGCTATTTATAAAATATAAATATGTGGTTTTACTGGAATGTCTTGAAGTATTTCCATAGTCTTTTTTATTACTGTATATCTCAACATCTGGAATGCTGCCTGCTGAATGCAGGTTTTATTATAGAAAGTAGTAACGGCTATTTACAGAAATAATTGGGAATTGATGAATAAGAATGTTAAATAATAAAGCAAGCTTTTTTTTTTTTTTTTCCTGAGACAGAGTTTTGCTCTTGTTGCCCAGACTAGAGTGCAATGGTGTGATCTTGGCTCACCACAACCTCCGCCTCCTGGGTTCAAGTGATTCTCCTGCCTCAGCCCCCTGAGTAGCTGGGATTACAGGCATGTGCCACTACACCTGGCTAATTTTGTGTTTTTAGTAGAGACAGGGTTTCTTCATGTTGGCCAGGCTGGTCTTGAACTCATGACCTCAAGTGATCCACCCTCCTTCGCCTCCCAAAGTGCTAGGATTACAGGCGTGAGCCATCGCGCCTGGCTAAAGCAAACTTTTTTTTAGAATTATTTAATAGAATATTTTATTCGATGCTAGGCTGCTCTGTGATTGTGGTAGTAATGCATTTCCTAGCTGCATCTCTCCTAAATTAAGTTGATTTGCATCGACATTCATTCAGTAAATATTTACTGAGTACCTACTATGTGCCAACCTGTAGAAGCACAGAAATATTAGGCAGTCTCTGATCTTAAAGAAACTTACAGTCTAATCAATAAGTTGGAAAATTAAACCAATAAATAGAATATTAGATAAATAGGCAGGAAAAGTTTTTGCATGTTGGTCCAAGAGCAAAAAGGAAGGGACAGCAGCAGTCTGGGTGAGGTCGAGAAAGATCTCCCAGAGGCCAGAGATGCCTGAGCTAAGTCTTCAAGAAAGAGGAGGAAAAAAACCACACAGAGCAAGGGAATAGAAAATATATACAAGGGTTTAAAGGCAATATGATGCTGATTACATGTCACGTTATAGAGTGGTGAACTGGACAATGTTTGGGGCTAGATTACTATTAATGTTAATGATGAGTAGTTGGTAACATTTATTGAGTGCTTACTTAACCCTAGCCAGGCACTGTGTTAAGTCTTTAATATATATGCTGTAATAATATCACACATTTACTGATAGCTTAGTATGTGTCATGAACTGTTCTAAGTGTTTTATATTATCTCATTTAATCCTCACAACAACCCAATAACATATTGACAGTTATTATCATGATTTTTAGATGAGGAAATTAAAGCACAGAAGGTTAAATACCTTGTCCAAAATCACTGAGCTAATATGTGGTAGTGCTAAGATTTGAACTGAGGCTGTCTGATTCTAGTGTCTGCACACTTAATCCTATGCTGTGGTGCTACCCAGGATAAGGATTTGGAATGGAAGGATTTGAGTCATGTAATCAAATACGCAACTTAAGGATTGAACATCTCCTTGCAAGTCTAAGTATATTCAGCCCCTTGGAAGAAATATGAAGGCTGCCAGCTAATGCTTATATTTTTGGTCATTGTGAGATATTTTTATTCTCAGTATAGTCTTGCAGTAGAGGCTTAAAAAAATTGCTTAAAGGCAGAAACACTCTCTTAGTTTTCAGTGAATCTATCTAGGACATTGGCTAGTCTGACCCCACTTTAAGATAACCTAAAGCCAAATGTCTTAATAATTATTGAAGGTGGCTAATGGATATGTGTAGATTCATTATCCTATTCTATAATAAAAAATTTTACATAACTAAATTTCTAAAACGTGATTGCCTAGGACCAAAACTGTCTAGATGAAGGAGAATTCATTATAAAGAGTTGAGGCATTTGGTAATGTTTGTTAAGCCACCTTTCTGAACCTTACGGGGTTTAAGGATGCTTATATGTTTCCTGTGATTTCACACCTCATTTATGCCTTTACATTTTCTACCATGCTATACAGAGTGCTGAATAGAAAAGTGAAGATAAGGCAATAAACATAATCACTTCAGGGACTTTTTCAAATCATACATATTACCCTAGGATTTTTCACTTGACCTTAAGAATTACTGTTATAGTGAGACAATGGAGTGTTGTCATATATTCAAGTATGCTGGAGCCGAAGAAATGAGAATTACTGCCTTTAGTGACATCTTTCGGAGCTTCCCTGAGAAACTCATTTGGTTTCTTTGTAATAGCAAATACCAGCCTTTAGTTAACACTCCGTATCCTCCCCTGCAACCTCAGTTTGCCCTCATCAGGAAGTTTGCTCATCTCTCAAGCTTGCTTTTGTCCCCAGTCCAACCACAGATGAGTCATAAGGGTTCTTGGCTAGCTTGCTATGTAACAGGCACTCAGCAACATTTTTGTTGTGTAAATGCTATGGGCAAGGTACTGTTCTACCTGTTGCACATATATGGTATTCAGACCCTTACAGCAGGGGTCCCCAACTGCCAAGCTTCAGCCTGTTAGGAACCAGGCTGCAGAGCAGGAGGTGAGTGGTGGGCAAGCATTAAATCCTCCTGAGCTCCACATCCTATCAGATCAGCCACAGCATTAGATTCTCATAGGAGCACAAACTCTATTGTGAACTGCGTATGCGAGGGATCTAGGTTGCACACTCCTTATGAGAATCTAATGCTTGGTCATCTCAGGTAAAACAGTTTTATCCCAAAATCATATTCACTCCCCCAACCAGGCCAATGGAAAAATTGTCTTCCATGAAAACAGTCCCTGGTGCCAAAAAGTTTGGGAACTGCTGCCTTCTATTATTGTTGTAATGACAGAGATAAATAACATTACAGGGAATTCTGAATCAAGTGTATACTGTAATGAGCAGCATGAATAGGTTTAACTATTTAACAAGATGAGGGAAACTTGGTAGAACTCAAGCAAGGTTTTCTAGAGATGGGTAGAACTTACAAAACTGAAGATAAGAGTAACCATTCTAGGAGGGGCAGTGGCATGGTAGAAAATGTAAGGCAGAGATGGCTTATATTTGTGGAAGAAAACCAGTTTGACTGAAAAGGAACACTGGTAGAAGGTAATAGAATGAGAGAATAAAAGTTAGAGAGGTGGGAAACCTGCAATGCCTGGCATTAGTTTTTATCTTTTAAGTACTGGAATCACTTGAAGACGTTTGATCAGAGAAATTTTGCATAAAGGTGAGTTTGGGAAAACTCAGTTCTGCAGGAATACTGAAGGCAGAAACTGCATAGAGGGGGAAAACCAGCAAAGAGACTATTATAATACTTGATACTTGAAATTATAAGGGGCCTGGATACAGAAAGGAGTGATGAGTGTGATAAACTTTGAAGTGATTGGGCTTAGTGACTTTATATGTAAAACAGATAAAATTTTTAAAATATTGACGATATCCTGAGGTTAAAAAAAATCAGAAGACATATCTAATCCTTGACTGAGGAATGCTAAAATAAAAAATAGTATTTTAAGATTTTAGATCTGCGAAGACATACGCAAGATGGCCAGGGCAAACTTCATGGGAGTGGGCAACCTCTGGTCATAGGGTTGGAAACCTTTCAGATAGAGGTAGAGTTTGAAGCCCAGTAGAAAAAATTTCCAAGAAAGCAAACTTAAGTTGAGAAAATCATAGTACTGAAAGAGAATTACAGCGATAAATTCATTTATGGATGACAAGTCAGCAAAAGAGAGAGTCAAGGAGTAGACTACAGAGCCAGTCTAAGCATGAAGCCATTGAAGCCACAGAAGGGAGAATCTCTGTAAATTGCTTCAGAGATTAAGATGAATGAAAAGCGGCAAATGAATTTTAAAAACAAGGAGGAGAATCTAGAATTATCCGTTGATGATATAAAGTGTGACTATAAAGTTTTGAGATCATAGTCATTACCTTACAGTCTTACTCAATAATTTTCACACTTGAAAAAGTCCTTTCTGTTGCATTTTTAATATCAAGAACTCAAAGGTTAATCAAGAAGTAAAGCATTTGTGTCTGAGATTTCACAGCCTTTTTAGATGCTTTCAAGACTTGGAAAGAAAATTGATTATTATTTAACCTGTGTGAGATAATATAGCTTTTATTCTGTCATTGAGATAGAATAATACCACTACATTATGTGACTTGAAAAAGCCATTTCCTCAGAGTTTTCAGTAATGTGCCAATTGTATTAAAATGTTCAGACTAAAGTGTTAAAAAGAGGAGATTGGTATTTTCAAAAGTTGTCTCATCCATAACCTTTCATCTCAAAACATTGTTAAGTGCAAAACACTTTATGTAATATTAAGGCATGTTAGATTAAATTTATACCTGTAATAAAGATTTATATGCTATAATGTCATCATTCCCAGCTTCTCTCGCGTTATTGCCTATTCTCCCTTCAAAACTCATCCTATGGCTTCCATAGCACCCTATGTTGCTCATCCTCCTCTCTACCCTCCGACTGCCCTCTTTCTGTCTTCATTACTTTCTCATTTATGCCCTAAATTTAAATACTTCTTGAGGTTCAGCTTTAGGCGCTTTTGTGTCTGGGTTTCATGTGTTTTCATCCTAGGGCTTAACAAGTACAGTTTCAAACTGTGCTCCAGAGCCCTAAAGAATGCTCAGAATTGTCTCAGAGGCTGCTGAGGAGGCTCGCTAGGGATGATTTCACCCTGTAAAGTTGAATAACCCTATCTCCATGTATTGAGGCTTCATGTAATATTTCATTTCAAAACGAAGGTCGTCTCTGCTGCTTAAAAACATACATATACAGCAAGAGAGAAAGATGAAAAAATATTAACTTAAATTTCTTTTTTGTATGAATGACACCAAAATCAATACCTCTCTTCTCTTACCTCAGAGCCATTCTTAGGCTTTCTTTCACACATTGGACATATTGACCTAAGTAAATGGTTGTCACTATCACATTGGATTCCATGTGTCTGACATAAAATTTACTGTCTTTCTCCTGCCAAAGTGGTTTTCCTTTACAGAAACTCCCATACTCCTATTTCTGCTCATTGCTTTATTGTTTTCTGAAACATGCAAGTTTTTTGTTTTTTGGGTTTTTTTTTTTAAGAAAAGGAATTAGTTTTGTATTTTCTTCATTGCTCAAAGTCATCAGTCCTTAAGATCTGTTGATTTTTCCTTAGCTGGTTCACCTAGTCATCTCTTTCTTACTATTACCATAGCTTCCATAAGGATCTGGGTATATAATTCCTCATGTTTTGGACTGCTCTCAGAACCTCCAAAGAAATCTCTTTGTCTCTAGGCTCTTAGCCCTGTGGTATATTTTCAAATCCCAAGCCAGATTTCAGTTTTCTTAAATATATATTTCTCATTCTCTTCCTACATAAACTCCCAAAGTATTTCTTCCTTATTTTGGCTGTGTTAAGTAAAGAACACACCAACTCCCACACCAAATAATGATACAGTATAGCATTTTATTTCATGCTTTGTATGTGCTAGGTACTGTGCTAAGCACTTTATATACATTATCTTATTTCATTTTCCAAACAATTCTATGAACTAGGTATTGTTATTATCTCTGTTTTATAGATGGGAAACAGAGATAAGCTAATTGCCCAAAGTCAAACAACAGATAAGCGTCAGAGTCAGGATTTGCATTCTGAGCCATCTGACATGGTAGGCCAAGTGCTGAAGCAATAAGTTCTTTGCCACCTCCCCTCCCCTTTTAATCAGGGAGGCATGTGGGTGGCTGGGCAGGAGCCACAGAAGACAACTGTCTAGGAGGCAGGTCTGTGCACTCTTGTTCAGGCTACACTCCTGCCCAGACTAGAGTGCAGTGGTGCAGTGATAGCTCACTGCAGTTTCAAACTCCTGGCCTCAAGCTGTTCTCCTACTTCAGCCTCCTAAGTATCTGGAACTACAGACACACCCAGCCTTTTCTTTACTTTTTCTTTTTTTTTTTTTTTTGTGATGGAGTTTTGTTCTTGTTGCCCAGGCTGGAGTGCAGTGGCACGATCTTGGCTCACTACAATCTCTGCCTCCCGGGTTCAAGTGATTCTCCTGCCTCAGCCTCCCGTGTAGCTGGGATTACAGGCATGCACCACCATGCCCGGCTAATTTTGTATTTTCGGTAGAGATGGGGTTTCGCCATGTTGGACAGGCTGGTTTCGAACTCCTGACCTCAAGTGATCCACCCGCCTCGGCCTCCCAAATTGCTGGGATTTACAGGCATCAGCCACCACTCCTGGCCCAATTTTCTTTACTTTTTGTAGAGACAAGGTCTTACTGTGTAGGCTGTTCTTGAACTCTTGGCCTCAAGCGATCCTCTTTTCTTGGTTTGGGATTACAGGTGTGAGCCACCATGCTCATCCTTACCAGCTGTTCTTCAAAAAGACTTAAAGCTCTCATTCATAAACTCAGTCCATAAGTTCATAAATTATAAAATAGTAGTGCTGCTGCGTCCTCCTTTGTGACTATCTTTAGCCTTCAGGTTGCCACTTTGTGATTTTTTTTCTCAGATTGTCCTTGATGTTTAATCACAAATTAATTTCACTCTATCAAAAAGTATATGAGATGATGTTCTGAAAATGATCCTGGTCCCTACCTCACTTCCTTTTGGCTCCAATTTTTATTCTTATTGATTTGAGGGATTTAGCCTGCGAGTTAAGTACTGACTGTTGTGAGAGTGTTGAAGTAGTCTTTATAAATCTTTGCTTCCTTCTCTAGTCATGTAGCATTTATTCATTCAGCCAATTTAGGGATCTAACAGTGAAGAAGATACATAAGGTCCTGCTTTCATGGCTCTTGTATTTGACTGGGAAGAAGTAGATATAAGCAAGTAAACAAAATGCTTACAGATTGTGATAGCACCTGGCATTTAGTAGTTTCCCATGATGGTGGCTGTGACTGGGAAATGGGCATCTGTGTGCTGTGTGTGCACCAAGAGCCACAGTAGGAGAGTGCCTTGCAAAAGCACACATCTTTCAAAAAGAGCACACATACACATGTTCCTTATGTTTAGTCCCTGGTTTAACCATCTCATGCTTAGATGCAACATATGGATTTTACTTTGTTATTTAGTTACCTAACTTCAAAGAGACTGTCAACAATAATGCTCTTCCTATGGCAAAATTAATATAGCATCAAGCCACTTTCACAGGTGCTATGTTTCTTTTTTCCTCCTTTTTACTCCCCAGGATGAAATGGGACCTAGAATCAAAGAAGCAATAGGTTTTCTCTATACCTGTAAAAGATTAGCTTTTCATCATTGGGGATGATGCAAGCAGGAAAACTAAATGCAAGAAAACAGAGATGAAGCCAAAAAGGACAATTTCTGATTGTAATAGCCGGTTTCTGTTTCATATCACTAAGCAAGATGAGAAAGTTTTGTACAGTTTTATAAGAACAGCTTCCACAGTTCTAAACAATGACCTCACCCTCAATGCCCTTGCCAGGTGCTTAGCCCCACTGTGAAAACACAGGTTGATTTTCAACATGAAGCAAGCCAGAGTATGGAGTGATATTTTCAGGTGACAGTTGGGGCTCTATTGCCTGTAATTAGCACCTCTTAACCCTCAGACTTGCCCCTGCCTTTTTCAGGCTGTTGAAGCTCAAATCCGAAGTTTTGGACAGACGCCTTCTCAGCTACTCATAGAGCCCCATCCTCCCAGAGGTTCTGCCATGCAAGTGGTAAGTGCTATTTTTACTCTCCTTATTTCTTGCCCCTCCTTCAGATCATTCTTGATATTCATAACAGTCTTTCATTGTGCTTGAGTTTCTCCACCACATGTGGGCATGTTCTTCTTATGCAATATTTGTTAACCTGCTAACAAACAGCAGATGTTATTGCATTGTCTCCTGGAGTCTTTGAGAAGGTAAATGTTGCTTCAGTACTCTTGTATGTCATCAGTTTGTGTCTTGTGTTACAGAATTAAAAGGTCCATAATTGTCATGAATCCTCACTGTAGGATAAAAGACTCCAGACATAGGGTTCATGAATTTTCTGGTTTGATCCTCTGAGTTTCTAGATTAGTTTTGCTATTGTGTTTATTCTTTACATTCCAATATATTTTTCACTTTGGAAATTTTAAAACAAATTCTAATACATAAGATATTGTTACTGAAGGTCAGGGACCACAGTGGGGAGAGAATGATGGTTTGGTATAACAAACCACCCCAAACTTAGTGACTGAAAACCGTATTTTATTTCTCATGATTCTGAGGGGTTAGATGAAAATCTTTCCTGCTCTTTTCACCTTGGCTCATTCACACACTGCAATGGGGTGTGCTGATGTAGCCGGGCTTCTCTTTCCACATGGTCTTTTATCCTCAAGGAAGCTAGACCAGGCCACTCCCATAGTGGGAGTAATTCCACAAGAATGAAGACAGAAGTGGCCAGACTTCTTGAGGTTTGCTTTTGAACTTATACATCATTTATGTCACATTTGATTGGTCAAAGCAAGTCAAAAGTCAGCCCAGAATCATGGGTAGGGAAATAGAGTTGAGCTACAAAATAATGTGGCCATTCTACCTCTATAGTTGCCAAAATTTCAGGGGAAAATTCTTGAATGAGAAAAAAAATTAGAACAGTAACAAATGGAATTGCATGATTAACATAATTCTTGAGGAATAGACTATAGATATTATTTTTTAATTGTGCCTCATAAAAAGAAGTTTCTCATTGCTGTTTTAAATTAAGAATATAGACTATAAAGTCTGTTCCTGTAAATATAATGAATAATTATATAAAGTCAAATTCCATTTTGTTGGGTAGAGATGGCAGAATTTTGATAAATACCGGGAAGGAAAGAGTAGCAGTGAAGAGAATAAGAAATAGAGAGGAGGCCCTGCTACCTCTGGCTCTTTTTTCCTTCTTTTTTTCCTTTCTCTTCACCCATCACCTTCCTCTCTGTGTCTTTTTTCCCCTCTGTGCTCTTTGTCATTTTCTTTCTTCTTTTAGGATTTTTTTTCTCCTTCTTTCTCTAGCAATATGAATTGGCCATCATAAACTATACACATTTTAAAAATTGTTTGCATCACTCTTTCTCTTACATGTTTTTAACTCAGTAAAATCAGATTTAGATGAACATAAAGAGTGACTTTAGTGGGTAGAAGACTACACAAAGAGCAAACATTTAGCAAGAACAATGGAAGATAGTGCCATAAAATAGTAAGAATGATTTATGTTTGCGTTTGGAATTAGCTTTAGTAATAGCTTGCCATTGAGACTCAGGCTGCATTGGTGCTGGCAAATGGAAGCACCTCCCCTGCTCCATTGACTTTCTGCCGGGGTCACTGCCCAGCCTTCCTCCATGGCAGAGGCTTATTGACTCATAGAAGCAGAGCAGCTTTGCTATCTTGAGGGTGAGAAGGCTGAGAATGCTCATGCTCATATAAGGATGGGAGGCCGTCTTTTCCATTACCTTTATCCTCTAAATTGAATACCCGAACTCCTCTTCAGACTTGCACAAATTGTGTTTTTCGCTTTGCGCATGTGTGCATGGGGGGAAAAAAGGCATTTTAAAAAGAAACCAGAATTGTCAACAAACATACACTGAATCTGGGAAAACTGATGAAATCTAGCTAGCAGTTTCCTACTTGTACCTCAGGCTTGGCTCACAGAGGTGCCCATGATTAAAAGAGGCTTTGTTTCTCTTATCCCTATTTTACCAGTTCTGCTCATCTGCAGCTGCTGTCATCACTTTAAAGTAGCCCAGTAGGGTGGGGTGGCTTTTCTTATTTCTAGTGCTTCTCATTCATACCCTTTAGCCAAGGATATGATAGAATGCCCAAGAGAGTTTCCTGCTACTTGCCTGCATCAGGAGCTCTAATCAGGATGGGTTGTGCAGGAGCAGACTAGAGGGACAGATAGTTGTACGAATGCAGTGGACAGCTCTGGATATGGTGTCTGCAGCTTGCCGTGGAAAGTGGCTTGTCCTTGCCGTGTGGCTTAGAGTTGGCCCACCAGAGTAATTGTGTAAACAAGAAATTCTTCCTACACATTAGAGATTTTTTTCATGTTTTTTAAGGGCATAAACATTGGAACTATTCAATTTGAGCCTAATTATATTTATAGTATGAGCTGTTAAGCTCTGAAATATGTATGTACTTCCTTTCAGTGAGACTTTATGATTATGTTGTACTCTGATTTTCTCTGAGTTTATAAATTGACTTAGTAAATATTCTTTAAAAACTATATAATTGAAAAATAAGACTTGGTACTTGGAAATGATGTTCATTTCCTTTTCCCGGGACTTCTTTAAAATTAGCTTATGGATATTTTGTTTCATGTTGCTCCTTGTTTTTCATTTTTACCTAATTTCACAGAATTTCTTAAAAACTATCTAAAAAAGTTCTTTTTATGATAAAAACTACTTATTGATACTAGGGTTTTAAAAATCAAAAGCCACGTTTATTAACTGTTTTTAGTAACATTCAGATGAGCTTCCCATTACCCATCAGTGCACCCCACCACACACATACACACACACACACACACACAGACACACAGACACACACACACACACACACACACACACACACACACGAATATAGCAGAAATTAAAGCCACCTCGTGCTGCGTTAAGTGCATGAGCCATAATATACACCAGGTGTAGTAATTAGCAGGCACACGAAGGCTGCCTATTTGTCTGGTTTTGCTGCTGTTGCTGTATCCCCCTGTGTTTTCACACCATCAGATAGTTGGATTTAATTGAGGCCACATCAGATGAGGCATTACTGACACCTTTAATTGAATGAGCATCCAGGGAGGATTAACTCATAATATTGATTGGCTTTTAGCCACTTGCTCAGAAGGGTGTCTGGGTAGCTTATTAGTTGCCTTTATTTACACCTTTATGCAAAGAGTGCAAATAGGAATTCTTAGTGCAATATGTTTTTCTAAGTACTCTTAATAACTTTTTTAAAAGGACTGATAATAAAAATGCAAATGTATTTAATTTTTTATTACCAGTTCTGAATAAATATGTTAAATATATGTGCCTCCACATTTACATATACCTGGTGTTTTGAAATATAGCAGAAGGAAAGCAGCCAGAAGCATTTCATCAAAGTGTTCCAATTCTGAATGATACTAATCAGCTATTAGAAAACAGACATGGTAGGAGAGAATTGCTGAAAATGTACAGTGCAATTACTGTATGATAGCATACTACCCCAAAGTATAAATAAAGTCAATAAATCAGAGCAGTGTTATATATGTCTTGGATTATGACATATGGGTTGTAAGAATGTTCCAAATCCTTAGTAGTCTTCAAGATTTATTTTGTTGCTGGTTATTAGAACAGACAGTGATTCATTTAACAT
The DNA here is from genome assembly GCF_001604975.1 of Cebus imitator. Classification (NCBI taxonomy): domain Eukaryota; kingdom Metazoa; phylum Chordata; class Mammalia; order Primates; family Cebidae; genus Cebus; species Cebus imitator. The sequence goes on along the minus strand of NW_016107319.1, from coordinate 15,499,459 downwards.
TCTCAATTACTCTCTGTTTTTCAAAGGAGAAATCAAAACAGTCTTGAGCTTTAGTTTTGTTTGTTTTTTAACCAACAGGGAAGAGGAGCACCTAGGTATTTCTCTTTATTCCTAGCTACAGCAGAAAGCAGTGGCATTTGCATTATAATAGGCAGTGTTTATGATTTGGTACACTATATAAATATATTGTTTTTACAAGTACATTTAATTATGCATTGCTTTCCAACATCTTTATAATTGTTTGTATATTACATTCATAAGTTCTCTACTGTAATAATATATGCATGTAGTCTAACTATTGTTTATAAATGTATTTGTTTTCATTATCTCTTTATAGTTGTCAAAATCTTCCTGCTAACTCAACACAACTTTTGATGATCTTTGGAAATTACCTTGGCTTGCTTTTATGCCTGTTGTCCATTCTTACTCTTTTTTGTGTGCTAAAAGATAATTATGTGATACATGATAGCAACCAGGATGATTTAATGCAATCCCCAGCACTTTGCCTATGTAGATTCTCAATCAAATCATTCTTTTAGTTTTTCATGGCAGTGGGGAGGGAAAGGGAGCTCATAAAATTTATAAATTTTAAAGTGTTTCTGTTAATGTATTCTACTTCAATCCCCAAAAATTCCGACTAATGACATACATGAATAACAGCCAAATCATGACTGCTGTTTCTACAAGCCTTTCTGCTCACTGTGCTTCCACTTACAACTCGTGTTAACATGGTCTTCCTCTTCTTTTCCTGTACCCTCTCTCTTTCTTGTCTTCCTTTGTCTTTTCCTTTTTGTATATTTGGGTCTTGTCATGCCCACTCAACAGTATCTCCTCCTGCAGAGTCCATTGATGTTCACAGACAAAGCCCAGCAGGATGTTATCATGGTCCTCAAGTTTCCCTCCAACTCCCCTGTTACTCACGTGGCAGCCAACACCCAGCCTGGTTTGGCAACTCCTGCTGTAATCACAGTCACTGCTAACAGGTTATTTGCCGTGAACAAATGGCACAATCTTCCTGGTAAGTAAAGAAGTACCATTATAAGGTATGGTAACTGCTGAACACTGTATAATACACACTTAAGTATATCGTATCTCAACATTTAAGCTTTCAGTTTTCAAGCATTAGTCTGAAACAAATTGTTCAATAGTTTGAAAGGCTTAAAAAAGGCCCATGTGAGGCATATAGTACAAATGTTAAAACCTAATATTTTTTAGCTTCTGGTGATTTATCTTTATCCTTAGAGATAAATATTGTTTCTAATACAATGTTTTAATATAATGATATTCTATATTATGTCCATAAACAGTAATATTTATTTATTTATCAAATGTTTTACTTTTTTACTCATTCATTTTACTCAGTATACACTTGGTCTTTTTTTTGTTGTTTTTTTCTAATTTTGTTTGTTTGTTTTTAGAGACAGGGTGTTGCTCTGTTACCCAGGCTAGAGTGAAGTATTGTAATCATAGCCCACTGTAGCTTTGAACTCCTGGACACAAGCAATCCTCCCACCTCAGCCTCCTGATTAGTTAGGACTACAGACGCGGACCACCATGCCTGGTTAATTTTTTTTTTTTTTTTTAAACTTTTCATAGAGATGGGCTTACTATGTTGCCCAGGCTGGTCTTGAACTCCTAGCCTCAAGCAGTCCTCCTGCCTCAGCCTCTTAAAGTGCTGGGGTTAGAAGCGTGAGCCACTATGTTCAGCCACAATAAAGACTTATGATCGTCTACTATGTGCCAGAAGCTGTACCTTTTTGTGCTTGGCCTGATAATATTGGTAGTATTTGTTAAGGATAAAAAAAAAAAAAAAAAAAAGAACACTTAGATTACATAGCCAAAATACTGCATATCTGTAAGTACCTTCTATTCTTCTATTAAGTGTTCAACACAGTTATGCTCAACTGAAATAACCATTAGAATCATAAACAGTGCAGATTTTAAGAGGCATGAAAGTTTATCTGTTCCAGCCATTTTTTGCCAGTGAGGACAATGAGCCCAGGGAGCTCGCCTCATTCTGCATGAAATATGCCCAGTCAGTGGCAGAGTTTGAGCCCAGGTTTTCTCACTCAAATTTTATGACCACCCCTCTGTGCTGTATTCTTTCTCATTAGAGCAGGAAAGTTGGGACCTGGATTAGCACTGTTCTTTTTGGCTACCAGTTAGAATTTTTTGGAAGAAGGAGGAAAATGTTTTAAAGTTCTGGAGATTGTAGGCCTTTTTCCCAAGCCATTGTTTTAGGTAGGAAAATTTAAAAGATAAATTTTAGTAGTTCATGAAATTGTCATTAAATCTCTAAAGTGTACATAAAGCACTGCTCATTAGAATACCTGAAATAGTTGCAAAAATACAAGTTCTTGAACAAAGACCTCATGCCAAATTAAATTCAACAGCTTCCGCAAGGGAACAAAATGTACATTCAAACCAAAACTTGGTACATTGACTAAGCTCAATATGGCATACCTCCCACAAAGAATCTGTAGTTGGTATTAGAATTGATTAAATATAGCCATTTTCCTACCTATATTGGAAATGAAACAATGAAAATAAATGCCAATATTTGATTACAAAATAGATTTCAGAAAAGGTAGAGACAGTAAAAATGGAGGCAGGTATATAATGTCTCTGTTATTATGTCCTTTTATTCCTTTTTCTTTAAGTGAACTTCTCTTCACAGAAGTTAGTATGTATGCAAATAACATACTTATATTTTGGGACTAAATATTATAATTTATTTAAGAAGCATGATTTTTTTTTTATTTCTCTAAACCATGTTTTCTTTTGAGAAGAAAAACATGCTGGTGATATGTTCTATCAAATATACTAGAGGATTTAGGTACTCTGTGTGCAGATATCCTTAAAGCATTGCAACAGCATGCGTGACTTCAGGGGCACCACTGATGACGCTTATCCTGGGTGGCTATTTGTGCAGCCCTGAGAACTTATTCAGTTTAAACAGAGTGACAGCACACATGAGGAGGGGCAAACCTTACAACTGCTGGAAAGCCCTGACTGTTCTCCGGCCCCATCTTTACTTTAGCCTAGGAGGTGCTGGCTTAGAGAGAACTGAGCTGGCTCAGCCACAGGGCTCCTAGGTCTCCAGCTGATTTCAGGTTTTAGCACTGATAACCCTAAGTATTGATGACCAAGCTTCTGGCTTTCCCCTTTCCAGCAAATCCATGTCCCTCACTAAAAAGCTTGCTTCCCTTAGTACCTAGTGATCAGAAACTCTCTTCCCCACTTCCAATTTTTGTATAAATAAATATTTAAAGTGATTTAGGGGTAGAGTCCCACTGCAGGTGTACCACTTAAGATGCATTTAACTGTTCCCAAGCCTGGCTAACCTTTCTGTAAGATAGCTGGGGAACCTGCATGGTTCTGCAGATTCTACCTATATTTCTCCTCAATGAGCCATCGTTATGTCTGTAACTGTGTCATTAGAGATGTTTGTCTTCACCCTTTCCATACATACTGCCTTTACAGTATGACACAGCAGCTCTTCATCAGAAAAATATAAAAAGTGGTAACATGAGAATACACCAATACACCACAGGCAGTTACCTTTCTAGAATGTGATCTCCAATTTGAGCTGCACCTACAACTAAGAATATTAGGCATTTATTATATTAAATCTATGCTCTATTTTAGATATGTTTATATAAATCCAACATTTCATTCTATCTCTTGCTATCTTTACCTGTCACTATGCCTTGATTTAAAACAAGCATCAAAATTCCCTGAAAGTTTTCTTCAGTAAATATCAAGTTCATATTACAATATGTATATATTTTTAATGTTAGGTTCTGTTTCTTTTCTGAGGATCTATGATTTCCCTAGCTCATTCATTAGACAGCCAGTTCCCCTCAGTTCTTTGAGTAGTATCTGATTTAGATAATAAATCATCTTTAACCTCCCTTCTCTTTCAAGAGACCTTGGAAACCTCCCAAAAATAGAGAATAACAGTAGCAAATGTTTATAGAGCATTTTCTAGTTTCTAAGTACTGTTTTAATCATTTTATGTGTATTAACTCAATCTCCTCAACAACCTGAGGATGCAGATTCTGTACTTAGATTGGACCATATAAAACTGCATTTTTTAATAGGTCAAAACAGTCAGGTATTGGCACTTTCATATAGTTCAGTCTAACACATCTAACCTATTTTATAGATCAGGAAATTGAAACACAGAGATTACATAACTTGACCAAGGTCATACAGGCAGTCAGTGGCAGAAGTGGGATTTGAGGCATGACCAAACCACCTTAAACCTATTTTCACTGCCAGTTTGGTTTTAATGTTTCTAAGATCTCAGATTCTCAGAGAAGCAGAGAAAAATTCCCAAGGTATTAGTGTTGATTGGCACTGGCATTGCTGGAAGTAAGTGGCACTGTTGGGTAGACCAGAGGCTGTGGAACATTTTTCCTGGTCCTCCCTTGTGAGCATCCTGTGATTTCTTTACCAGGAGAGCCAGTAATCAGCAAAGACACATACCTTTCTTTCTTTCTTTTTTTTTAAAAAAGGAGTCATTTTGGTTTCTTTTTCAACTACTTTATTTTCTTACACATACTTTAATTTCTAGTGCCAATATTTTACTTAGGTATTTCATAAGTATTAATGACCTTCTAAACATCCTTTAAAAAGTTGGTATTTACTAACTGGAAAAACTATGACAGAGTAAGCTTAAAATAATCTAATGAACTTATTGAAATGTACCCCATAGTTAGTTTCGACCCCTCAGAGACAGATAGATTTTCTAAAACCTGATGGTAAGACAGGAATACTACAGGGTGATCACAGGAGAATAGAAAATTCCAGGCAGCAATTTCTTGATTTGCAAAAGAAAACTACTGAAGTAGCTGCAGAAGCTAGGAGCTGATATGACCCTGAAAATCCAGGGTGCAGGCCAAGCTGGCTGAGACTGTCCGGACCCAACATGACGCTGAATTTGATCTAGGCTTGACGTAGAACCTCATTATATGCTCATTAACATACAAATCATACACCCACCAGTGCCATGACTGTTCCGGTACCACCCATATTTGGTGTAAAAATGGATGGCACCACAGTTCTGAGAAATCACCACCTTTTTCCAGGAATCTTCATAAACATTCCACTCCTTCGTTAGAGAAACCCATAGAGATAGGAACCCCAACCCTCCTTGTACACGACTCTCTCTTGAGTACATCCACACTCCCCTTTTGAGTGTGTACTTTTTGCTTTGCAATAAATCTCCATACTTTTACTATTTCCTGAATTGTCCTTGAGTTTCTTCTCACTATGGTTTCAAGGGCCTGGTCACCAGCCAGGGTTGAGGTCCCACTAGCATTTGGGGACCTCCCCTAACCCACCGCTATCAATGGCATATTAAGCAGAGCTCTAATATCAGCCAAGCAATAATGTGAATGCTTGTGAGTCTATAAAAAGTAGATACTGAGCAGAGTGAATGGTTGAGTCATTTGGGGAAAATAGTTTGGAAAAGGGCCCAGAAATTAACTATCAGAACTATGAAGCTGAAAAGATAATCTATTCTGAACCCTGTTTTATGGTTTATGATTTGTGCAAGGTTGCATCAGGTAGTTCCTGATTCCTAACATACTTCCTCTTTACCAAAAGTCCTTTTCCCTTTCACAGTGAAACAGCCTGCAAAACCTCTCTTCAATTATAAAATAAGCATGCCTGAATCCTTAAAACCATTTTGAGAATTGAACAAACTATTCTTAGGATAGATTGATTTTTGTTATTCATTTGCTTCTCAGAGTATTTTTAAATTGAAACCATGGAAATATTAAATATTAATAAAACGTATTTTTAAGCCCTCAATCCAATCTTTAAGAAAATATTTCAGCCAAATGCATTTAACTGAAACATTTATCTGTGGATAGCTTTCTTTATTTTTATTCAGACTTTCAATTGATTGATTTTAAGTGATGGATGAAACATTAAATGTTCTCTGACTTAGAGCTTTCCCTTTCTCCATCATAAATTGGCATTTTTGTGGATCCTTTGTGTTCAAAACTGCCTTTTTAAGAAGTAACAAAAAAATAGTATTTGCTACAGTCAGCAGATGGTTGTCACATTTTGTTTTCAGTGCGCTTTACCACTTAATTTTGTTTTGTTGCAGCATCAGAGGTTGCCAGTCAAGCATCTGCTATAGCTTATGGCCTAGGACTGGAGCCACTGCTGATGGCACATGTTCAGAGCGGCACTAATCTAAAATAAATGTTTAATAAGCTAGCCATAAAAGCACCTGGATTTTTCTTCTTTAAATTTCGCAAAACTACATGAAAGATTTAGAGATTGGAAACGATTCTACATAAGGTTTGACTTATGCATTTTTATATAGTTTAGTATATAAAAAATAATGCCTTTTTTCTTTATCTTTTGTGAATTCCAGCTCATCAAGGTGCTGTACAAGACCAGCCATACCAGCTGCCAGTGGAAATCGATCCTCTCATAGGTCTGTCACTTCCTTCTCTCTTTGCGATTCATTAAGCTCTGTATGGTGGCCCTGAAGTGTAGATTACAGTTGTTTTTCACTTGCTGGTTGCTGGGAATGGAATTTTCCTGATAAACCATTTGCATGCAAATTGGAATGCAATGAGCTGTGGCTATGCTGGTATTTCATCAACTCCCCCTCGTTGGTTTGCCTAATTTGAACAGGCCTAGGACGCGTGTCACTGAAAATTAATATGGATGCTGTAATAATGTGTGATTGAGAATGCGCATGAAGTACTGTCAGGATAATATTGGATCTTTTCATCACTCAGACTTGTTGATGAGCAGGAGCAAGGCACGTTATGATGAATTGGTGCACCGGTAATGTGATGGAGCTCCTTTACTAGGAAAATTTTCATAATAACAGTGGGGTTCTTAGCAGTACTGTGTTATGAAAAATAAAACTGTAGTGCCAGGGTTTCATCATTAAAGGAGATCAATCCTTTCTTCCTAGACCCTCTGTTCAGTCTGAGGGGATTAATGTGCAATTGCAGAGCAGTTTCAAAGTTGAAATATATTGCCTAGCCAATGGTAGTGTTAAGATATTTGTATTCATTTTCCTAGGGTCCTACAGCCCAATAAATTGCCATTGGAGGTTAAATTTGTTCAGGGGAGAAAAAAATAGGGAGGAGACCAGAAAGAGCCATTGGGATGAAATGAGCATCTGCAGCAGATGACTTAGAATATTTAATTGCTGTTACGCTTTTTGAGTAGATTAGTTGAAATCTCTAGTTTAGCATTTTTCATCCTTACATGTGTGGATTTCAAATGTGGCATCACATTAAAGAATGTTAAGCCTCGATTTTGAAGTTATTTAATAATATTTAATAATATTGAAGTTATTTAATAATTTTTAGAATAAAAAACTTGCTTACCTGTGGGGTAATGCTGTCAGCATAGATATTTAACTTGCAATTTTGTCAGATTTTTCTGGCACAAATAAATTTGTTAGAATTTTAGTGTTTTTTAAAGAAAGCATATAAATGAGCAGTTTTATTATTTTAAAATCCAAGATGTTCCATATATATTACCATTTTTGTCTTTAAAAAACATTGTTTCAATGGAGAGCTAAATGACTACCATTAGCAGGATGACTATCAGGATGAACAAAAATAACCTCTAAACCAATTCATTTATCATTTCCCCAAGTATAACCAGAATCTAATATGTAATTATCTATATGAAGGATAAATACCACTCTGGTTCTTAAATCTTGTTTTTCTTTGAGTAGATATGATTTGCCATATATTAAAAAAAAAAAAAAAACTAAAATGCTCACTTGGGTAGTTTAAAAGTCAGGAAAATAATGAAGCCCATTTGCTGAGTCATTTAAAGCATGATTTCTGAATTTTAGACCTATCATTTTCTTTGCACCTTGACAATGAATATTCTACACTATAAAGTCTAATTAAATGAATTCAGCAATTGTTGTAACCCTTTAGAGTAAGCATGGGTAAACTTTTTTGGTAAAAGTCCAGATAGTAAGTATTTTAGGTTGAGCATCTCTAATCTGCAAATCTCAAACCCAAACTAGTCCAAACTCTGAAACTTTTTGAAGACCAATGTGACACCATTAAGTGGAAAATTCCACACCTGACCTCATGTGACATACATTAAAAACACAGTCCAAACTTTATGTCAGTCACAAAATTATTTAAAATATTATATAAAATTACCGACCTTCAGGCTATATATATATCAGGTCCATATGAAACACAAATTAATTTTGTGTTTAGACTTGGGTGTCATCCCCAAGATATCTCAATATATACAAATATTCCAAAACCTGAAAAAAAAAAATCGAAATCTAAAATACTTCTGGTTCCAAGTATTTCAGATAAGGGAAACTCAGGTTGTTCTTAATTCTGCCAGTATAGCACAGACGTGACCATAAAGAAAATACAAATAAAGGAACATAGCTGTTTTCTAATAAAACTGTATATACAAAACCAGGCATGGGCTGGATTCAGCCTTGGATCATAGTTTTGCTGTCCCTGCCCGAGATTACTGGTCAACAGACTTTATTCCTCTACCTCCTAAAAGAATTCTTTAAAACCATGTACCCTCTCAGACATTTTTAAGTTGACATCTATAAGTTTTCATCACAAGTTTAAATGGTTGCAAAGGTTATAAGTTCTGGCACAGTGTAAAAGCTGTTTAATATATCCAATGGAATCTAAGTATCAGAGTGAATTGATACTCAGTAAACAAAATTTTAGTTTATTTAATAGAACCTAAATATTAGAGTGAACTGATATTCAATATTTTGTTTCTAAAAAATACATTTAAAACCCGTTAGCATTTGGAAGTTTCACATTATTACTTTTTTATCTTGAATTTATATTTTTATTCTACTTCCCCCAGATAATATTATGTTAACGTTAAAAAATTGATTACTCTATTATGCTTTTCCGCCAAAAAATGTGTTTGAAAAGTTAAGCATATGTATTCAATTTAAATTTTAAAAGTTCCTATCACCATAAGGCTCAACTTTTAAAATAAATTTATCTGTATTGAGTGATTATTACAAATATTAATGTATTTATAATTATAAAGTTTAATAAATGTTTATTAACATAAAATGAATATTGATTGGAAATTTATCTTTAATGAAATAGATAGGGCTTCCCCCCCTCCCCCCCAGTTAACACATATATTCCTGGATAAATATTATTTAATGCTGCACAAGACAGGATTTGTCAGCAAATCCTGACAATGGAACCTCTGAGCAATGTTACTTACTTTAGAAAATAGATGGGAAAGAGCTTTGTTTCAACTGTGCCACTCAAATCTTTGAACTCTTTCTTCATTAGTGGCAAAATTCATATAGTGATCTGTTACTAAGATTATTTTTATGGTTTATTATTAAATTATCTATAATTTTGACAGTCTGTCATTAAAACTTATTTTTAATGATCTACCAATTGACAGCATGATTGGATCTTCATTCCATTTTATTGAAAGCAGTAAATTGGAAACCACCTGACTTGCAGAATGATTTGATATCTGTACATTCACTTTTCAGTATCACTTCATCATTTTGAATTGTACCTTTATTGGAGGCAAGAAATTATATTCTGGGGTAAAGCACATAGTAAGATTCTGTGTGGACGGGAAATATGTCCTTATTTTATCTGGTGGAAGAAGGGCATGAGAAAGTGGAGGTAAGAGAGGAACACTCACAGGAGAGTTCTCAGGCAAATCGATTTCAAGCAGTAAAATATATTAAAATTGAGAAATTAGAAACTTGCTGGTTTTAACTTCTGAACCTGTGTATCTCTTAGGAAGTCTTATATCTCCAAGGGTATACATACCCTAGTTTGAAGACTGCTTATCTAGATAAATATACCTTAGTTGGATGGGGGACTTGGCAGTGTTAAATTACAAGTAAGCACTTGCTTAGAAAATAGTTCATGTGTTTGCTGAGGGGGCATCAGTCTTTGCCCATGGGTACTTTGTGGTCAGTCAATTCAAAATTATGTACATGCCCAAATCTGTTGAGGTTCTCCCAAGAGATCACCCCAACCCCCCAAAAAAGATCGCAAAAGTTTATATCATAGGAGCGAAAGTCATATAAACACTGACAAGAATGAACATGTCTACAGTTCTCATGCGGAATGAAGTATTGCAGTAACCAGTATAGAAAGTACCACAGACCTTGTTTTAATTGCTAGGTTTATTGGAATTTAAAAAAATTGTATCACACAACTTCAATGGGATACTTGATTGTAATTATTGGACACCGTCTCCGTGATAACAATATGATATCCATAAAAGCTTTTCTCATCTGCCAGCAACTTCCCATTGTTAGAAAGAGAGGAAAAAAAAATAATTCCCAACAAGGATTCTGCCCTTTTTACTACTGCTATCACTTTCTAGACCAGTAATCCTCCAAAAGCATATGAAGCTTCCATTATGAAATAGTTATCCAATAATCTTAAATAGTTGCATACACAGACATTAGCAGGATTCTGCAGTGTTACACGTGTATGTGTACATGTGTGCCTGTTGTATGTGCCATGAGGGCAGCAGATCCGTCAGACCTGTGTCCACTGTGGTTCCCATCACAGCACTGGAGAGTATTTTGAATACTTTTTTTTCTTCTTTTTTACTTTCTGAGTTTCCTATTAAACTACCCACATTAACGTAGTTTTTATGTACAATGAATAGAATATAGATATTTTTGTATGTTTAATTTTTCAAAAAATTGAAACATGATAAAAAGCTTAATAATCAGATGCAGAAGTTTGTTCTGATTTCTGGTACAATCAAATTTCTTTAGCAGCATAAGAATCCTTATTTATATTGGAGAGATGATGGTAAAATAACCCTTAGATCACTAGGAAATAAAGCTTTCTATTTGGTTGGCCTTAATGCCAAAAAAGGTATCTCGGTGAAGATTTCGTTTCTGATAATGGCACACTCGATGGTGTATTTCTGGGCGATTATTACTCTTCCTATGTGCTCAGTGTTGCTCTATGTCTGACCTTTTTCTTTGTGACAAACCCCATTTCAGGTGCTCTGTAGCACTTTGAAAACACACTGCCAAGGCTGTCTTGTTTTATTGCTTAAATAAAGAGTAAGAAAGTGGCAGTCTGCTGTGCTTTGACTTTTTCAATTACAAGAATCTTTAATAAATAGTCATTCTACCCTTTCCTTACATGCAAGTGCAGTTGTAAACAGGGGAAATGGGAGTTCCCATCCAGTCAAATTAAAGACCCGTTAAAGCCAAAGTAGTACAAGATGCTACAATATTTCAAATATATGACATTTAAATCCTAATATCTCTTCCTTGTGACAAAATGTTAAAGGTAATAGATTGTCACAACATGAACCATTCTCATGACAATAAATGTAATGAGATTGTCAGAAACACAAACCTAACTGTGATGCAGTCTGGAGATTGTAATCTAGTTTGGTTCTGCCCAAGAGCTAGAGAGCATGTTCTGTGAATTGTGTACTATTTTTAAATTGTAGTGTTATTTTTTCTTTCCTCTAAGCAAAACTTTTTAACTGAGATATTGAATTTAGCTACCCACATTCTTCCAGCAATTGGATATGTTTTCCTACTTGAATTTTCAATTATTATACTTAAAGATCAAGTACTGTTATCTGAGAATCTGTCTCCTCTTCTCCTTCACTATAGAATTTCTTTGTCCATGTGGGTTTAATTGTTGTTTTTCCTCCCTATTCTTACAGCCAGCAATACAGGAATGCATAGGAGGCAAATCACTGACCTTTTAGACCAAAGTATTCAGGTGCATTCCCAGTGCTTCGTCATCACTTCAGACAACCGCTATATTCTTGTCTGTGGCTTCTGGGATAAGAGTTTCAGAGTCTATTCTACAGACACAGGTAATTTTTATTTTCTTTATCAGTGAGCTAAAGTTTACTATAAGTAGCATTGAGAGGCTTAGAATGCATTCTCATCTGCTTCTTTCTAAAAATTATAAAATCCTAATATTTACAAAATAAAGAGAGAAGGGCATTGTTTTCCCTCTTCAAATAATAATCTACTATATGTAGTTCACTATTAAATTTGCATCACCATGTTTTTTATAGTAGGTTTGTGTCCCAAGCTCATGCTTACAGAATAAATGATTCATTTTGAAGGCAAGTCCTGGTATGTAAATACCATGCATGAGTGTATGCATAATCTCATGGCAAGTGCACATACATAGAAGTGTATTTTGTCACTTTTGTATTATTTAAAGGATTTTCTTTTCCTTACTTGAAAGACTCATTAAGTCTAACTCTTGGCAGTAGATATCTTGCCTAGATATCTTGCCTCTACCCAATTCTGCATAGAATCTTGCTGAAATCTACACCATCATGAAGAAAAGTGGCTGACTATTGATTTCATGTGTGACAGGAGGTCCTGTTAAAATATAAAAGTTTTAAGTCTATGTATTCATTTATATGCATCTCCCTAAGGGACAAACCAGCTCAGCTCAGTCTTACAGAAGATCTGGTTGTGTAAATGTTTATAAATTTTTGCATATAGGAAATTGAGAAACATTGAGAAATTTAATGGTGTCCCTTAAAATATTTTAGAAATTGTTAGAGGATGAAATAAAATTATAGTAAATATATAGTTTAATATTTCAAATAATTAAAATGAGATAGTAATTCATTAGAGCTAATTGATCTACAGTCATGTGTTGCTTAACAACAGGCATACATTCTGATAAATGCATTGTTAGGGGATTTTATCGTTGTGCAAACATCATAGAGTATGCTTACACAAATTGGGTGGGATATCCCAGAATAATGTAGGCTATATGGGGTCACCTATTGTTCCTAGGCTACAAATCTGCACAGCATATTACCATACGGTATACTGTAGGCAATTGTAACACAATGGTAAGTATCTGTGTATCTAAATATATCTAAAAATAGAAAAGTAGAGTAAAAATATGATAAAAGATAAAAATTCCACTGTCTTCTGCAGGTAAAAAATAATAATAATAATAATAAAAGATAAAAACTGGTTTACCTAATAGGGTACTTCCCATGAATAGAGCTTGTAGGACAGGAAGTTGTGCTGGGTTGACACAGTGAGTGAGCAGCCAGTCACTGTGAAGGCCTAGGACATGACTGTACATTACTGTAAACTTTATAAAACTCTGCATATTTAGGCTACACTAAATTTATTTTACAAATTTTTTCCTCAGTAATAATTGGCTTACTGAAACTTTTTCACTTTATAAATTTTTTAATGATTTTAAACTTTTCAACTCTTGTAATAACACATTGCTTAAAATACATATTGTATAACTATAAAAATATTTCCTATATATCTTTATTGTATAGCTTTTTTCCTATTTTAAAAATTTTTAGAAAACTAAGACACAAACATATAAATTAGGCTAGGCCTCCATAGGGTCAGGGTGATCAGTATCACTGTCTTCCACTTCCACATTCTTGGCCCACTGAAAGTCTTCAGGGGCAAGAACATGCATGTAGCTGTCATCTCCTATGATAACAATGCCTTTTGGAATACTACCTGAAGGGCCTGCCTGTGCCTATTTTAGAATCAACTTTTTCTTTTTATATGTAGAAAGAGTTTACTTTAAAATAACAATATAAAGTATGGGATAATAAATATATAAACCAGTAACAGAGTCATTTATTTTCAAGTATTATGCACCATACATAATGGTATGTGCTATATCTATATACCTCTTGCAGTGCAGTAAGTTCATTTACACCAGCATCACCACACACGTGAGTGATGCATTGAACTACAGTGTTACCACAGCTATGATGTCACTACGTGATAGATATTTTTCAGCTTCATTATAATATCATGGGACCACCATCATATATGTAGTCCATCGTTGACCAAAAAGTTGTTATAAAGCTCATGACTATATACTATGAAAGTAGATATTTCAACTGAAACAAAGACCTAGATATATCTTTATGTAATGTTGTAGGAATTGAAAAATCTTTTTAATTGAACTTCCTAGTTATTTAAATGCCTTATGGTAAATCATCTTCCAGTCTTGTTAATAATCTTTATAAAATGTTTGAGTCCATACTCCTGCCTTAATAAATATAGTATATAGAACAATTAATTTTTGGTTATTCAAGGAGTTTGTTCTTGAACATCTTTTTATCTTTATTGTTTGTTATATGGAATTGATTATGTGGTTTACTTACAGTTTGCATCTTTATTCTGTAGGTGTAGGAAAGAAAGCATCACCATTCAAGCCTTTCTGATTATTTGGGCTTTTACTAGATGTTTAAGTCTATGGGGTGGATTACTATTGAACCTAAACCCTTATTTAACCTTCTCTAATAATTCAATGGCAAGTTTTCTTAAAATATATTTATTTTTATAAATTTCCTCAGATTTGTCAAATTCAAATGTTAGCTTTTCTTTCAGCCATTATAATGATAACCCTTAGCAATATTTGACCTCAAATTGTGCTCTTTTTGCACAAACTTTGAGGTTAAACCTGTCACACCCTTTCACAAGATTTTCCTTCTTTCTTTTTTTCTGCTTATTTTAAAGAGACAGTTGGAGTACAGTGGCACAGTTATGGCTCACTGCAGCCTCAAACTCCTGGGCTCAGGTGATCCTCCTGTATTGTCCTCCCAAGTAGCTGGGACCACAGGCACGTGCCACTACACCCAGCTATTTCTTGGTTTTTTTTGTTTGTTTTTAAAGCTTTTATAGAGACAAGGGTCTCACTCTGTTGTCCAGAGTGATCTTAAACTCCTGGAGATTTTCTTAAATATTCTTTTGGACTTCATATTTCTTTTCCACATATTTTTTTAAGTGATTAAAAATTTTTAAACCTGAAAATGAGTTTTACACTGTAAAACAGAGCTAATAGAACTGTAAAGCAGTCTTTTTGGTTTACAGTTCTATTAGTTTTGGCAATGCATTGAGTAGTTCACCGCCACAGTCAAGGTGCAGAGCGCCCCCACATACCCTGTGCCACCTACTAGAAGTCAGCTTTTTATGCCACCCTCAACCTCCTGGCAGTAACTGGTCTATTCCTCATCTCTAGTTGTGCCTTTTTCAGAATGTCATATAAATGGAAGCACAAACCATGTCAATCTTTGGTTTTGGCATTCGAGTTTTTTTAGTTTGTTGACATTCTATATTATTGCTTTTTAAAGCATGCAATATTAATATTCGTAAAGTAAAGCTAACTTCACTTTTATATACTACTACTAATTGAAATCCTATATTCACACAGTTTTATAGAATTTATAAAATTCTTTCACATGCTAGGTATTGTTTCAGTCTCATAATAATCCTGTGGTGTGGACAGGTGTCTTATCCCCATTTTTCAGATGATGAAACTGAGGTTTAGTGAGATTATGTAACTTGTTGAAATTTATGTAACTAACAGTGATAGAAGTAGGCCTTGGACCTACCTCTTCTAATTTTAAATGTAGCATGCTTTGTGATTATACCATGTTGTCTCATCCAGGTGTTACCAGTCAGTCACTTTTCTTTGGGAAAATGCTGTAATTGGTAATACTAGGTTCCTAATATGTCTGCCATGTTACATTAGATGTAATAAACCTGATATCATTCTTTTCCCTCTTTCAAAATACCGCGGTGGCTCAAGCCTGTAATCCCAGCACTTTGGGAGGCCGAGGCGGGTGGATCACGAGGTCAAGAGATCGAGACCATCCTGGTCAACATGGTGAAACCCCGTCT
>NW_016107319.1:15455261-15483625 GCF_001604975.1 Cebus imitator | reverse complement strand
AAAAAAAAAAAAAAAAAAATATGTGTTTGTGTGTAAAATGTACAAATAAGGAATTAGCTTTAAACTTCATTTCAGTTTAAACTTCATTTCAATCCCTTCATTTCAGAGACCAACTTAGCTTGCGAAATAAAAATATTTATACTTACCAGAAAAGTTGTAGAAAAAATCTCAAATGATAGTCCTGATATCTTTCTTAATATCGTGTTTAAAAAATCTGATGCAAGTTTTATTTAAAATAATTTCAGTTAGGTTAAATATGTGTTTGCATTTTTATGACAATAGGAATATTAAATATTTTTTCCTAAGTTTAGCAGAGAATCAAGGGAAAATTGTATGATCAGTAATATATAATGGCAAAGCTAACACAAGTGTTGAATTCAATTATATTTTAGCACACAAGCCAAAAAAAAAATCCTTCTCTTATTAGATTGCGGGGGAGGGAGGAGAAACATGGGTTGTAACAGGAAATTCTTTAAACATAAATCATGTTTTCGGGCCACAACCAGAACAGCAGAGGCAACAATAAAACCTTCCCCTGGCAATCGGAATTATTTTCAGGCCACATTTTAGATCCAGTGCAGAGTCCTGAGCTTGAATTTTTTTATTTGTAGCACAGCTGTCAAATAAAACATTAACTAGAAAATTTGTTCTGTCAAAAAAGGGATATTCTAGTGCTTGTGGTAATATTTGATATTAGTGTGTGGAGAGGTGGACTGGTATTAAAGGAAACAAAAAATAAAGGTTGAGGAACACTTATGAGATTATCAGAAAATAATTTACCAAAAAGAGCAGCAGGTATTTATATGCTGTGATTTATTTAGGAGGAGTGAACCTCAACCTTATAGCAATAACAAATATTGCTGAGGAAGGCTGCCAGAACAGGAAAAAGTAAACTGAAAAATAATGTTTTCCAGAGTTGAGCCCAAAGTATAAATTGTAAAGAATAAAGTTAATTTGTGTTAACATATAAACCCTTTAGATGTAACTGCTTAAATGTCACTCTCTCATTTAGATCTTCCCTGACACCCAGTGTAAATTTGTTCTATCTCGTTATTGTCATCAATCCAACCTTGTTCTTTTCTAATACTTATCCGTATTCATAATTATATAACTGTTTGGGTTTAATGACTGTCTGCTTCACAACGCTGTAAAGGCTATGAGGCAGGAACCATGTCTATTTGTTCACCGCTGTATACAGGTAAGAAGGCCTAATGCTTGGCACTTAATAGGTGCTAAGTATTTGTTGAATGAAAATGAATTTTGATAACCTTTTGGGAAATAACCAAAACAGTAGAAGATTTTAGTTGAAAAAGGAACCACCACAACTGAATACACGTTTCCTTACACCGACACCGGAGAAACAGAGCAGTGACTTCAAGTCATAAGAATTAACATGTGCATCTTGTAAAACTCTGCCCCTATATTTAATCCATACCACTCTTACAGCTAATTTTTTTCCCTTTGTCCTCACATAAGTTGGAAATTAAGTTACCAACTGAATAGCTGTTCTGTGCAAGCCTCCTGCTGCACAAGGAACACCTGGGTTTCCTCTGCGTTGTCTACCTAAAGTACCTGGTTGGTTATTTCACTCATCCTTGCTCCTACAACCCACTGAGTGTTGGATTTCAAATCTGAAATAAGCTTGCCTGTATGTAATCTATTTAAATCATGCCTATATTTTATGTGCTCTGAGCATTTAGGCATAGGCTAAAGCAGAAGTCACCATATATACTCCGTGATCACATCACTATATGATGGATTCAGTTTCTTTCAGTGGTTAAAATACACGGATTTAACCTTTGATTTTCTATTTATTAATGAGTGCTTTCAGCTACCTAACTTTTGTCTTATCCTGTGTAAGGTCTGCCTGTACTCTGATATCGCCAATTTACTGCTGAACCTCCACATTCTGTTTATCATGTAAATTGGAAATGAAGTAAAAATTATTATATATTTCATATTTAATTTGCTCAATTTTTTTTAATTCTTGAAAGCCTTAGATTCTTCTTCCTTTATTCTTTATCGATATAAGCTAATTTTTAATGAAATGTTTTGGTGTCAACTTAAAAGGCTGAAGTAATTCAAAAGTGAACATTTTGAACATTTAGCAATTAGAGACACCTGCTTTAAAGTCTACTCTCCCTTAATCACAGGAGGAAAAAAGTACTGTATTAATTTTGCAATTTTAGATTGAAATGAATCTGATTTTAAATTTATTAGAAGTAGGCTATATGGAAGGTTGCCACTCATTAATGAAAACATGTATTTGACTTTTCCATCTGATTTAGATAATATTTCAGAATTTTATTTCTAAATTTTCAGCCTTCATAAGCCTTAGGTTTATTAAAATCAAGAATTTAAAAAATTTAAAGTAAATATTATATTTATTATCTTGAAAAGGTAAATACACTTTGTATGTCAGTACTTGAGACCTTAACCTTTTAAAAAGTTTACAGTGTATTCCTGGTTAAACACATAAACTGTTTAGGCATATTAATTTAATTTTCTGCTTAGTAGCCTTTCTTTTTCTTGAATACAGGAATTATATTTTATAATCGAAATATAAACACTTATTAAAAAATAGAAAACCATGCTGAATATTAAGGGTAGACATTCTGTGAGACTCATTTGTATACTCTGTAGACATTTCAAAGGAAATATTTTAGCTAGTAACTCTAAAGATGGAATGGGGATCTGCCACAGATATTTAATTCTTTAGATAATTTTGTGTGAATTATTACCACCATATCCGGCTAAACAAAGATTCTTAAAGGGTTTTACTTTTTTTCTGACATCTTTACATGAAGAAGTCTTATGTGTTTGAAGCCCTAGACATATAGTAAGTATATTTTCTGGGCTCCTCTCTATGTCCCCAGTCTTTACCATCTTGATTTCACTCTCAAGGAATTTTCATCAGACTATTAAGACAAATTGCAATCACAGTGTCTTAGTTCTTTAATCATAATTTCCATATAATCCTGATTTGAAAAGTTAGAAGCTCTCCAAAATGACTTATATTGTCTTTGTATAGACCACTTAAAAAAACAAATATGTTAAATCTTCACTAATTCAGAGACAGGTTTTTAGTAGTGACGTCTAAATTATAAAGTACTTTTACAGAATGGCAACTAAGTTTTGTTTTATTTTGAATCATATAGAGTAACTCAAGAAAGTGTTAAAATGGTTCCAAAAGGGGTTTCCTGGGCCTGCTTTAATCAGTAAACATGATTCATTTGTAATTTATAGAAGCCATTTGTAATGATACAGTGCTATGGTCCTCAAGTATTATTTGTTGAAATAGTTTTAACACATACCTTTCAAAAGTGTTAACACTTTTCAATTGATTTTTTTTTGGTTGTTCTTGTTAGTATTCAAAAAAAACCTCTTAGGTTGGACCATGTCAAATTATTGTAAAATCTGAATTATGACAGTCTGAGTTCCTATGGCTTCATTGTTTTAACAAGTTATCTGTTCATAGAATTTTTATTTTTTTAATAGCAATTTTACAGAAAATTGTTTTGCATTACAGGAAAATTAATCCAAGTGGTGTTTGGCCATTGGGATGTCGTCACTTGCCTCGCTCGTTCTGAGTCATATATTGGGGGAAATTGCTACATTCTCTCAGGGTCACGTGATGCAACTCTTTTGCTATGGTACTGGAATGGAAAATGCAGTGGGATTGGAGATAACCCAGGCAGTAAGTACGACTCATTTTGTAAGTAAACTTTTACAAGAATGTAGAGAATAACATTTTGCAGTAAAATTACCTTTTTGTTATGGTAGGAGTGAAACAGAATTATCAAGTATTTTAAATTTCTTACTTATAATTTAAGAAAGGTCCAGATAGCCTCATTATTAACATTTTGTGACCACTGACAATTAAAACCCCA
Source organism: Cebus imitator (assembly GCF_001604975.1). Lineage (NCBI taxonomy): Eukaryota > Metazoa > Chordata > Mammalia > Primates > Cebidae > Cebus > Cebus imitator. The sequence continues at coordinate 15,479,735 of NW_016107319.1, read as the reverse complement.
GCAAGAAATCTTAACATTTCATATTATAGGCTGTCCTTATGATCCAAAAATTCCGGTTCTTCGTTGGAAATAGCTGTCACCAAATAAAATACTTTTTATTCATGAACAGTAAGATACAGCATAAAAGAGCAATCACATATTACCTTGTTTATTGAATTCATATTTTAAAAGAACAAAATAAAAATTATAATTTCACACAAACAAACTAGTCTTTATAAAATTATGCTTTCATTTATGTATTAAAAAGATAAAACAGGTCATAAAAGGCCAATATGCAATATTCAAATTGGTTGTTGATTTTTCAGATGGGAAATGAAAACGTTCACCAACAGCCTAAACATCTTTATGAAACTGTGCTGAAGGCAGTAAAACAAAAAATGTGTAACCATTTAAAATTGTAATTCACAGAAGGCAAAAAAGGAAGCAGCTACCATTAAAACCAATCGCACACAGCTGCAGAAAAGAAATGGCTTTAGAAAAACACATTAAGAAGTAGGAAAAAACAATTAAAGGGACCACCTGAAAAATGAGAATTTAATTAAAATGATTATGACAACACTGTAGAATTCCTGCAAGAATAGCGTTAGATTTTTACTTCAGAAGGTAGAGCATTTTAACTGCTCTTAAATATTTACAGTTTCTTGATTTAAAGCAAGTTGCAGTGTATTTGGTTAAGGAAGGATCATGTTCTTCCTGATGACTTTACCTGAATACTTGGTCCTTGCTCTGTCACTCCACCCCAGATTGTGAAATGGCATAAATATGTTAAGTCCATCACATTTTAGACTAACTTCTCAAAGCTATGCTTAAACACGTATAATATTTGTATGAAAATGAACTTTTTTTTTCAAAAAATTTAGTCAAATGCTAGCATAATGTTAAAAGACATATATGCAAAATATTTTTCAAAGCCATTTCTTATTATGCACATTATAGACTTTGATGTGGTGGGTAAATACAGTTTTTCTGTAATAGATATTTCCTATTTTAATTAAAAAAGGGATAATTTCCTATGCAAATAGAATATGAAAAATAATTTTAAGGCTGTGATGCTATGGATAATACAGACTTTGTGATCAAATTGTAGTGTGTGTGTATATATGTCAAGGAGAGGGTGTATATGCATTTCACATACTTACACAGATACCTCTATATAATTACAATAAAAATTCAAAAGATGTAAATTTCAGGGATTTTATTTTTCATATTCTTTTGAAAAGTACTGTGTTTTTTCATCATGAACACAACATTCTGGTCCTTCTTCCTTTCTGGCCTCTTAGAATTAAGTGACTACTTTCAATTTCTTTTTTCCTGTTTCTATAAATCTAGTTTCTGAGATTCACTAAATTATCTCAGGCAAACCTAGATTTAATATAGATGATAAATCTATGATTTTGCTATTTATCTCAAAATATTTAGGAAGAACTTTTTCTTGCATTAAAAATGTAAGAGATTTCATGCACATATAGAAATCTAAACATACACACAATAGATATTTGTGTTGTTTTTTTTTTAATTTTACTTAATCATGTTCTATATGTTATACACCATCATTACCAATTTGTATTCTAAGAAGCAGCTAAAGGCTTATTAGCTACACTTGTATGTAATTGCTGTTGCACTTCAGAAATTTAAGTATACCTTAAAGTTAGGAATTTTCAGCTTTTCAAGAAGGAAGAAAGTATGATATATATCATGATTTATGTATACATTTAAATATATTTTCATATGTTTAAATTCTTTGTAATTCAACCTAGAGATGGCCTTTAAAAATTGAATTAAGTAGGACTGAACAAATCCTGGGGTTTGTAGTAAAAAAAAAAATTCTAAGTTCCAAGCTTTGCTGTGGTCCTTCTGTCTTGTCTGTGAAATGAAAGCAACAACAGAATTGAGTTAAGGTGTTATCAGAAGCACAGCATGATTAGAGCAAATAAATCACCACAAAGCAGCATCTTGTTGGCATTAGAGTAAATATTGTAATGTTACATATTTCATAACGTACTTCATCTATACCCACTCATTGTCTGCAGTAATGGTGGACATTACCTCCTGGTAATGCTAGCAATGAAAAGAAAAAAGAGAATAATATAACAGCACATATAATAAAAATTTTAGAAAATTGTCATGTATCTTGACTGGATTAAATTACCTTTCTCAAAGTGAACCTTATCCTTTCAAGCCCCTGTATAATGTCCGATGCCCCGATTTAATTTTGCTTTAGCTTTGAAAGATGTATCTGGGAGAAAGACAAATAGGTACTTTTTCTTATAATGAGAATTTACACACATTAGAATAGAAAAATGGAAAATGCAGTCTAAGGTTTTCAAAAGAAAATGACAAACAAAAACAAAGACATTTTTACCGTGTGGAAACTGTTTCAAACAATCATGCAAGCTGGTTTGGATTTTATAAGCCTCTGGCTCATTGATAGTTCCACGATGCAGCTGCTGAAGTCAGAGCTTTTCAGATGAAGGGTTTTTAAGTTATGCTTATTCCTATATTGTACTTCTTAGACACAATGTAAATGACCTTTAAGAAGTGGTGAAGCGTGTATACACATATAATTGCAATATGTTCTATAAATGCACATAATACCTCAACTTTAAATTTTTTATTGTAGACTCAAGACTCTTTCTTTCTTGAAGGGAAAATAGATAAATAAAACCACGTTATTGCTTCTTCTCCATTTTATAGGTCTATTTCAGGCATTTTTTTATTTTAAAAAATCATGAGAATAGGTAGTCATTTTACTTTCTAGGGTTATAAGCCTACATATGCTGTTTTTTCCAAATCTAGTAGTGATGCTATATGTAAAGTTGATAGCTGTATGACAATGTTTTTAAAATATCATATTATATAATATTAATGTGCACATTGCTTTGGCAAAATCAGGCTAATTCAAACTGGATAAAACCTGTAAATACTATAATTTGGGGCTTTAAAAAATGTAAATGTTTTATGATACCTGGCTATACTACATAGCAAAAGGCTTATTTTCCTGTATACCAGATAGTTTTTCATCTTTGACTCTTGTTTTGTAATAGTTGTCTCCTGTGGAATGCAGTTTTCTCAATGAGAAGAAAAATTAATATAGGATTCTATTTAGCTATGGATTTTAAAAATGAAATTAACCAAGGTTATTTCACTGAAAGATGTTTTGTACATGAAAGCATGGCATCTCTCTCTCCTTGTCCCAGTACTCTGTGTTTTGGGACTGAGTCTTATCACCAAAGTGCTCTTCCTAAGATATTTACTTTGCCTTCAGAATAATGCTCTCCAGACCGCACATTTTCAAATTTTGGAGAAAATGTTACCCAGTACATTCCATTGATAAATAAATACTTTACATTTAGACATGATCTTATTTAGATAAGCAAGATGAATATATACAAAACAGTTATTATTTATTCACTGTTTTTATACTAGATCATAAGCTTGGATTTTAAAAATTAAATGCTTACTAGGTATTTTTAGGTATCTGAATAATATATTTTAAAGCTACATTCGATCAGCTTCAGAAGTAAATGGTTGCTGACTGTGAGAGTGTTGCATAGATTTGAGTATGTGGTATTTCAGTAATACTTGGAGTTTCCATTCTCAAATTCTGGTTTTGATTTGATTGAAAGGTGGCATTTTTTTCTTTTCTTCATTGCAATGAGACATGCTAATCTATGTCAGCTTTCTCCTTTATGGGAATGGCGTCTACTGAAAAAAAAAAAAAAAAAAAAAAAAAAAAAAAAAAAAAAAAAAAAAAACGAACTTTTCTTCATAACAACAAGATTCTGTTCTTTAAGAATATTTCAGCACCGTTAATTAGAAAGAAGGTTTTATTAACCATAAGGCTAGCACTAACAGACCACAGAGCTGTTTTTTAAAGTACTGTATGCCATAGCTGCCCTGCTTTTTCTCTGTCTAAAACTTCATTTTGTTATACTCTCATCAATCACTTAAGTCATTACCGTAAATCCTACTGTTGTTAATTTTACTAGTATCACCCTAATGAGACATTCCTGCTATAATTAAAAATGAATTCTAACTTTAAGGCATTCTAAATTTTTTTTAATGAATTTAGAATGATCTTGCCATGTGACTATAAATACTACTGATACACATAGACTACTCATCAAGTCTGTAAGAAAAGTAGTATCATAATATGTCCAGGTGTGAATTATTTACTGGCTGCCTCTGTGCACATGTGCTTATGTATATGCATATTTTTGTACACATATTTAGGAATTATGTCCTTTTTATTGTGAAGCCTAGTATGTTTTACTGAAGCTACTGATAAATTCTTATTCTTTGTCTTGCCAAAATATAGGCGGATGTAATATAAATATTACTCTCTGTAAGTAGGTGTCCTAGAGCACCATCTGCTGGATGCATTTAGGGACTTAACGTTGGGAAACAAAAATTGGTACTTGGTTAAGACAGGTGTACTTTGTTTTTAATTGCCTATGATATATTATTTAAGGGTCACAAATGTCAAGGTATGTACATTTGTGTTGAGCCATATGAGTCCTTAAAAAGAAATCGCTTTTCTCCTCCTTTTACCCCACCCTAGCCTGGATTTGGAACTGTACAATAAATATTTTGTATAAGGAAAAAGTAAGCATAATATATGCCTAATGAAACAAAGCATCACAGTTCATGATGAAATAGTAAACTGTTAGCTTCTTGATCACAGCTCTTCAGTAAGTTACAGTTGGGGAAGTTATTTGGGTGATATTTTAAATATAGTTTCCTTAGGTTCACTCGATTCTGAATAAGAAATGAATAAGAAAGTAATGCTTGAAACAAGAAACCATTTTATACTGGGATATGACTCTTGATCTGATACTTTGTCAGGAACAAGAGTTCTTGTGTGTGTCTCATCAAGACCTTCCCTTCTGGGCCTGCATTTGGAATGTACTATCACACTACAACTACCCTGTATTTTTATTTTTTTCCTTGAAGCATTTATCAAGAAGCGTTTTGAAATGGTGCGTTGGCAGTGTTCAAGTTCAGGTGACATTAAAAGTATGTCTATGAAATTCTCCAGAAGGTCCAGGATGTTTAGTGCTCCATGATGTAATGCAGGCCCTCAAGTTCCAGCAAAACAACTCTGTATTTACTGCTTGTAACTAATAGTAGATGTGGCAAAAAGGAATTATATTCATATGGCAAATGAATACAACCTTAATGTGCACCATATGCAGAGTGGCGGGGTGATATGCCAATATATCACATTTATTTACCTTGTTTGGTTGCAGAGAAAAATGACTATACCATTCAGCCCATAGGTTATAGCCATATAAATATGAGAACAGAAGAACTGATGATTTATATGCTCAGACTGAAACTGAGTATCTTCTTATGTAGACCTTTTTAATAGTGCCATGCCAAAGAAAGCTGTCTTGACACTTTATGCTCATAGGGAATTTTAATTTCAAACAGTAGTTGGAATTAGTCTAAGAAGGTACAAATTCCTTCTAGTCAACTAAACATAGGATTCTTCTACTTTCAGAATATTGCATAACTCTGTTGGCGGGGGGGCTATGACATTATTGGTAGAAATACTAAGGATAATTTAATTAAGGCTTCCTGGAACAACATAGTAGATTGACTTTACCACCTTTCAAAAATGCTCATTTCGTAAGAGAAATTGTATGACAGCTTTGCACATATGTAACTCACATTGTACTCTAGATATTACTGAGAATTTATGAAAAGATAACCATTTTTATATGAAATTCAAAATTTAAATGTCTGATTTTTTTTTTAACAAAACAACAGTTTATTTTTTCTAGTTAGCTCAATTTTTATGTACTATGCCCATTTATGTGGCTTTACACAGCAGAGGTTTGTGTTAACATATTTTTAAAAATTGATTTTCTTGGCCTTTTAACAGTGCCATTATCTAAGTTAATTACATTTCATTTACCTGCTAATTTTTTAAGTAATTTTTTTTTCATATTCAAGTGAGAAAATGAATGTGTTTGATAAGACTTCAGATTTTTGGATTTGAAGTGTTTTTACATAGGAAAAAAATTCTCTGAATTGTTGCTGCCTTTTGTAGCTTAAAGCTACAAGACTGTTGAGCTTTTTAAGCCTTCATTCTTGTAGCTTGTAACTTTGTACAATGAGAGATTGCCTTATTTCCTTGGGGTGAGTGGGGTCAAGAGTTTTTAATAGCTAAAGATATGAAACTCTTCTATAGTTTTCAGAGTCCCTTATGTATTTTTTTTTTAAAGAAAGTTAAATGTTAAGGAGGATTTATTCTAAAGAATTTTAAGTGATTTGGGTATTTGGGATAAATTGATAAAACTGATTTTCAGTTTTAATTTATATTCATAAAAATTATACTTAATGTTGCATTTCAACAAATCTGAGTTAGATTTCGCTTCAGCAAATTTTCTACCTGTTTTCAAAAGGGGGTAGAATTTTACAATGTTTATGTTACCAGACACTCATATGCACCTGCAGGAGACATAGCTTATTTAGAACCAAAGACCAAGCCCCTCCACGGGAAAATAACAAATGAACTCTCAAGAAAGTAGGAAAAAAGAGGCACATTAGTTAAGTATAGTAATGATTGTCCACATAATCAAGTCCTATACAGGCATTAACCAAAATATTATAAATTTGTAATATTGATATGAAGGGATACACTCTTTGTATTAAGTGTAAAAGATCACCAAGCTACATGTATAACGTAAGTACCTATGCCTGTATGTGTATACACTTGTATTCTATGGACATTTGTGTATAGAAAAAGTATAAAATGATCACAAGAAAAATATTGACAACATTTATAGACAGAGGAATTTGGAAGCAATTTTTCATTTTCTTCATCATAATTTACTGAAGTATCTAAATGTTTTATAATGAGCATGTACTACCTTGATAATCAGAGACAATAAATATACTTTAGGCCAGGCACAGTACCTCATGCCTGTAATCTTAGCATTTTGGGAGGCTAAGACAAGGTATCGTTTGAGCCTAGGAGTTCAAAACCAGCCTGGGCAACGTGGGGAGACACTGTCTCTACAAAAAATAAAAATAATTAGCTGGGTGTGGTGGCGTGTGCCTGTAGTCCCAGCTACTCGGGAGGCTGAAGTGGGAGGATCACCTTAGCCCAGGGAGGTCAAGGCTATAATGATGTGTGGTCACACCATTGCACACCAACCTGGGCAACACAGTGAGACTCTTGTCTTAAAAAATAATAATACTTTGGGAAACTCACCTAATTACTATACTGTACCTTCATCCTCCACTCTTAGCCTCTAGGCTGCCAGATATTAGTAGTTGTATCAAATTTATATGAATCGTCAAGGAGAGAACCATCTCTAATTAGCATTTATGCAGCATAGGATCAGATACTATACTTTCAATGAAAGGAGTATTTATAACAGAGAGTGAACAAAGATCATTGTGTTGCTGCTACTCCTCCTCCTAGATGATACTAGTGGGTGCTCACTATATGCCAGGTACCATCCTGGGCACTTTACATATTAACTCATTAATCCTCACAGAAGCCCTCTGTGGTATCTACTGTTAGTATTCTTGACTTATAGATGAGGCATGGAGAAATTATAAATATGCCTTTATTTTCTGCCCTGGGCCTTGACGCTTTTAGGATTTCCTTACTAGAATTATTGAAACTTGCCCAAGGTTGCTCACCATAGCTAGCAAGTGCCGGAGCCTGGATTTAAACTCAGGCAGTCTAGGTCAGAGTTGACTAAACTATACATTTAATTAGAATATCAGCTGTGGAGAATCTGATGCAATCCTTAGTATTCTTAGTATTTGCAAAAGACACAAAAAGACAACTGTATTATACTGAGTTCTTAGGACAGTACATGTTGTGGTAGGATTTTGTATATTTTAAATATACATTTAAGGGATATACTTTAAATATACAATTGTAGGTACACACTCACATACACCCATTTTCTAATGTACAGTTAACTTTTGAACAACACAGGAGTTATGGGTGCTAACTCCCCACACGGTCAGAAACCTGCATATAACTTTTGACTCCCCAGAAAGTTAACTACTGATAGCTTACTGTTGACTTGGAAGCCTTACTGATAACATAAAGTTGATTAACACATATTTTGTATGTTGTATGTATCATATGTTGTATTCTTAATAAAGTAAGCCAGAGAAAAGAAAATGTTATTAAGAAAATCATAGGTCGGGCACGGTGGCTCTCACCTGTAATCCCAGCACCTTGGGAGGCCAAGACGGGCGGATCACGGGGTCAGGAGTTCGAGACCAGCCTGATCAACCTGGTGAAACCCTGTCTCTACTAAAAAAATACAAAAATTAGCTGGGTGTGGTGGCAGATGCCTATAATCCCAGCTACTCAGGAGGCTGAGGCAGAGAATTACTTGAACCTGGGAGGCGAAGGTTGCGTGAGCCGATCGCACCATTGCACTCCAGCCTGGGTGACAGGGCAAGACTCTATCTCAAAAAAAAAAAAAAATCATAAAGAGAAAATATATTTACTATGCATTAAGTGGAAGTGGACCATCATAAAGGTCTTCATCCTGGTTGTCTTCACACTGAGTAGACTGAGGAAGCAGAGGGCTGGTCTTGCTGTCTCAAATGGCAGAGGCAGAAGGAAATCCACATATGAGTAGACCCATGCAGTTCAAATCTATGTTGTTGAAGGGTCAGCGGTAGCCTTAGAGGGTGACTCTCGTGTTACAAACACTTATATAATCATAGAGAGAGGAGGAGAAATGGCATATACCAATGACTTACAGTTGTTTTTTGTACCAACATTTTCTTGTCTTGCATTCATAACTCTAATATTATTTACAAGAAGATGCTACTAAAATTTCCTGTTTGGTGGTTGCTGTTCCCTGAATGCAGCTGTGGCTTGTCATCTGTAGTCTGTATGTCTAATCAAATTACGGTTTTCCACCAAAGAGACCATGATGAGTAGGGGAAGGGAAAAGGCTTGGTGAAGATGAGATGTATAGAACAAATTTCAAGTCAGTTTTCTGAGCATAATTAAAATGCAGTATAATTTCCATTGTAAAACTAGGACGTTAATGGTAAAGGTTTGAGAAACATTTAATAGCTAACCTCATTTCCGCTTTAGCAAAGACATTTACTTTCTTGATTTACCATTATGGTGAGCCGCATGAGAAAGCTTAGTGTTCAGTTTTCAAAAGAATGTTTTGTAGTAATCAATTGTAACTAAATGGTACAAAAGGCACAAGCAAAATAGAGGTATCCATCTTGTAGGAAATGACTGGCATATATAGTATAATATATTTTTGGTTTTTTATCTGTAATATATATGCCTAATAAGTTCATTGTGTATTTGGGCTTTTTAAACAAATATGCTTTCTTTCATAATGAGTTTCCTATTGAAATTACTAATTTTTTAAAATAAAGGCATGTTTTGTATTTTGATTTTCCTCTATAAAAGTTCAAATGATACTACATTTTTACTAATTAGGAAAATTATATTGGTTGTTTTTATTTAAGCATGTTAATTATTGTTAAATATTGATTTTGCATACAAATTAGTTGTTACAAGTGGTGTGGACATTAGTACTATTATTTTGACCTTTATAAGCATAGATATTTATAATTATAATTTGCAGGTTTATAGTACAGTTGACAAAACCAGATCCAATGATCATTTAAAATCAAGTCATTTTTAAATAAAGGGCCATGTTTTACTGTCCTGATTTCTATAGTACCTCACACATATTAATAATACAAACTCAATATACAGTATTAAGTAAATGAAGGAGTGAATGGGTGAACAAATGGGATATCATCATTTTCTGGCCCAGGAGTCATCTAAACTAAGTATTAATTGGAAGGAATAGTTTTATTTTTACAAAACTAAGAATAGGAAAATGTTTAGTCCCACTTCATTTCATAATAGATGGTATTGAAAAAATGGAATGAATGAAGAGGATTCACTGTGCTAAGAACAACATATTTAACCTACAGGTGAAACTTTATACTGCATTTCAAAGTGATCTAATTTTCATAAAAGTAAGGAGATGATGCCAAAACACCAAGAACTTTATTCACTTTTTAAAAAGTAACTAAAAGTTTGTCAGAAATACACACCAGATCTATTTTTACCTGGGTTATTACCTCTTTTCTATAATGGATACAGACCTTATGAAATATTTTTCTCACTGGATATTTATGAGCAAGATACTAGAGAAATTCCTCTTTCCTCTTCTCTTCTTTCAGGTGTAATTCTAAGAGGTTCAGAGTCTGTTTGATAAATATGCCTAATGTTCTGAGGGCACCAAAAAACCACAGTTAATAAAAACATTTGCTATTCTGCCTAGGGGTGTTAAAATATTTCACGTAATGTTTTAAAATATAAGTCCAATTTAAATGCTAAGTGGCTATTATAGAGATTTTGTGTTGCTTAAATGCAAGTTAGGTTGTTATAACTGTCTTTGTAAGTTGGTGCTGGTATCTAGTATTATGAGAAAAGTGCCTCTGTAAAAACTGGTGTGCCCTGGTATTTGCAGCAGGATTTGGGCCATCTTTAATCTCATTTGACTTGTTCATCTTCTTTTAAGGCCATCCATAAAGATGCACTGAGTATCCTTTTCAGGCTTTGGTTAGGATTTGCATCAGTAGTCATAAACCTGCTCTCTGGACAAAGACGCCCTTTCCTTTGAAGTAACTGCTTGAGCTTTTCAAAGCAGTCCTAGAAGTCTGTCCTCTTTCTCTTTTTATTTTTCTTTAAGAAGAGTTTGAAATGTAGTCCCTTAAACTAGCAGCAAGATAAATTTTTCTCTCATCATTATTGAAGGCCATGACAATTTTTCAAGCAGTAAGACTTTAAAAGGTTCTTAAGGGAACCTGTTCTGCTTTATGGCCTAGCCTTTGGTAGAGCCTACTATCTCAAAAAGCAAAGTTAAAGACTTTTTGTATCCCTTAACTATTGCTAATTTTTATCAAAAGAATTAACCTGATATTTTTCAGAAGACTTTTGTTGTTCTTTATTTGGTTTAGAGACTTCAGTGAGAGATGATTGACTGCTTTGGCATCTTTGCAAAGTAATATATGGCCATACTCATCTTGTTTGAGGTGATTATTTCCCCCAGGTATTAACTATGTGGGCCGACAAGTAGTTGGGAGGGGCAGATTTCTAAGAACACTGCAGTGAGAATAAGTTATATGGTTCCGAGATTTTGTTTCTAGGCTTTCCAAACAGAAATGTACGTAGATATGGAGGGATTTTTGCCTCTCCTTTCTGTGGGATTTGTCACTTGGGCTCTGCTGTGATCCAGGATGATGTACACAGTGTAACTACAGAGACATGAAAAGATCGATTCTGTGAGCCACATGTAAAGCCTCTGCTCTGCCTCCAATTATCCCTGCTACCCTCAGTAAATTCATTGCAAGTGGTTCCTAAAATGTCCATTGAACTTAAACAGTTTTGACCTGCTTGATTTAAATCCCATATCATATATTTGCTATATTGAAGTATAACTATTTCAAGCTCTTTGTTATAAAACTTATAAAAATCAAGTAGTATGTATTTATTTTGAACATACTTTTTGATAAGGAGAAAATGTAAAGAATGCTCAATCTGAACAGCAGATAATAAAGGGAATATAATGTTTAGTCTTTAAACAAGATTGGAAACAGTTTTTCTTGGAGGAAATGACATGGTATCTCTCCTTATATTGTCGTATGTGGGTTTATAGAGGCCATTAATATGCATTTCCTATAGTGAGGAAAGTTAAGTAGCACTGTCTTTTTACTGGAAATCCAGTGACTGTGGAACCAGTTACCTGAGAACCTAATGATTATAAGTCTACCCTTATGCTTTTAATTTGTTTTTCTTCTTTTCTCTCTCTGTTTCTTTTTTTTTTTTCTTTTCTTTTTTTTCATTTCTTGAACTGTCTAACCTGCTTCCGGGATTAGCAAACATTTTGCCAAACTTTGAAGCCAAAGTCCTAGCATTGAACAGTTCCTTATTTAGAGATCAGGCCCTAGAAAAAGAAAAAATCCTTTTCAGTTTTGAAATTACAATTCTTGTGTGTGTGCTCTGATTTGTGGAGTGAAAAATGATTTAATAAAGTTTGGATTATGGGAAACCAGTATTTCGTAAGCAAAGCTGAATGATAAAAATCTTAAGAGTTTACTAAAAAAAGAATGCTTATATCTTAACCCACTTTCTGGGGTTAATCATGAGGCTTCCTAAACTCTTAACTTTACAGTCATAGAAAACTCTCAGTATTTCAACTCTTTTGCATTAAAGAAAGAAAGAAAATTGACAGCAGTCCTGTCTCTTCTTCACCACGCTCCCAAGAAAACAAAAAGTTAGCATTGATGTGCTTAAGTGACATTGTCCTCTGGGACCACCATTATCCATCTATCCTTTGTTTACTGTGTCTTAGAATGCCTTCATTTGCCATCAGATTTCCTTCAAACCTTCACTTTCCATTGAGGAATTCCAAGACAATTCAACTTAAAACACAAATTTCACCTTCCATGAAATAACTTATGAAAACAAAAAAAGGAACAATCACACCAAAAATATATTCTGTAGATCTTAATGATTTTAATTGTTGGTTAAAAAAAAAGTTTCCAATAAATCTAATTAGACAATAATTTCAGAAACAACATTGTATCGTATTTTTGTGGAATGTACAGCCACCTGGGGAAAAGGCAAACCAAGAGTCAGGGATAAAATATTGATAACTTCTTATTTTATTATTTTTTTGAGATGAATTCTTGCTCTGTCTCCCAGGCTGGAGTGTAGTGGCGCAATCTTGGCTCACTGCAACCTCTACCTCCCAGGTTCAAGTGATTCTCCTACCTCAGCTTCCTGAGTAGCTGGGATTACAGGCACACACCACCACAGCAAACTATTTTTTTGTATTTTTAGTAGAGAGAGGGTTTTACTATGTTGGACAGGCTGGTCTTGAACTCCTGACCTCAGGTGATCTGCCTGCCTTGGCCTCCCAAAGTCCTAGGATTACAGGCGTGAGCCACTGCACCTGGCTGATAACTTTTTAAAACAGCATATTTATCCCTAAAATTAGTGAATCTTAACAGAAGGTTAAGTAGTTCAGATTGGCTTACATCATTTGCTTTATTTCTTTAAAATTTTCCCAAATTTCTGGACTTTGTAAGACACAAAATTGCCCTTGTGACAAATTCTTTGTGGTTTGGTAAATGTCAAGTAAACTTTCTAATTGAGGTAGGTTTGCCTCCCAAAGAAGTTTTAAAACTTGGGATCAAATGAAATGAAGCCCTTGTTCCACTTACCCCTTGCCTCTTAGTATGTCATTTTAGGTCTCCCTTTATCACTAAGCCTGTAGGCCATTTCCAGCTGTTGGCTGCACATAGCACTGCCAGTGTGGTGCAAAGTTCTGTGTGATGTCCCTTCAACTTAAGTCTCACTCAGAAGTACCTACAGTCACCAAAGCTTTAAAGGACACTGTGGGACTATGTACTATGTACTGCAGTACATGCATTGGAACTCTCGTGTGGAAAGCTAGACCTGAAGTGACAGCTGGCTCCAGGTGAAGTTGGGGCTGCAAGCACAGAGACTACACCTCTCTTCAGGGTAGAAGCCTCTCACCTATTCTTGGTCATGGACCTCTGTGCATTCAGTAAAACTTACTTTGCTCCCTTGCTACCTAGAAAAACAGGCATGTAGATACATTTTGCACAAAATTTCAAATAACACAGTGACCTACTGAAAAAAAAAACCTGCTTTGGAAGCTGGATTAGTGTTTTGACAGCAGGGTTTGCCTTTCCACGTACAGTAGCTTTCTGATGGGTTTCCCCTGAACTACTGGACTTCTTTCCTCCGAGTGGGTGACTGCTCCAAGGATAGTCAGATGTTCGGGGTTAAGATACAAGTGATTCTCTTCCATAGAATTCCATAGCTGGTGGTAGCAAGTACTCTGTGGGCACATTTGCCTCTTCTCGATTACACAGTGTTAGGTATCAAGCATACTGTAAGACCAATCCAAATTAAGAAATCAAGAATGCTAATAGAATCCTGCTCTCTAATTCCACGTGGAAAGACTTTTTATGTCTTTGCCTTTAGAGACTATAAAAGTAGAGGATTCGTTCAGTCTTCAAATAGTATTCTTCAGGCTAGACATGGAATCCAGTTTATCCTTGTGGCTTGGCAGGAAACAGTCCACAAATCAAGTCCATCAAGCCCATTACCGTTTTACTTATCCATGGTGGGTTCCTTAACCAACCAACCAACCAACTGTATTTTTTTTTTTTTTTTTTTAGTTTGGGAAAGACTTACAGGATGACTTGTTCTTTCTACTTGTGAAAGTATTCAGAAACATCTGCCTTTTGGATACTCCTCCTCTGTCCCACCTTCTCCACCTATTGCCCCTCATTTTCAATCACTATCTGTAGACTTATCTGTAAAGGTTTGGTTTTTTTTTAGGTGTTTCTTATGTTGGTTTTTCTGTTCTTTGAATGAACCATAAATACATCCATGAAATTTACATATCAGAAAAATACATAAGCTTAGTAGAGAGAGTAAGTATTTAAGAGAGGGGCTGCAGAATTCCTGTGGAGGTAGCAGGAAGTCTAATTTAGACTGTCTTCATTATGATTGGTTTCAGGGGCCCACAGAGGATGAGGAAGGAGGGGTGAGGCCTTTCTTTGAAATGTAAATTGAGCCACAGTTCCTAATTGTATAATCATCTGACCATAAAACATCTAATTGAGGGGATAATTTTTTATGAGGCATTTTTGGAATGCAGATTTTGTTGTATTTAACCCTGAGTTTTTAACCATTGTTGCTTGATAATCACATAAAGGTTACTTGACATTTTAGCAGGATGTGATCCTCATAATCAAACTGCAGTATATAGTTTAGATCTAGTCCTAAAGTAGGATTTCTGCACAAATTCCCAAACTATAAATTAAATAGGCATGATGGGAATTAGGAGCAAGTTGTTGATTATTTAATTTGCATAAACTTGACTTGATCTATTCTTTTTATCTGTTTTTTCCTAAAGGTGAGACTGCTGCTCCTCGGGCCATTTTGACGGGCCATGACTATGAGATCACATGTGCTGCAGTCTGTGCTGAGCTAGGCCTGGTGTTAAGTGGTTCACAAGGTAAACCTGTGGTACCTTCGCAAAATGTATGCATTTTTCGGTGTCTCCTAGTAACAAATTACCAACGATCAATTTGATACCTTTTTGCTAAAGCTTCTACCTGTTATAATGGCCATTAGCCATATAGAACCTATTTAAACTTAAATTATTTAAAGTTTCTTGGTGGCACTAGCCACATTTCAGGTGCTCATTACTCACATATGGCTAGTGGCCACCACACTGGACAGCAGATACACATCATTTCCATCATGGTCAAAAGTTCTGTTTCACAGCACTACTCTAAAGAGTTTAAGATATTTTTACAAACATCTCCAGTAATATTCGTATTTCCATAGGCAGGAACAAAGAACATCTTTGTATATTTGTTTAGTCTTCTGAACTGCTACTGGGCCGAGTTCCATCTTATATCTGAATGGAAACTCCTGACCCTGTCTGTTTTAATGAGGCAGGGGCCACAATGGCATTGAGAGTGGAGTGGAAAGATACTTAAGCTGGTTTGCCTGGAGGTTTGTGCTGGAAACAGCATCATACGTTTAGGCCCAAGGTATTAAGTGAGCTAAGAGCACACACAACAAATCAGGATCTGACTAGGAACGGAGCTGTTTGCAATTCGTTGCTTATCCCATTGTAATAGTCTATCCATCTCTCTGTCTCTGCTCTGAGCTGAGGTCTGAACATACAACAAAGTACAATATCTCATGTCTTTTAGGTTTATCTGGTGGGGAAACAGAGTATTTGAATCATCTTATCTGTGTCCTAAAGTATAATATTTAGTCTAGCTAACAAGGTGTTTTAAATATTTAAAGGATTGTGTTTAAAAATTTGGTCAAAACATTGAAATGGTAATAATGATAGCAAGAATTCTATAACCACTGGATTTTTTTCCTTCTTATTGTCAATAATTTCATATATCCTGAGCCAACAGGAGTCATAAAATGAACCTATTATATTACAGGTCATCTTTGCTTTGCACAGTGCTGTGGAACTGTAAAAGCAAGCATGCAAACTGAAACCATACAAAGTGATCTGAATAATCAGTGGTAAAGTTTATAGTTGTTCCATGGTCTTTAAAAATTTTTGTCAGGCTGGGCACAGTGGCTCATACCTGTAAATCCCAACATTTTGGGAGGCCAAGGTGGGATGATCATTTGAGGTCAGGAATTTGAGACCAGTCTGGCAACATAGTGAGACTCCCATTGCTACAAAAAAAAATTATGAATTAGCTGGGCATGGTGGTGCACATCTGTAGTCCCAGCTGCTTGGGAAGGTGGGAGGATTGCAGGAGGTGAAGGCTGTAGTGAGCCATGATCATGCCACGGTACTCCAGCCTGAGTGACAGAGCAAAACCCTCTCTCTGATAATAATTTTGTCAAAACTTTAAAAACTCATACTCAGTGATACATATAAGAACATGAAAAAATTAGTAAAACTCACATGTACTTAATACATTGAAATATGATACACTGATAATTATTTTGTGAAAAATGTATCAAGAGTAGCTTGACCAGTGCTTACTGCCTTCTTGTTGTGTACATGGAAGGAGCTAGCATCTTTTCTATGCCTTGAGGATCTGTCATACTCTTTTCTAAGTTGGGATCCACTTCTAACATTTTATCTTTTGTGCTTTCAATGTCATGAAATATTCCGTAGGATTCCTTTAATGTGAGGCTTTTGCTGGTATCACTTCCGGGACATCATTTTTGTTACACCTTCTTCCCTAACTCACACTGATGAGTCCCCTTCATTCTCTTCCTGGCTGCAAATCTACAGAGTCTCAGCACGGTCAGCACCCCACAGGCAGCTCTTCTTCCATAACTCCATTTATATTCAATTCAATTCTACTTTCAGCTTTATCATTTTTCATTTCTTTACTGCAGTTTCATCTTTGTTGGCTAATACCCTTTTTTGATTATCCATTTTTGTGAAATATTACATGGCTTTATCACTGGGAGACAAAAAGGCAACACAGCTGCACAGTTTGCTGTCTGTACATGAACTGAATAACAGATATGCAGTGGCCAGGCATCAACATACCTTGAAAGGAATGATGTGATTGGTCACTGATCATGATGATGCACATCTGTTATTTATATAGTGATTCGTGGACTGAAGAGCTAGCCACAAAAGTACGTACTTTATTGCAATTACTGTGACAACCTAAATTTGAACTATGTTATTGGAAAGCTGGTGTTATTTAAGGAGTGATAACTGAAATTCATGTGTGCTGGAACTGCATAAAGCAAAGACTGCCTGTGGATATTTAAAAAATTTATAAACCACCTGAGTGGTCAAGAAAGAGCTAAAAACCTTATTTTTAAAAGGACAAGCTTTCAAGTCAATGTGGGGAAAAAGGCAGCGATCATGTGGCCATGAGTAATTTAGCCAGAAGAGTAGCAGGGTGCATACCCCAGTAACCCCTGTTATCTGACTGAGATATCTCTTGGAATTTGTTCATCACACAAGCAATCTTTGTGCCTTACTCCTTCTTTGCTTTGCATGTAGCAGGTACTCAATAGAAACAAAACGCTTGGCTGTGTGTGGGCTCCCCAGCAGCTGCCTGTCCTCCAATGTCACTTTGGCCTGGTGGTCCACCTAGGTGTTGGGAATGGCAGATGCTGCTGCTTACTGTGGGGACAGCAGGGAAGTGGACTCACTCAGTTGACAAGGAGAAGTGGCCGAAGGGTCCCTGTACGAATTTTTTGGAGGCTCAGAGGAACTACCAGGGACCCCCTTTTAGTGTACAACAGTAGTAAGCAATTGGGGGGAAGAAGGCTTAGGCCCTCTGAGGCTGCCTGAGCTGGCTGTCCCTGCACAGGCCCACAGTGTCTTGGCTGTTGAGGCTCCCACAAGGTATGGGGAGAGGTCCTAGTGTACCTGCCTACAGCCCTTGTTTCTTTGCATCCCAGCCTCCTTGAAGCTGTGCTAGGATTTGAAGCTTGTTTCTCAGTTCCTCCAGTTGGTATTGCCTCTTAGCATAATGAATTTCATAGAGTAACTTCCTGTCTCTTGAGGAAAGTGAACTGGGACTTACATGATTTGGCTTCTCTCATCTCCCGAATGGAAGGTGAAATCTGGCAAACATGAAGAGATTTTGCAAAATAACTTACATATATGTAAGATGGAAGTTTTTAAAAGGGTTTCTACACCTATAGTATGGTACTATAATCCTGTTTAATCTGTGCTTAGGATTCAAGATTCAAATCATATTTGTCTGTTTTCATTAAATAATTAATTTGCCTTTTGTTTCTCCTCTCTTCTCAGAAGGACCATGTCTCATACATTCCATGAATGGAGACTTGTTGAGGACCTTGGAGGGTCCTGAAAACTGCCTGAAACCGAAACTCATTCAGGCTTCAAGAGAGGGCCATTGTGTCATATTCTATGAGAATGGCCTCTTCTGTACGTTCAGTGTGAATGGGAAGCTCCAGGCCACGATGGAAACGGATGATAACATAAGAGTGAGTGCCCTGGAGACTCTTCAGCATTCATGACTTTTACCTCAATGCGTATCAAGTAGGGAGGGAAAGTGTTCACGAAAGAAACCTGGATTTTTGGGTTGTCCAGGGCCTCTTTTCCACACCAACAGAAAATGTTTCGGTAGCACTTGGACAAGGCTCACACACTTGGTACACCACAGCAGTGCCAGCTGTGTAGACTGCATCACTTTGCACAGCTGAGGACGGCCCTTCAGTAGAAGAGGTTTTCTTAGGGACTTCTGAAACCATCCTGGGTGGCTTTCAGTGGCCCTGCTCTTTTTTTTTTTTTTTTTTTTTTTTTTTTTTTTTTCTAAGAGCATTCACTTTTTTTTGTTTTCTGAGTATGAAAGCTGAAACAGTACATTAGATGACACCTAAAACTGGATTCGCTTTACGTCTGAATAGCTTGGTGGTGGCAGCAGTAGAGATTATGACTATTTAGGATTAATTTCAGATATGACTTCTTCATGGATAACAAGACCAAAACATGTTAAGGAAGTTGGGCTTCAAATTATGATATGAACCAGGCAAGCATTTTTTCCCATTTGGTATACCAGAAATAGCAACGCTAGTGGACTTCCGGCCTCTTGCTTCCTCTTCAGGACAGGACTCCACAAGTAGTAGAAGTTGAGAAAAAGAGTAGGAACTGTTCTTTTCAGGGACTAGTTTTTCAATTTTCTAGAATCAGGCTAGGGGGTGGGGCACGTGAGCTGTATACAATGAGGGGACCCATGACATGTTCAGGGCAGGAGTAGGGTCACAGGGGCTTCTATCCTGGCTTTGGGCGACCTCTGGATATTTCACTCATTGCTATTCCTCACCTAGGCAGCTTAGATGACATAAATTCTCCTACTTTCCCAGATCTAGTCTGAGCACCCACTTCTCCTAGGTAAATACTGGGGTCAGGAAGTATTAGGGAACAAAGCCCATACATGTAGATTACGTTGAGGACATAAAGGACCCCTGCTGCTCCATCTCCTGGGATTCATTTCTTGCTTCAGTGGACGGTTTCCTTCTTGTGTCTCCACTGTTCTCCGTGGTCTCTCCATTGCATTCTGCCGGCCTTCACCATGAGGCATGCACACAGACACATTCGCACACACTTTTATTTTTCCCTACCTTCCCATAATGCTGCATTTAAACCAAGTACACATCAGAGGATTTTCCTTTCCTCTTTTCTTTACAATAATAATGTGGATAATCTGTCACTTTGAGTTGTGATTATATTGTCAGCCACGCTAATAAATCTGTAAAATAATTTGAGATCCCTAGCTGACTGAAGCAATTTCTGTGGCATTTCAGTTAGTACCAGGGGCTCTGGGAAGTTCCTTGAGGCAGCAGTGGGAGGCTTTCTGCAGACCATTCGTACACACATGCTTCTCCTCTCTGCCCTGTAGTCATCGCTTTTTCCCTCTGTAATATTTCCCACTGGATTTTAGGCTTAAACAATCCATTGCCTTTTTCCCAGCACTCCTGCACTTTATCATGCTAACTGGCAAGTGGCAACTGCGTGATTAAAGTGAGCTTGCCAAAAACGAGCACTACCTACCCACAGCTTCAGAGACTGACACTTTCACAGCTCACTACCTCTGAAGGCGAGGAAGGAAGCCACAGGCTGGGAATCCAAGACACCACAGAGCAGAATCTCCAGCTCCATCCTCAGTCTGAGCCCATATAAGGAAAGGATACCATGGAAACAAATTAGTCAGCTCAGACCAGAAATTTTCTGTGAAATACCAAGAACCCTGCAGGCAGGCAGCCTGGGGAAGCTCTGCACTAATCAAGGCTTCCCACCTATTTTTATTTTAGGTGCCAGATTGTTCTGTGGCATTTTGGTTAGCAGCATTTGGGTTAGCAGCATATCATGGTCCATCAACTAGACAGTATTGAGATGTCTTTATGAATAGCTGATATTTAAGGAGGCAGACTGGACAGAGCAGCAAAGTTATTTTATCCTGAACCTGGGAGAACCATCATTCACCCAGGGGAACGCTTTTGTTTTCCCTTCCTGAGGCTATGTTTTAGGATGTGGTCATTCCCAGCAGATTGCTGTGGCCTGCTAGGACCTCCTTAAAAGCCTGCAGCCACAGTGTTGTCCATAACACTCAGGATTTCAGGGGATGAGAATAACATGTCTCTGGGGCCCTCTGAAAACCTCTAGTCACAACCCAACCTGGATGCAGAGGCAGCCTGTCAGGATTTGAGTGGGAGATCTTGCTAAATGTTACCCTGGCTCTTGGCTGCCAGAGGAACTTGGCCTCTCGTCAAAGAGGCCAGTGAAATCTTTTTCACCTTGGGAGGCATCTGGTTCATTAAAATGTTTTGAATGCTGATGACTGTACAGTCTCTAAAGGCCAGGTTTTACTTAATTTCAGACAGAAGCAGTATTAGCGATTCTTTACCAGAACAAAGAATTAAAGATTAATGGTTTTAATTTGTTTTAGTATAGCACTTATCCAGTAAAAAGCTTCAAGTATAAAATTCAAGTGAACCACAACCATAAGGTTAATGCATTTTCATCAGCTGAATTTTATAAGTGTAGCAAATAATTGTTTGTCCCAGTCTTCATTGCAGTTCCCAGACACCCCTAGAGATTGCTATTTGTGAAATTAATGGGGGAAAAGGATATTGATTTTTGCTTATCTTGAAAATATTTTAATATCTGTGCTTAGTTAACAAGACTTAGAGAATATATAACTGTCTTCCACACATAGGTTTTTATTTCCTAGATGTATTTTTGTGTTCTTGAGAATAAGTTGTGTTTGAGACTACTGAAAGTTGGCATTTGAGTGAATGTGAATTAAATAGCTAAGAAAGTCTTTACCTTTCTATGATTTTTAAAACAGTAAGTCAAGGAGTAAGACTTAAGGCGACTGTGCTAAAGCTGAATGTACAACAGTGTGAATATATCAGAAATTAGGTTTTTCTCTTTCTGGCTTGCCAGCACAATTTGTATTCCTATGTGTGTCCAGGTGAACGTGCAATTACAGTTGTTTGTAATGGCTGCTAAAACTCCAGTGCCATCCACTGAGGATAGGAAATTTCTATCTTAATAAGCTAAGAAAATAAGGCTTGGAGGCAATAGGCAGGAGGAGAAGAAGGGATAATAGGATTGGCTTTTGGAGTAGGGAGGGACAATTAGGAGTCACCACACTTTTTCTATAAATGCACAGAAAGTAAGTATTTTAGGCTTTGAAGGTTCTGTATTCTCTGTTGCAACTACCTGTGAAAGTAGTCGTAAACAAATGGGTATGGCGATGTCCGTAAAACCTTATTTATTGAAGGCCAGGCGTGGTGGCTCGTGCCTGTAATCCCAGCACTTTGGGAGGCCAAGGTGGGCAGATAACTTGATGTCAGGAGTTCTAGACCAGCCTGACCAACATGGTGAAACCCCGTCTCTACTAAAAATACAAAAATTAGCCAGATGTTGTGGTGGGCACCTGTAATCCCAATTCTCAGGAGGCTGAGACATGAGAATCACTTTAACCCGGGAGGTGAAGGTTGTAGTGAGCTGAGATTGCGCCACTGCACTCCAGCCTGGGTGACAGAATGAGACCCTGTCTCAAAGAAAAGCTTATTTATGGGGATTCAAATTTGGAATGCATACAAATATTTATGTGTCATGAAAAGTTCTTTTCAAGCATTAAAAAATGTTAAAATAGTTACAGGAAACAGGCAGTAGGCTGCATTTGGCCTGCAGGCTTTCATTTGTGGATGCCCATTTTCTGAGATCAAAGAGCAAATTTGGAGCCCGCCCCATCTGTTCAGCACTAGCAGGAAAGGACAGAGGGGCACAGCCTAGAGCGGACTAAACCACAGGCTGAAGAACTGTCAGCCCTGGGGCAAGAAACGGCTAAACTGAGATTTAATCACCCTGGAAGTTGTGGCTCTCTACCAAGTCTTCTTCCCAACTGCTGTCAAAATCCAACAGGCTCAGGGAAGGGGCTGAGGTGGCTGGCTGCCTCCCTCGGCCTGGAGTCGCACAACAGCAGGGGATCAGAGTGGATGTGAGGTCAGGTGGCACAGTCTGCCAAGTCTTGGGACAAAACAGGGTTATTAGCATGTCCACAGGGCAAATGAAGAGATGCCAGGGCTCCTCCTCAGAGCACTGGTCCTAGTCCACGACACGTACCATTCCCACAGCATTTGAGGAATTGGAAGAGTTTACTACCTCGTCTTTAAAAAAGCAAAGCCAAAAAAATCTCAAGCATTGCCGAACTTTGTCCACTTGGTTTTTGAAAAATGGCAGATCTTCTACAACCTGTGATTTTCTAAAAATTACAGAGGCTCTCTCTCTCTCTTCTCCCTGCACCACAGTAGCTGGTGTAAGAATGACTCAAACATATGGTGGGGCTGGAAGTGTCCTAGAACCACATCTCTTCTGAATGTTACTGTGTCTCAACAGGCCATCCAGCTAAGCCGAGATGGGCAGTACCTGCTCACAGGAGGAGACAGCGGAGTGGTTGTGGTCCGGCAGGTATCAGACCTCAAGCAGCTCTTTGCCTACCCAGGATGCGATGCTGGAATCCGGGCCATGGCGCTGTCCTATGACCAGAGGTAACACTGGAATCATGGGCTACAAACAGTAGTTTCAAAAACTGCAGAGGGAACTGGGCATGGTGGCTCCAAGCACTTGGGAGGCTGAGGCAGGAGAATCAATTGAGCCCAGGAGTTCGAAACCAATCTGGGCAACATAGTTGTTTTCTACAAAAATAACATTTTCAAAAATGTATAGTAAAACCTGCAGAGGGAATTTATTTAAATGGGCTTATGAAGTTGAGTTGTGGGGGGTCACCTGTACTATCAAACCAAGAACACTTTTTTTTTAAGTGTGATTTTCTTTCTGATGACATTGCCACTCTTGGACAAAAGCTGAGTTCTCAAGGAATAGAGAATTTAAGTAGCAAAGGTTCTGATTACAGTGATGCAGAGCTTTTTATATTTCTTTGAAATGTGTTTTAGTAAATAAAATTTAAAGAGCTGCAAACATGTTTAATGTAAAATGCCTTTATCTCTGCATATGGAGAGTCCCCTGAAAGATAGGGCTTAGTTCCTAAAAGCTCTCAAGTGGTAGGTTTTGGGGGGGATCATCTTTATCTGGCATCTTATCCTCAACATATAGTGACTCAGTTTAGTTTCTTTTTTAAAAAGATTTGTGGCAACATGTAACATTTTCCATCTAAACTCTTTTTGATATACAATTTAGTGGCATTAAGTACATTTACAGTGTTGTGCCACTGTCACCATCATCCATTTCGAGACCTCTTTCATCATAAAACAGAAACTCTTAACCTGTTAATGACTCTCCCTCCCCACCAGCTCAACTGCCTTCTACTTTCTGTCTCTATGAATTTGCTTCTTCTAAGTACCTTCTGTAAGTGAAATCAAACAATATTTGTTATGTTGTGCCTGGCTTACTTCACTTGGTATTAACACTTTCAAGGTTCTTGTAGCACATATCAGAATCTCAATCCTTTTTAAGCCTGCATAATATTCTATTGTGTGAATATAATGTGTTCTGTTTATCATTCACCTGTCGATGATGGACACTTGGGTTGTTTCTACCTTTTGGCTATTGTAAGTAATGCTGCTATGAACATTATCATACAAATATCTACGCGAGTTCCTTTTTACAGTTCTTTTGGATGTATGCCCAGGAGTGGAACTGCTGGATTATATGGAAATTCTGTGTTTCACTTTTTGAGGAAACCCTAATTTTCCACAGTGGCTGCACCATTTTACATGGTTCCAATTTCTCCATGTCCTTATCAACACTTGCTCTATTTTTTAACAGTTGTCCTAACAGGCATGGTCTCTCATTGTGGTTTTGATTTCCCTAATGACAGTGATGTTGTCTTTTCACTCTCTTCATAGTGTCCTTATATGCACAAAATATATATATGTAT
>NW_016107319.1:15449895-15452956 GCF_001604975.1 Cebus imitator | reverse complement strand
TTTTTTTTTTTTTTGCTTAGGATTGTCTTGGCTATGCGGGCTCTCTTATGCTTCCATATGAAGTTTAAGGTGTTTTTTTCCAGTTCTGTGAAGGTCATTGGTGCTTGATGGAGATAGCGTTGAATCTGTAAATTACTTTGGGCAGTATGGCCATTTTAACAATATTGATTCTTCCTAACCATGAGCATGGAATGTTTCTCCATCTGTTTGTGGAGAAACATCCTCTCTTATTTCCTTGAGCAGTGCTTTGTAGTTCTCCTTGAAGAGGTCCTTTACATTCTATGTTAGTTGTATTCCTAGGTATTTTATTCTCTTTGTAGCAATTGTGAATGGCAGTTCGTTCTTGATTTGGCTCTCTTTAAGTCTGTTATTGGTGTACAGGAATACTGGTGATTTCTGCACATTGATTTTGTATCCTGGGACTTTGCTGAAGTTGCTTATCAGTTTCAGGAGATTTTGGGCTGAGACAATGGGATCTTCTAAATATACAATCATGTCGTCTGCAAATAGAGACAATTTGACTTCTTCCTTTCCTAATTGAATACCCTTTATTTCTTTTTCTTGCCTGATTGCTCTGGCTAGAACTTCTAGTACTGTATTGAATAGGAGTGGTGAGAGAGGGCATCCTTGTCTAGTGCCAGATTTCAAAGGGAATGCTTCCAGTGTTTGCCCATTCAGTATGATATTGGCTGTGAGTTTGTCGTAAATAGCTTTTATTATTTTGAGGTACGTTCCATCAGTACCTAGTTTACTGAGGGTTTTTAGCATAAAAGCTGCTGAATTTTGTCAAAGGCCTTCTCTGCATCTATTGAGATAATCATGCGGTTTTTGTCTTTGGTTCTGTTTATGTGGTGGATTACATTTATAGACTTGTGTATATTGAACCAGCCTCGCATCCCTGGGATGAAGCCTACTTGATCATGGTGGATAAGCTTTTTGATGTGCTGTTGCATTCGGTTTGCCAGTATTTTATTGAAGATTTCTGTATCTATGTTCATCATGGATATTGGCCTGAAGTTTTCTTTTCTTGTTGAGTCTCTGCCGGGTTTTGGAATCAGGATGATGTTGGTCTCATAAAATGATTTGGGAAGGATTCCCTCTTTTTGTATTGTTTGGAATAGTTTCAGAAGGAATGGTAACAGCTCCTCTTTGTATGTCTGGTAGAATTCGGCTGTGAACCCATCTGGACCTGGGCTTTTTTTGGTTGGTAGGCTATTAACTGCTGCCTCAACTTCAACCCTTGTTATTGGTCTATTCAGGGTTTCGAATTCTTCCTGGTTTAGGCTTGGGAGGAGGCAAGTGTCCAGGAATTTGTCAATTTCTTCCAGGTTTACTAGTTTATGTGCATAGAGTTGTTTGTAATAATTTCTGATGACGGTTTGTATTTCTGTGGAATCTGTGGTGATATCCCCTTTATCGTTTTTTATTGCATCTATTTGATTATTCTCTCTTTTCTTTTTATTAATCTGGCTAGTGGTCTATTTTGTTGATCTTTTTGAAAAACCAGCTCCTGGATTTATCGATTTTTTTGAAGGGTTTTTTTGTGTCTCTATCTCCTTCAGTTCTTCTCTGATCTTAGTTATTTGTCTTCTGCTAGGTTTTGAGTTTTTTTGATCTTGCCCCTAGTCTAGCTCTTTCAATTTTGACAATAGGGTGTTAATTTTAGATCTCTCCTTGCTTCTCATGTGGGCATTTATTGCTATGTATTTTCCTGTAGACATTGCTTTAACTGTGTCCCAGAGATTCTGGTATGTTGTGTCTTTGTTCTCATTGGTTTTGAAGAACATCTTTATTTATTTCTGCCTTCATTTCATTTTTTATCCAGTCAACATTCAAGAGCAAGTTGTTCAGTTTCCATGAAGCCGTGTGGTTCTGAGTTAGTTTCTGAATTCTGAGTTCTAACTTGATTGCACTGTGGTCTGAGAGACTGTTATGATTTCTATTATTTTGCATTTGCTGAGGAGTGATTTACTTCCAATTATGTGGTCAATTTTAGAGTAGGTGTGATGTGGTGCTGAGAAGAATATATATTGTGGATTTGGGGTGGAGAGTTCTGCAAATGTCTATTAGGTTTGCTTGGTCCAGGTCTGAGTTCAAGTCCTGGATATCCTTATTAATTTTCTATCTCGTTGATCTAATATTGACAGTAGAGTGTTAAAGTTTCCCACTATTATTGTGTGGGAGTCTAAGTCTCTTTATATATCATTAAGGACTTGCTTTATGTATCTGGGTGCTCCTGTATTGGGTGCATATATATTTAAGATCGTTAGCTCTTCTTGTTACATTGATCCTTTACCATTATGTAACGTCCTTCTTTGTCTCTTTTGATCTTTGTTAGTTTAAAGTCTATTTTATCAGAGACTAGGACTACAACTCCTGCTTTTTTTTTGCTCTCCATTTGCTTGGTAAATCTGCCTCCATCCCTTTATTTTGAGCCTTTGTATATCCTTGCATGTGACATGGGTTTCCTGGATATAGCACACCAATTGGTTTTGGCTTTTTATCCAATTTGCCAGTCTGTGTCTTTTGATTCGGGTGTTCAGCCCATTTATGTTTAGGGTTAATATTGTTATGTGTGAATTTTATCCTGCCATTTTGATGCTAGCTGGCTGTTTTGCCCATTAGCTGATGCAGTCTCTTCATTGTGTTGATGCTCTTTACCATTTGGTATGTTTTTGGAGTGGCTGGTACTAGTTGTTCCTTTCTATGTTTAGTGCTTCTTTCAGGAGCTCTTGTAAAGCAGGCCTAGTGGTGATGAAATCTCTGAGTAATTGCTTGTTCATAAAGGATTTTATTTCTCCTTCGCTTATGAAGCTTAGTTCGGCTGAATATCAAATTCTGGTTCAAAGTTCTTTTCTTTAAGGATGTTGAATATTGGCCCCCACTCTCTTCTCGCTTGTAGGGTTTCTGCTGAGAGGTCTGCTGTGAGTCTGATGGGCTTCCCTTTGTGGGTAACTCGACCTTTCTCTCTGGCTGCCCTTAGCATTTTCTCCTTCATTTCAACCCTGGTGAATCTTACGATTACATGCTTTGGGGTTGCTCTTCTTGAGGAATATCTTTT
>NW_016107319.1:15445881-15449580 GCF_001604975.1 Cebus imitator | reverse complement strand
GTCAATCCAGCTACTGAAACTTGTGTATGCTTCGCGAAGTTCTCATGTTGTGTTTTTCAGCTCCATCAATTCATTTATATTCCTCTCTAAGCTGTTTATTCTCGTTAGCATTTTGTCAAACCTTTTTTCAAGGTTCTTAGCTTCTTTGCATTGGGTTTGAACATGTTCTTTTAGCTTAGAGAACTTTCTTATTACCCACCTTCTGAAGCCTGTTTCTGTCAATTCCCAAGACTCATTCTCCATCCAGCGTTGTTACCTTGCTGGTGAGGAGTTGTGATCCCTTGGAGGAGGAGAGGTGTTCTGGTTTTGGGTGTTTTCATCCTTTTTGCGCTGGTTTCTTCCCATCTTTGTGGATTTATTTACCCTGTGGTCTTTGTACTTGTTGACTTTCAGATGGGGGTCTCTGAGTGGATGTCCAGTTTGTTGAGGATGAAGTTATTTCTGTTTCTTAGTTTTCCTTCTAACAGTCAGGCCCCTCTGCTGTACGACTGCTGGAGGTCCACTCCAGGCCCTGCTTCCCTGGGGATCACCTGCAATGGCTGCAGAACAGTAAGGATTGCTGCCAGTTTCTTCTTCTGGTATTTTTGTCCCAGAAGGATACCCGCCAGATGTCAGTCTGCACTCTCCTTTATGAGGTGACTCT
Organism: Cebus imitator; assembly: GCF_001604975.1. NCBI lineage: Eukaryota > Metazoa > Chordata > Mammalia > Primates > Cebidae > Cebus > Cebus imitator. Next base: position 15,448,937 of record NW_016107319.1, on the reverse strand, counting down.
TTGGATATATGGGGCTGGGGAGCTGTTTGAGGAGACAGTCTGTCCGTTATAGGAGCTCAGGTGCTGAGCTGTGAGCTCCATTGTTCCATTCAGAGCTGCTGGGCAGGTACATTTAAGTCTGCTGCAGCAGAACTCATAAATGCCTTTTTTTCCCCAGGTGCTCTGTCTTGGGAAGGTAGGGATTTTTTTTTATAAATTTCTGTCATGCTGCTGCCTTTTTTTCAGGGCTGCCCTGCCCACCAAGGAGGCACCCTAGTCACAGTCTACCAACAGAGGTGTTGCTGAGCTGCTGTGGGTGCCACCCAGCTGCCGTGTGAACTTCCCTGTAGTCCTGTTTATAGGGGTATAGTTAGAACTGCCTTGGCAAATGGTGGCTTACCTCTTTAATGGCGGACTCTCTCTGTAATGGCAGACTGCCTCAGCAATGGTGGAGTACCTCAGTATTGGTGGACTGCCTCAGTAATGGCGGACGCCCATCCCCCTCAGAGCTGGACTGTCCCAGGTTCAGCTGTGCTTGTTGTGAAACTCTCAATCCAGAGCATTTCAGATTGCTGTTTTTTGTGGGGGTGGGACCGGTCGAGTCTGATCACCTGCCTCAGAGCCCTTTTTTTCAGTTGAATAGACGACTGTGTCTCCCAGGCATCCCAGTCCCCAGTTGAAACGGCACCTGGATTTGTGTGATTTCTTGTGCGTAGACCTGCTGCACCAGCTGAAACAGCTGCTGGAGACTCGTGGTGCATTTTCACTGGGGAATCTCCTGGCCTAGCTCCCTGTTTCAGTCCTTTTTCAGTTGAATGGGCGACTCTGTCTCCCAGGCATTCCAGTCGCCAGTTGAAAAGGTGCCCGGATTTGTGTGAGATTTTGTGCAGAGACCCGCTGCGCTGGCTGAAACAGCCACACTGGGGGCTCATGGTGCTTTTTTGCCTGGGAATCTCCTGGCCTGGCTCCGTTTCAGTCCCCTTTTTATCAGTTGAATGGACCACTCTGTCTCCCAGGCTCTTCAGTAGCCTGTTGAAAAGGCGCTGGGATCTGTGTGATTTCCCATGCAGCGACCCACTGTGCTGGCTTAAACAGCCACGCTGGAGATTTCTGGTGCTTTTTCACCTGGGAATTTCCTGGCCTGGCTCCCTGTTTCAGTCCCCTTTTTATCAGGTGAATGGGTGACTCTGTCTCCCAGGCACTCCAATCGCCAGCTAAAACGGCTCCCGGACCTGTGTGTTTTGTGCGGAGACCTGCCATGCCAGGCAAAACAGCCATGCTGTTTTGGACCCATGGGGCTCCTCTGCCTGGGATTCTCCTGATCTGTGGGCAATAAAAATCCGTTTGGAAATGCAGTGTCCACTCACCCCCCGCACTCTTACTGGGAGCTGCAATCCAGAGCTGCTCCTAATTGGCCATGTTGGATCCTCCCACCCCTTGTCTCTTGATCTTTGTTGGTTTAAAGTCTGTTTTATCAGAGACTAGGGTTGTAACCCCCGTTTTTTTTTTTTTTCCTCTCCATTTGCTTGGTAAATCTTCTTCCATCCCTTTATTTTGAGCCTGTATGTGTCTTTGCATGTGAAATGGGTCTCCTAAATATAGCACACTGATGTATTTTATCCAATTTGCCAGAGTCTTTTGATTGAGGCATTTAGCCCATTTACATTTAAGGTTAATATTGTTATATGTGAATTTGATCCTGCCATTTTGATACTAGCTAGTTGTTTTGCCCATTAGTTGATGCAGTTTCTTCATAGTGTCTGTGGCTGGTACTGGTTGTTTTTGTTTCGGTGTGGAATCATTATGATTTCCTACATATAAGATCATGTCATCTCTAAACAGAATTTTACTCGTGCTTTGCAATATGGATACTTTTTATTTTTCTTGTCTAATTGCTCTGTCTAGGACTTTCAGTATTGTGTTGGATAAAAGTGGTGAAAGTGGGCATCCTTGTCACATTCCCAATTGTAGGGAAAAACTTTCTTTCATCATTGAGTGTGACTTTAGCTGTGGGTTACTCATTCATGCTGTTTATCATTTCAGGTAGTTTCCTTCTCCTAGTTTATTAAGTGTCTTCATAATGAAAGGATGATGAATTTTGTCAAATGTCAAATTTTTCAGCATCAGTTGAAATGATCATGTGCTTTTTTAGTTGTCATTCATTCTGTTAATGTACTATATTATGATGGTTGATTTTTGCATGGTGAATCATCTTTGCATTCCAGGAATAAATTCCGCCTGGTCATGGTGGATATTCCCACTACTATGCCAGTGAATTCTGTTTGCTAGTATTTTGCATCCTGGTCTGTACATACTTTTGTTGTATTATCTTCAACTGGCTTTCGTGTCAGGGTAATACTGACCTCATTGAGTTAGGAAGTGTTCTTCCCTCTTTAACTTTTTGTAAGAAATTGGGAAGAACTGGTGTTAATACTTCTTTAAATGTTTGGTAGAATTCATCAGTGAAGCCATCTGGTCTAAGACTTTTCTTATTGGGAGGTTTTTGATTACTGATTCAATCTCCTCAGTTGTCTAAAGTGTAATCATTTCTATTTCTTCATCATTCAGTTTTGGTATAGTGTTTCTAGGAATTTGTCTATTTCATCGAGGTTGTCCAATTTGTTGCTATACAGTTTTTTATAATAGTCTCTTAGAACCCTTTATTTCTGCAAATTCAGTAATGTCCCAACTTCTCTGATTTTAGTAATTTGAGTCATCTTTGTTTCTTAGTCTAGCTAGAGGTTTGTTAATTTTGTTGATCTTTTCAAAGAGCCAATTTTTGTTTTTTTTTTCCGTTTTACTATTTTCTGTTTTATTTATCTCTGCTCTGTTCTTTATTATTTCCTTCCTTCTGCCTAGGCTGCTTTTTCTTCTAGTTCCTTAAGAGGTAAAGTAAGGGCCGGGCGCGGTGGCTCACGCCTGTAATCCCAGCACTTTGGGAGGCCGAGGCGGGTGGATCACGAGGTCAAGAGATCGAGACCATCCTGGTCAACGTGGTGAAACCCCGTCTCCACTAGAACTACAAAAAATTAGCTGGGCATGGTGGCACGTGCCTGTAATCCCAGCTACTCAGGAGG
>NW_016107319.1:15412260-15445079 GCF_001604975.1 Cebus imitator | reverse complement strand
CAATGGTGCGATCTCGGCTCACCGCAACCTCCGCCTCCTGGGTTCAGGCAATTCTCCTGCCTCAGCCTCCTGAGTAGCTGGGATTACAGGCACGCACCACCATGCCCAGCTTCCTGTAACAGTTTTTTACTGAAAGTCCGTTTTGTCTGATATTAGTATAAGCCAGCTCAGCTCTCTTTGTTAGTATTTACATGGAATATCTTTTCCATCCTTTCACATTCAGGCTTTTTGTCTTTAGATCTAAAATGGGTCTCTGTAGACAGCATATAGTTGGATCATGTTTTCTATCCGTCTGCCAATCTCTTCCTTTTGGCTGGAGAGTTTAATCTCTTTAATGACTGATAAGGAAAAACCAACTGTTACCATTTGCTATTTATTTTCTCTCTGCCTTAGAGTTTTGTCTCTCATTTCCTCATTACTGTTGTCTTTTGTGTTTGTTTATTTTCTTGTAGTGACACATTATAGTTCCTAATTATTTTGATATGAGGTACTAGGAAGGATACTGAATATGGCTTTTAAGGGCTGTTTCTAACCAAGCTACACAGGGAAAAGTCTAAAAATTGGGCTATACCTAGAACAGCTCCAAGAAAGTTTCCCCTCAACTGTTCACCTTATGCTCTCCATCTTTTTCCCTGCACCACCTCTTTGGGGACAAGAGACCAAGAAGCTTGCAGAAGTTCTTATCTTCAGTGATTGAGTCACTGTATTATGAGGACTAGGTCCTCACCCAGAGCATGATGGACATAGACTACTTCTCCCCTTAAATTATGGTTAACACTCTTCTTTTTTACTCATTGCTTCTGCACCTGTCAGAAGTGGTGTCTGTTGTCACTGAGTGTGTGCTGCTGCTTTCAGCAACAGTTACTTTGGGATTGTTGTTCCTTCTTTTAATTCTGTTGCTTCTATAAAGGCTAGGTCTTGCCAGCCCAGTCCCCCTTTAGAAATGACCAAATCTGTTCAGGTTTTACTGACTCATCCTGCACACACCAGCTGTCCTTACCCCTTTTTAATGAAAAAGCAAGCTGTGGCTTGGATCCTGTGAAGTGTCAGAGGGAGTACTCTGAGCTTACTCAGGGCTACATTTAAGTCATGAAATACATACCTTAGTTCTCATGAATTGGAAGTTTGACTGCCATCTTCTTTATTTACCTTGTGGATTCGGGGAGAGCAGTTTTTATAACATCTCTAGGAAACACACGTTTGTAAAAGTCCTTCTCTGTGCTTCTCCTAGGTGCATCATTTCTGGCATGGCTTCAGGAAGCATTGTGCTATTTTACAACGACTTTAACCGGTGGCATCATGAATACCAAACCCGCTATTGATGGTGACAGCTGTGCACCGACTCTGCCCCTAGGATGAGCAGCAGTACCTGGAGCATCATTCTCTTAGAAATAGCTACCACATCTGAATGTAACTTAAATTTGCTCAAAGAAGCAAAATATTTTTTAAAGTTACTAATAATTGCTATTTTTGTAGTCTTTGCTTGACTTTTTCGGTGGGGCGGGGGGATTAGCAAAGCAGAAAACTGGCTGCTGGGTTCTGTAGTTTTAAAAAAAAAAATCTATATTTTTAGTCATAATGAGAAGTCTATTTTCACCAATTATGGAAACATTCAGTGGAGCAAGTAAACCACTTACTTATTCCAGCTATAATATTATGAAGAACATATCCGATGCATCTACAAGCTTGAGAAATAGGATTTTCACAGTGGGGAAGTGGGTCATAATATTGGGATAGGAAAACTTTATGCTGTAATTTAGGTCCTGTATTTTCCCAAACAATTGTGCTTTTTCAGCACTAATATTTCTGGGATTTAAATAGTAATGTTTAAATTATGGTAAATGTAATTTAAAACATTCAGTTAATTCTATCAATATTATTCTTCAAGCATGTTTTAGACTAGAAAAGTATGGTTTGGGGGAGATTATTTTATTTTATGTGTGGTTAGCACAAAGAATCTAGGTTATAGCAGGTGTGAAATAGTTACTGTTTTTTCCTGATCTTTCATCTTCATAGCACAACAAAACAAAATGATGGAAATGCTCTCGGGCTCACAACCTTTGTTTTTCTTTTAAAGTAAATGCAAGTACCAAAGTTCTCTACTGCGGTCTGCCTGTGCCCGGACAATGGGGCGGAGCCATCATTGGGGCACCCCCTTCCCTCTCCGGGTTTGCAAATAATAGAGGCTACCAGGTGCTGTATTCAGCAACACCTGTTTTACTATTTGTTATTAAACTATCTCCACTTTCCTTTTGATTAGCAATTTGTACTAAGAAACAATGTTATTTGGTGTTGTATAATTCTACTTTTCTAGTAGATTACTGTGTGGAATTCTGTGAAAAATATTTGAGAAAAGGCCTGTATTGCATAAATAAATTCTTTGTATGTTGTGAACTTTGATCTCTATTTCTCTTGCAATAGACCTCAAGTGGTCCCTCTTTTTTTCCTACACACTCAGCTATTCTCTAAAAGCAAGGATTTGGAATGAACAATTGTTTGACAGAAAAAGCTGAAAAAAAAAAATGGCATCTGTAATTGAATTGCTGGAAATGCCTTTTTTGCTCCTAAATTTTAAACATTAATAAATAATGATTCACAAAGAAAATGTCAAACTTTGATTCAGTCCAAGTTTTTGATCAATAACCAATGTGAGAAGTCCTCCTGACGGAAAACAAACAGGAAAATGAGCTTTTATTGGCCAGATCTCAACTGGTACTGAGACTCACGCAAATGACCTAGACCTGAATCTTACAAATGCCTAGACAAGGAACTTTATGTGCCATTTCATCTGAGATCCATCAAGAAAGAATATAGATGGTGAAAAGTGGGGGAGGGAAAGTACATTTTAGAATCAAAGAAATACCCAAGTTACTCATAAATTAACTGATGACCATGCTCACTGGCATTAACTTTTGTGAATATTATACTTTGGAAACTTAAGTGAACAATGGTAGAAAAAAATAGCAATAGCTAAGTCATATGCCACACAAATGATACTTTAACCACACTATACTTCACAAGCCTAAAGCAAAGCTCCTCCTGAAACCTGAAAGAAAAAACATCAGTATCTCCACTCTCTTGTTTTTAAAACTTACAATTAAGGAAAATTAATTTAAACATAAGTAGGCTGGGCTCAGTGGCTCACACCTGTAATCCCAGCACTTTAGGAGGCCGGGTGGGCGGATCACTTGAGGTCAGGAGTTTGAGACCAGCCTGGCAAACATGATGAAACTACAAAGAGTAGCCAAGCATGGTGGCAGGTGCCCGTTAATTCCAGCTACTTGGGAGGCTGAGGTAAGAGAATCACTTGAGTCTGGGAGGTGGAGGCTAGAGTGAGCTGAGATTGCATCATTGCACTCCAGCCTGGGCAACACAGTGAGACTCTGTCTCAAAAACACACACACACACACAAAGTAATTAAAAATTTAAAAAAGTAATACTTCATAAAACAAATATAGCTGACATCAATACAAGGGGCTTTTATTTATTTTTTGAAATGAAGTCCTGTTCTGTCGCCGGGCCGAAGTGCAGTGGCGCCATCTCAGCTCATTGCAACCTCTGCCTCCTGGGTTCAAGCAATTCTCCTGCCTCAGTCTCCTGAATAGCTGGGACTACAGACATGCACCACCACATCTAGCTAATTTTTGTATTTTAGTAGAGACCAGGTTTTATCATATTGGCCAGGATGATCTCAATCTCTTGACCATGTGATATGCACGCCTTAGCCTTTCAAAGTGCTGGGCTTACAGGTGTGACCCACCACGCCTGGCCGAAAGGCTTCTTGATGGTAGAATCTGTTCAGTATAACATTTACAGTTTATTCAAAATTTACTTTTTCAGTTTTAATTCCTTAAAAAAACTATTACTTTACATAAATGTAAACCGGTTAGGAAAAGAAGTCAAAGGAGAGGTGTTTTGGGGCTGGAGATGAGGGACCCACAACAGAGGGAGCGGTGCGGCTGCACAGTGAGTGGATGCGTCTGGATGGGCTGTGCTTGGTCCACACGTAGTAACTGAAGGCTGGTTTAAAATGCACTGCCTCCAGAAATCAGATTTTCCTCCCTGATATACTGATTCTTACTGAAATGCCAACAATCAAGTCCCTGAGATGCTGTCATTTAAGAAATACCATTCAATCTCTGGGAGAAAGTAGGAGGGCCAAGAGACAACATGAACATCTGAAAAACATCGACAGAAACATGTAGACAACGCACTCTCAGATGACAGCATCTTACTCCCCAAGTACAACAAAAATAAACATTTTCATACATTACTTCCATAAAAAGAGCTATTTTATCCACTGAGAAACATCACACCTCACTTCTGCCTAGCATACACAACAGGAGGATTCAAAGTGTCTTTGAGTAGGGCATGAGTAGGGCATGAGTAGGGCATGAGGTCAGGAACTGATAACCTAGGGTTGCCCTTTCCACTCGCTCTAAGATCAGCCGAGCCTCAGGGTCAGGGGCCGACCACATGCTTGGTGTCACATGTTCTCCTAGCCTGTCAGAGGGGTAATGAGATGGTGGTGGTTGTGTGAGTCAAGCTTGCGGGAAATGGTCAGGGAACCTGGGATGCAGCCCCGTTGCAGCTACTTTGTACCGTTTTTAACAAACACAATGAAAACAGTTTGCAGCAGCTCAGATCCACCATGAGAAGTTGCTGAGGTAGAGATTTTCACTAGGTTTCTTTGATATCTTTTTACTGGATCTGATCTCAGGACCTCCTAGCCATGCAAATCATGGACCTGGTTTAGTCCTTCCTACTGTGACAGGCCTGCCCCACTCTCCATCCCTGCTAGAGAAGACAGCTGACCCATGATATAAACACATTCCTTCTGGAAAGTAGGAGTGTCATTTTAGAAGCCAGATAACCCACCACTGAGCTTGGTGGAGAAAGTTCACCAGTTCCTGGTGTGTGTTCATTAAGGATTAGCAGCCAGCCCCATAGCCTCACATGGAATCACATCATGCCAAGGTATGTTCACAAACAGAAGCAGAATGTGACTTACGTCTCAAAATCTGCATAACCTATACCTGAGCAAATGTGCAAGTGCCTCCACTTGGCTATTTTTGCCCTACCACATGGAAGGAAATCATTTCCTACTTCAAGCAGGAGGGGAATCAGCCCAGCTACCCCCATTTTGCGTATCATAAAGTTGAATTACTGTTAATTCTGCAGGCTTCACAAGTTATCCTTGCAGGGGAAGGAGACTGGGAAGTTTCAAAACTTCCTACTTATAAGAAGGAAAGGCAAGACCATAAAGTAGCAAATACATAAACAGCCAAACAAACAAACCTCAGATGAGTGGAAGAAAAATCTTTTGGATTTTTCTTTTCGATAGACTTGAAAAGTTGAGTCCGTGATGAACTTCTTACGTGCTCTATAATCATAAGATTGCTAAAAACCCAAGACTACTGTTGACACCACTGACACATCACTCCCAGCCCTGGCTGCTAAGAACCACAACTGCAGACTGCTCAGAGCAAGGCACATCACATTTTTCTCCCTAATCAAATGAAAGCTGGTTTGGCCTTTAGGCAAGCAATCTCCTTTGAGAGAGTTGGGCTCCTCCTGCAAGCTTGGAAGACAAACTGTGAATGGTCCTGTGAATTATGAGATCTTGGTGATCTATGCCAGAAACATGAAGTGAACTATTTTTCTGTCTCAAATTCAGGGATATTTTTCCTTGCCAAAACCAAGATTCTAGGGAGTTGGGAAGGCTTGTCATTTCCTCATACCTGGCAGGAAGCTGGCTGCTTTGCAGCTTTGGCCTTGGATAATTTGAAAGACAGCCCCAGAACTGACTTCAGCCTTAACACAGACAGGCATCCAAACATGCCTCACAATGCAACAGACTCAGCCTGCCTGACCGTGCTGGAGGCCTGTGGTGCCCAGCTCCGCCCAAAATGAAGGGGCATCGCAGGGGCCAATGACTGTCTCTGTAGCAAAGACAGAGACCATCCCTCAGCCACACAATGCCGGCAAGGACTTCCCACAGCTGTGTTCGAGTTCAAGGCTTTGGTTTTTATCAAAAATGTAAGATTGCCCCTTAGAACTCCCTGGCCAAGACTCACCAAAGTTGCATATCCGCCACCCTCTGGAGAAACCACTCTCTGACTTTGATCTAAATGGCCACAGGACTTTAACACTTCAGCGCCCCTGCTGCTGATAACTTCTCAGCCACTGATTAAGTGGTAGAAAATGAAGGGTGGTTTGGCCTTTGGGCAAGCTATCTCTTTTGGGAGAGTCAGGCTCCTCCAGCAAGGTTAGGAGACAAACTGTGAATGTTCCTGTGAACTAGCGCCCCACCTATGTCTTACACACTCAGCACTCCTAATGCATCTCTGATGGCCGAAAGAGGCAACCTTGTCAGGGGGCACCTGCCCACCCTGCCAGCCAGAAACGCCGAGGCCCAGCTCCAGTGAGCCTGGGGAAGCTCTTGACCGTTCCATTTCCTTATCTACTAGACAAGGACATTGGTATCTATCTCTTGGGGCTGTGGCGTATCTGAAGGGAGATAGGATGAAATATCCCGTAAGCTGTAAACTTGTGTGACTGGCATGATCATCTTTAGAAAGCAGCTGATTCTGCAACTGGGTTGCTCTGTTACTAGAATCTTACTCTTACTCTGCCCTCAAATCTGGCCTTTCGTGCCTCCTACCTGCTGACCTCACGTTGACCACCCAGAGCAACTGAAAAAATGTTGCGCCCCTTCAACGGAACAGTCCTTCACACAGCCAAAGAAAGTGAGCAAATGTGCCTCTACTTTCCTCCTACCTCACAGTGTTTTTCACCAGTCCTTGGCTGCCAGGCTTCACAGCCCCTCGCCACTCCGGCTGTCCTCTGCCGGGTGATCACTGCTTTCTCTGCATCACACACAAAAGGTCCCCAGAACAGAACTCCATCCCTGGCTAGCACTGCCTGGGATCCGCCCGTGCTTCTCATGACACAGCTAAGATTATGCTAATGTTCAAGCAGATCTGGTGGCTCCTAACGACCTGGTGATCACTGAAATCCTCCACTCCCAGATGTTCAGCCATGCTGCTGGCCAGGGCCTTGCCTTGGGTAGTTACAGAATTGAATCACAGCACTTCACACTTCGCTTCCACGCCTTGGGTTTGGATCAGTATCCTCACCTGCTGAGATCATTTTAAATGAGTCCATGCCATTTAAAAAAAAAACAGAAAAGCACTCTTTCTAAGTTGTTATTCACATCATATGGTGGGGAGAAAAGGTTAAGAACAAAGACTGAAGCGGCAGCCTGGCCGCAGAGCTGCCCTGCCCAGCACAGCAGCTGATAACCACGCAGCTCTTACACTTGAAAAGTGCCCCATTCAAATTGAGACGTGCTGTAAGTCACACCAGATTTCAAAGTTGAATGAAAGTAAAATAAAGTTAAACATCTTAGTGATTTTTTTTATACTGATTGCATGCCAAAATATATTTAGATATATTAGGTTAAATGAAATATACTATAAAAATTAACTTCACCTGTTTCTTAAAAATTTTAACATGATACTAGAAAATGCTGACTTCCGTGGCTGCATATTTCTGTGGGACAGGAAGCTGTTCTAGAGATTTTCTCCAAGACATCAATCAGCACTCTTGCTTTCAACATGGTGAATCTGCCCTGAGCTATCTTCACCATTTCCTAATTCATATTTCACCATTTAGCCATGAAGATATTCTGGGGAAGTTTGGCCAAATGCCTTCCATTTACATATTCAATACATTTCTGTCATAGCAACCTTTCTGAAAAGAGAGGGCGAGAGGAAGAGAGAGGAAGGGAGAGGAAATGACAGGATGAGACGCGGTCTGGCTGATGTAAGGGAATCAACATGAAGAATCCATGCCGTTCTCTCTGTGCAGGATTTGAGGAACCCAGCAGTTAAATACCTGTATTTACTTTGGATTTCAAGAACAGAATTACAGCTTAATAAATATTTGTTGAAAAAGTGGGCAGCTGAGCAAATGCCTATATCAGAACCTTTATCTAGCTCCTCCCCTCCAGGCCTTGAGTTAGCCTGGGATTGACAGGGTAACCCCACCCGCCTCAGTCCCAAAAGAACATGCGCTTTAGAGTCAGCAAAACCTAACACTGCACTGTGACTCCACCTCCCGCCAATTCTCTGACCTTGGATGTGTGACTGGACTTCTTGGTTGCTGCCCTAGCACCACATGCTTCTCTAGGTTTTCCAGGAGTCACAGCATTTTCACAGGATGGCCAGGCAGTGCCACCCGTGCCGGATCATGCTAATTCTGGTCTCCATCCTCACAGAGGGCAGAGGAGTGTACCAAGAAGTGGCTCCCGCATCCTGACAGTGACTGGCACTGCCTGGCCACTTGTTTTCTTGTTTTTAGCAAATGTCTTTCTTTGAACCTCACAGTTCGAGGGAGAGAGATGGGTTTGGGGCTCAGATTGGTGCCAGAGGACTTGTTCTATTGCTATTCGCATTTTTCTCCTTCTTCCTTTTATTAGCTCTTCCCTTCCATTGACAAAAATATTTCTATTGAAAGCTATAAAAAAGCTTGCCCTGTAACCAAACAGGAGGCAGAAGCAGAATGTTCTAGACCTATACATCACTGCTTTTTTGAAACTGTCACCCTCCTGTAGCCTGCCTCTGCTACAGCTGTGGGCCTAGGAAGCCTCTCACTCTCCCGCACCTTGTGACTGACCTTTGGACCACATCAGGGGTCAGCACCAGCCCAGAACTCACTGTGTCGCCTGGCCCATGAGATTGACTCATTCCTCTAACTACCTGAACTGGAAGATCCAGAGTCATGTTAGACAGTTTCAAGCCCTGGGATTGTAAAGCCCTGAGAAGTTGGGGACAGAGGCAGTACCAGGGTAACCTGAGCCACAGGTAAGTGAGTACTATGAGGGGACAGAAATAAGAGCCTTGCAGAGAAAGCTGTTGCTTACAAGGCACTGGAAAAGGCAGAGGCAGGAGACCACACAACCTCAAAGACATACAGGGGAACAGCTGCCCTGACTCTCCACCCTTCCTACTGCTGGTTCATAAGGTCCCTGTCACACACTAGGCACCTCATGTACTCTTAAGCTTCTGTGATGTGTGTGTGTGGTTTTCTTTCTTTTTCTTTTGAGAGAGGTTCTCACTCTGTCACCCAGGCTAGAGTGCAGTGGCATGATCTCAACTCACTGCAGCCTCCACCTTCCTGGTTCAAGTGATTCTCCCTCCTCAGCTTCCTGAGTAGCTGGGATTACAGGCATGCGCCACCACACCTGGCTAGTTTTTGTATTTTTAGTAAAGATAGGGTTTCGCCATGTTGGCCAGGCTGGTCTCGAACTCCTGACCTCAGGTGATCCACCCACCTCAGCCTTCCAGAATGTTGGGATTACAGGCCCATTCTGCACCTATAAACATACAAACTTCAACCGAGACACATCTCCATCTGTTCTCCCCAAGTCACCTCTTTCCCCCAGGGTGGCCCTGAGACTTTGCAAAACAGCCACTGGCACCCGCTGGAACCAGGGCCGAGGAGGAGGGCTTTGATCCCACATGTCCTTTGCCAAACAACGACACAGAAAACTCTGCCCATCCCTGATTGCTTTTTCTCAAGAGGGAAACGTTTATTGCAGGTTGGGTACACTTGTAAAAGGCAAAATCTAACAATGAGAACGAACTATAGGGCCCACCAGTTTAGAAGATGAGCAGGTAAAACAAATACACGGATTATGTACAATTATTAAAAAGAGCAGGGTAGTGGACAAAAAGGAAAAACTGCCAGCAGCCTTCCAGAAGATTCACAGAGTATGTCCGGGGAGCACCTTCCCGCCCAGTCCGGGCCGCCTTGGGCACACCTCCTCGTGTGGTTGCCTGCCCTGCTCCAGATGAAATGCAGATAAGGAAGCAGGCGCCAGCGCTGAGGAGTGAGCTCGTTCTGATCTGCAAGTCGCTGGCTTGCAGAGAAGAAATGGCTGTGTGCCACATGCGCCAAGCCTCTCACTAAACATACCCAGAGGGCAGGTTCATGGGCATTTCCTAACACAAGTGTGGGAAAAGCCAGGGGAAACCCATAATGCCCAGGGAAGAAGTGGCTTCTCCCACGGTCTGTGCACCAATGAATACCCAGCACTGTCCCTGCTGAGCCCAGTGCCCCAAGCTGAATGGCTGGGCCACCGCATCGGGCACCTGAGCGCTTCTCAAAGACAGAAATCCGTGTCCAATGACCAAATCGTCCTCTCAGGCGCTCACTTCTATTAGAAAGCCAGTCTCCTTAGCCCCCACATCACCTCTCACAGGGCACCCACAAAGGGACGAATGCAATTCCAAGTCTTTCGTTAAAAAAAAGAGAGAGAGAAAAGAAAAGAAAAGGGAACATTCTGAGTCTACTTAAATAAAGAAGAGGTCTTGGTTCATCCGAAGTGTTTCTATAAAAATGCATCGAATGCTGGATAAAAGTTGCACATTCTCCTGGTGAAGCTGTAAAATGTCCAATGAACTGAAAATGACTGTGGATGATCTGGAATGAGTCTCTCTGAACAGCTGTAGGCAGAGCAGACACAGCCTTCGATGCCTCCAGGAACCAGAAGGCAGAGCCCAGAGCACCAGGCCAGGCTCCGGGACACCAGGCTCCCGTTCCCAGGTGGCCTGCAGAGGACGGGCAAACTCAGGCATAGGCGGTGAGGACAGGGAGGCCTGCAGCAGGGAGGCCAGCGAGGCCGAGCAGAGGGCTGGCTTCCTGGGCGGCAGCGGGTGGCTTCGCCCACCTGCAGGAGGCTCAGTCTCGGTGACGACGCCAGGTCCCGGCCCGCTCACCGCCCGTGGAAGCAGGAGGACAGTGGGGGGTGGGAGATTCCGGAGGGGCAGGGGCCAGGGCTGCTTCCCCAGGCACAGGGGTCTCCTCCACTGAGGGAGGAACTAGAGAGGTGGGCTCCATCCCAGGCCTGCCGCCGTCTTGACAGTGCTTGCTGCAGAAAATCTGCCCCTCCTTATCTAGAGCTGTGTTCTGAGGAGGAAACAGCAGAGACAACACATTACCTGGGCCCAGGCACGGGTTCCAGCTGCCACGAGCGAGAGCACGACAGAGCATGCATGGGCCTCAGAAACAGAAGAGGAGAAATAACACCAAGTTTCCAAAAGGAGAGCAACGGTTTCCGGAACCCACCAGGGGAAGGGGCTGTCCTTGGCCTCTGCTCCAACCCTGACCCAGGCTGGCAGCCCAGGAAACACTGGGTGTCTGCCGTCTTCTCTCACTTTAGGCTGTGCCTGAGTTCTCACTGCTTTGGCCCAAGCCCAGACTTTAAGCTCAAAATGAATTCTAAGACAATAAGCAAACCTTACGAGGATGCTCAGTCTTGGACAGTTTACTTTTCCAAAGAAAGTTCTCTGTCACAGATTGAAAAGTGACTCATATATCCTACAAATAAGTAATGCTCCTAAACCCCAGCAGTGGTGAAGCCTATAAAAGGCCTGGGAATCGGATGGAACCACATTATCCTTTTTGAGATCCTTCATGATCTCCTCACCTGTCTTCTCTTCACGTGAAGCAAAGCTTCCTTATCCTGACACACCCTGAAAGTTTTAAAATCTGCTCAGTTCTTCAAGGAACGGAGAAACAGCCACAAAGATGTGAGGCAGTCACCTTGTTTCTGAGCCTAGCTGAGGTAGGGACCCTGGTCCTCCTCTCCTTCTCTATTTCCTGCTCATCCAGGGAAGCCTGTCAAGCTGCCATCTCACTGGGCTTCCCAAAAGTGAAGGACACTGCTGTTGCCAGGTACCTTTAGTGGAAAGGGACAATGCCCAGGGGGCATTTTGTAATGTAACTGCCCTGGAGAGAAAAGGGGGAAAATGCACTCAAGATTCTTTCAGTACTTTAACAAAAAAATAAATAATAATAATAACAAATCTGGAGAAAATAAAAATGAACCACAGGGCTTTCTGAGATGAACTTGGATGGCGCCCCCCAGGGACCACCTGTGGAATGTCTGCTTCTCCACAGGCGCTGCCAAGTCCAAGCTGAACATTCATCGATTTCTGGCCATGTGTGGTGGCTCACACCTGTAATCCCAGCACTTTGGGAGGACAAGGAGGGAGGATCACTTGAGGTCAGGAGTTCGAGACCAGCCTGGGCAACAGAGAGACTCCACCTCTACAAAGAATTTAAAACTTAGCTGGGTGTGGCGGCATGCACCTGTAGTCCCAGCTACTTGGAGGCTGAGGCAGGAGGATGGCTTGAGCGTAGGAGTCCGAGGGTGCAGTGAGCTAGGATCATACCACTGCATTCCACTCTGGAAACAGAGCAAGACCCTGTCTCAATAAACAAAACTCCCAAAAGCCCTAGAGCTTCCAAGGACAATTTCAGTTACCTGGAGAAGAGGTAACTGTGGAAAAGTCCACTAAAAAATGCTCCCACCTACATGAGAACCAAAGAGGCAGCATACAGGTCTTTTCTACCATAAAATGTCTCCTGGGTGCAAGAAAACAATCCCCCCGTTATTTCTCCTTTTCTCTTCCTGTCAGGAGGACGGGGTATGTGCAGCAGAAAGCAGGCTGGCAGTGCGGTTAGTACATACCATGGCCTTGGACCTAGCCAGAGGGAAGCAATGCAGGCGGCGGGAGAGGCAGAGGCAGGAGAGAAGCAGGGACAGAAACCAGACTTACTTTCAACAGAAGCAACACGAGTGAAACAGTTTTGTCTATCTTAAATTACGGAAACAAACCCAAATCCTTCCCCAACTTCCCCCTGAACGGAGGCATAATCTCCAAGCCAAGAAGGCAATGCCCTTGAATCTGTCCCTTCTCAGGTCTGCACCGCAGGGCGCCGAGTGAAGGTGGCTTCTCGGCATTCCCTTCCCACCACAAGATGGTCTCTCCTGGTCTCTGCAGCTGGGGCGAGCCCCCTGGGGCACACAGGAGGCCATCCTGCATGTGCCGTGCTCTGTCCTTTCCTACGCATGCTAAGGACGAATCCAAGAAAACGGAGCTGTCATCCCACACCTCAGCACTGTCTGAAGCCAAGGCCTCACCCATTAAATTATCTCTTCTTATCCCAAAGGCTGGCTGACATCACACTTACTGATACATACTCATCTCTGGAAATGAAGCTGGAGAAAGAACAAAAGCCTTCACAAGGCACCCATCTCTGAAAAGCCACTTTTCACCTAAGTGAGAAACTGCAGGCAGGAGAACTACTGGCCTCCTCCCGTGCTCTCACCAGCTGTTGGTCTGGGAAGGCAGGCGGTGTGGCAAGCTGAGAAGTTTTAAAATAAAGTTTTCCAGGGGTGTGCTTGGCTGGCTGGAAAGTATATGAGTAGGTACAGAAGACCCACGCCAGTAAGCAGCTGAGAGCCGGACGGCGGCATCAGAAACCAAGACAAGCGCGCAGGCGTGAGAGGGGCATGAGGGGCAGGGGTGGGGCGCGCCGGGCGGGCGCAGCATGGTGAATACCAGGATTCTGCTTCGGGCTGTCACTGTCTCAGCGGGGTAAAGAAGGAAACGCTGAGGTGCCTCTCAAACTGTCAAATCAAACTGTCAAATAAAACGCAGATAACAGCATCAACTTTACTTTCTTTCACCTTTATGGACCAATTCCTATCCCATAATTTTCTCACTGAAGCCTCAGGCCCCAACTCTGGGGCTGAGAAAACACCAGGGTGACAGCAGAGGGAAAGGTCCTATCTGTAAGTGACACACCAGTTGTCTCACGATTCAACCTCCAGACGGTTGACACTGATCATTTGTATCTGCAGAACACCAGGTTAGCCCCACAGTCTCAGTTATGAGGACACAGAAGTACCAGGGAGAGTCATTTTGAGGTTGTTTTTAATGTAAAAACACTTAAAACTGTTCCCGAAGACAGGACACAGATACACAGTGATGTGAGGACGAGGAGGACGAGGAGGACCATACAGCAGCCTCGCGATTTCCCCCACACAACTGTGCCCCAGACCAGGTTCTGCACCATGGGAGGATCAGTAGCAGGCCTTCCCCTCCCGCTTTTGGGGACAGCCCAAAATTCACAGGCTGGCATTCTGGCCATCAAGAACGGGTGCCACCACAGGCAAGCCTGATTGGATTTTCCTGTAGGTACTGTGTGGGATCAGGACATCAGCAGTGCCTCAGAGCTAACAGCCTGCAGAGTTGTGTAGGGAGCATGGGGTTAGAGGGGACACCCTGCCAACATGCACAAAATGACAAGTGAACACATGAAAACACACGTTTACAATCACCATTGGAACTGCAAACAATAAAGGTTGTTTGTTCACACAAATGCCCTGTCAGAGCCCAGGGGTCTGTCTTTTGACCGCTGAACTCCTCATCAGCAAATGGAAAATGGAATTTGTAAACCACACAACACAGGTTCTGTCTGAGGGGGTCTAAGCATCATTATCCAGGACAGAGCCTATAGAACAGCCAATCATTCCAGAACCTCAGCTGAGAGCCAGCCATATCTGGGCCCGAGTCAAAAAGTGACCCCTGCAACGACTCTCTTCGCTGTCTCTGAGCAAACTCTCCTAAGCCCGGGGCACAGGATGGCTAAAGGTTCTTCCTCTCTGAAGACTTAATATGGTTATTAAATTCTGATCCCAACCAATCTCTCTTCTTAAGGCTTTTCATGACATGTTGGGTATGCCAATTTTTAATGTTTGATTTTTCTAAATTTTCCAAGAAGCTGCCTTACAACGCAGTGCACGGCGAGGCTGCATACACGGAGCCCATCCATCAATGCTAGCTGTCGCAAGGGAATCACTGGAAACATTCTCATGCTCTTGGCTCAATCAAGATGGTTCTTTTAAAAGTGTCTAAGCTGTAATTCTTTGACAACTCTGACTTTCTCAGGCTTTCAGCAGAACACTACTAAAATTCAAGGGAAACCACAACTCAAAAGGCCTTCCCACTGCTTTGGCACAGAGCACCCCCAAGTCCTGCAAGCCATCAAAAGATTCAGCTTGCAAACCCAGGCTCTGTCTGGAAGCGGGGAGGGACAGCACACTTGCTGGCCGGGAGCAGCTAGCAAGCTGCAAGGACACACAGAGGGCGACCACATCAACGCAGCTGCCTGGGGACAAAAGAGAGTGATGGTGCGGTGGGTGCTCAGCACCCGGTGGACACTTAATCCGTGTAACAGAGTGATGCACACTCGCAGGGGGTATGGGGTATGTGGGGGTGTGTGGAGTATGTAGGCTGTGTGGGGGGATGTGGGGGTGTGCAGGGTGTGTGGGGTATGTTGAGTGTGTGGGTATGTGCGAGTGTGCAGGGTGTGGGGTATGGGGGTATGTGGGGTGTGTGGGATATGTGGGGGTGTGAGGGGTGTGGGGGTATGTGGTGTGTGCAGAGTGTGGGGAATTACGGGGGTATATGTGGGGTGTGTGACGTGTGTGGGAGTTGGGGGCGTGGCGTGTAGTGTGGGGGGTGTAGTGTGGGTGTGCGGGGGCATGTAGGGTGTGGGGCTGTGGGGTGTGGGGGTGTGAGGTGTATGGGATATGTGGGGTGTGCAGGGTGTGGGGTATGGGAGAGTGTGGGGGTATATGTGGGGTGTGTGAGGTGTGGGGGATGTGGAGTGGGGGAACTGGAGTATGGAGTATGGTGGGTATAGGGGATGCGTGTGTGGCTTACTTCCAGCTTCTCTCTGGACCCTGTGTCTTCCTAGGTAAGGCTCCCAGACAACCATGCACCATGAGAATATACCACTGTTTTCCTTCTAGTTGGGTAGGAAACAAGCAGGACCTTCCCCAGAGGGTGAGAGGCCTGTCCCAGGTGTGAGTGACGGAGCTGTGGAGATGGCCTATCCTTAGCTGTCAGGACTCAGGGTGCAGGGGGAGGGGACCCATATATGAAACTCAGATGCCGGTCACCTCAGCAGGTCTGATTTGAAAGCTGCTCCAGCCAACTCTGGCTCCTGGGAGTGGGGTGGGGAGAACCGAGGTCCCTGCCTGGGTGGCTGGTTGGCCTGTACCTGCTCACGGTGGCAGCAGGGAGGCGCACAGAGCTGGATTTCCCACTCAGCATCACTGGCTCAGGCTGGGAGAGCCGCTGTGGGGTGTGCTGCCCTCGTTCCGGTTCAGTTTCTTCCTTTTGATTCGATTAATTTACTTTCATGTCACTTTTCATTTTAATTTGTTGCGTTTACGTATTTAGGAAAGCTGCCTTAAGAAACATTTTGGAGGAAGACTGAGAAAATAAGGCCATCATTGTCACTGACATCTCATAACATGTTACCGACCCTGAAAAACGAATATGTATTTTTTCCCTTGGTTATATAGTTTTAAAAGCCCCAAACTATCTTTTATAAAACACAAATTTTTTAAAACTGAAATTTGTTTAGCTTTGGCTGTTTCTTATCCCAAGTCTCAAAGAGTAATTCACATCTCAATCTATTTCTGAAGCCTTGGGTAGGCAGGGAGTTACTTCCTAACAACTAATCCCACCTGGGCTTGGGAATCTCCACATGAGAAGGCAGAGACGAGAGTGGACGCAGCTGCCCAGAGGACGAGGCCAGGAGCTCCTCGGCACCTGGACCCCCCAGACCAGCCCTGTTGGTCCCTGCACAAGCCCCTCCATGCAGCGCCCGAGGCATGGGAGTTGCCCGACGAGTGCCCTCCACACGCCAAGCCAATCTTCACATGAAATAGGACCATGGAGGGCACCAGCTTCCATGCGAGAACAGCCCCCGGGTATCTAATTCAAAAACGTCAAGTCAAGGCCGACTCCATAGGCTGCCCCGTTCCACTCACCATGATGACGGAGACCCCGGTGGTGGTGCTGTTCTGTTTGGGGAGCGCGTTATTAAAGTGCTGTTTTAGTTTACCTGTTACCTCCGCTTGCATGTTATTCCCCTGGGAGGCATCATCCTACAGGAAAGAAAAGAATTGAATACAATGCTTCTTCCATCCTCTCCCTTCTATGTTGTCTTTTCCTTAACAGTCCTCCTCCCCATCCCCACGGCCCTCCTCACCTCTTCCTCAGTGGGTGGGCCCGTCTTAGCCACAGAATTAGGGGAACATTGATCTTTCAAAATAACTGTTGTTGATGGCTCACGCCTGTAATCCCAGCACTTTGGGAGGCCAAGGCGGGCAGATCACAAGGTCAGGAGTTTGAGACCAGCCTGGCCAACATGGTGAAACTCCGTTTCCGCCAAAAATACAAAAAAAGTAGCTGAGTGTAGTGGCGCACAGCTGTAATCCCAACTACTCAGGAAGCTGAGGCAGGAGAATTGCTGACCCGGGAGGCATAGGTTGCAGTGAGCCAAAATCAGGCCACTGCATTTCAGCCTGGGCAACAGCAAGACTTCATCTCAGAAGAAAAAAGAACAAAAAAACATATTGTTATTCATTAGTCCCATGCCTCAGAAAGACCCCACACCATTCCCTCCACCCCTTAGGACTAGAGTAGGCCCAGGAGAGGGCACAGGTCTCCCAGAACACAAAGCAGGACATACTTTCTGCGGCTGAGACCCTCGCCCAAGGCACACAATTTAGTATTAACCCCCCCATGGAAGCATCAAAGGTAATTAAGTTTTTTACTTTAATCAAGAATTCATTTAGGTGTTGGTCTTTATTGCTTTTATAAAAAAAAAAAAATGTGGCATCTTGACTACCTGGTCCAAGAGCCACATCATTTAGCCCAAGAGAGCAGCAAGTGGGGTCCAGACAGACTGCACCCAGATGGCAGTGGGCAGGGCCGTGGAGGTGCACAGGAGCTCCCCAACCCGAGTCAACAAAGCCCTGGGCTAAGTAAATTAACTTCACTCTCCTGGAGCCTCCCAGAAATGAGGGAGATGGAAGAAATGTAATTCCTACAGTCCCCATTTATTAGATCATGTTTCCCTTCCAGAGACCACTGAAGCCTCTGGGAGGGAATCCTAGTCAGTGTCACAGGTCTCCACCCAGCTCTGAAGGGACTGTGTCTCAGCCTCCTCATCAATGGCAGGAGGTCTCTTGGGAGCTTGTGCCCTGAAGGCACGGAGATGAGAGTCTGAAACAGGCTCATCTCTAGGCAAAGCCTGCAAACTCTCAAACCCCAGAACCACAGAAGACAAGAGCTAAGAGCCTCCTGAAAGAGCACTGTGGCCAACTCCGTTTTGAGATAAGGAAACTGGGGCCAACAAAGGGAAAGTGACTTGCCCAGGGGTCTCACAGAGCAGGGTCTAAGACTGGGGCCCTGGTGCCAACTGCTTTCTTGGGGAGCCATCTTCATGCTACTTGCTCAATGGGAAAGACAGACCGTCCATCTACCATGGAGCTTGGATGCATAACTTCTGCATGTGCAAATACCCCAGCGAGGAACCGTGCTGTTGGCCACAGAGCACAGATGACCATTCCCTGGGAATGTGGGTACTTACTGACACCCAGGGGTGACTCAGGATTTGTCCCGCGGTACACCGAGCTTCAACATTTACCTGAAGCATTTGACTGATTAATTCCTACAAACAAACAAACAAGACCATGGGGATAATTCCAGCATAAATACAGAAATCTGAGTTTGTAGCAAGCACTTCAGAGAAGAGCCAGCACAGCTGCTAACTGATTCAAACTTAAATGTGATTACACCTACTCTGCTAGTGCCTTATAAGCAGTGCAAAAGAAGAGAAGGTCTCCCCTGAGTCCACATGAAACCAAGATGTTCTCACTGAAGAGTTTTGGTTATTGTTATTATTCCACAGTCTAAAAGTGCAGTATTTTTCCTTTTGGCAATTCAGTCTGTCTCATGAGTTCATCCCTGTATCCTGATGGGTGCCCGATACATACTTCTTGAATAAATGAAAGAATGAATGTTGAAAGCTTAGAGGAGCACAAGAAGATAGAGGGGAAACTGGAAAGATGGTTGGTGTATAGCTTTCAGAATTTAGCCAAGAACTTCAGACACCATACCATGGGATGAACTTAAAAGAACCACCACATATTAAAAGCCAAGGAATTTTCTGGAATGCAATACCAAGAGCAGCTACAGCCCCATGCCATGGGTGAGGACCCCACAACGTAATACAACCCACAGAAACAGGCTTGGAGGGTACCTTGGCAGAGTCCGTGATGTTATCCCAGTAGGGGGCCGGAAACTCCAGCTTCCCAGCCAAGATCTGGTCAAAGAGGTCTTCCTGGAGATTGTTCTCACTAAGCCAGTGACAAAGAAATGGAAGAAAAGTCAAAGTCACCGTCGAGTTTTTTGACAGAGTGCCCAAGGGGAGAGTGGGGAAAGGAGTCCAGTCTGGCTCTGACTTGGCCATTTCATATATCAATTATGCATCTCAATTCCATTTGTGATGACAAAATTTTTCCTTTCAGACAATGAGCCAAAGAACATTTCCACAGGCTGAGGAATTAAAGAGACAGAGACAGTGACTCAAGACGTTTGCTTAATGAATGCAGAGTTTCAGTCTGGGAAGATGAAAAGGTTCTGGAAAGGGACGGCAGTGATTCTTGCACATGGTGTGAATGTACTTAGTGGTACTGAACTGTAGGCTTGAAAATGGTGAGAATCAATTTTGTTATTTATACTTACCCGCCCCCCCCCCAAAAAAAAAACCACAAACACATACTCAAGAAAATATCAGAATCCACAAATAATGGAAATCATTTCAGGAAAAAACAAATCAGCATCTGCCCTCAAGCTGTCATGGCAACAAGAATGGAAAGGCAGAAAATCTGAGTTCGATTTCCTTTCCCTTCTTCTTTCCACTTTAATAGCCAAAGATCGGTGGAACAGCCAACATATGAAAAAGTCATAAGGAGTTCAGGATCTGGATAAAACATTCAAGAAATAATTAGTTCACCGTTGGAAACTGACTTTCATTTAGGCTCACCAAGCAGAACGGCACAGGCTGAGGCAAACCCATGTCAGCTGCTCACGGGGGGGCATCCCTCTCACCTGAGCCTGACCATCCCACTCTCGGAGGTGCACTGACACAGTGAGTGCCTGATGAATGCGGGCTGACCTGACTTCTTATGAATGATGTCATGGAAATGTGAAAATGCCACCGGGAAAGACGTCCCCAATCTCCCACGTATAACTTCACCTCCAGAGCCCCCTCACTTGGTGGGTGCATCGATGGCTAGAGTGGGGAGCAGTGCCACTAGCTTTCCAGGCCATTACAAGGCCCCACGAGAAAGCTCAGAATGCGCTGTTGGAGTCAAGATCAAAATCCAGGAGTGCAAGTTAAGTATTACCCAGCAAGTGTGCAAACATTTCTTGGAATTTCTTCACCTACCATTTAGGGTTTTGTTACCAACCCCCTCAAAGGGGAACAGGGGCAAGCGTAGTGTCCTGAGAAACAGATGGTTCAGGAGAGTGTCTAGAGACCAATTCTAGGGCTACTGTGATGACACGCTGCCTCATTCCTGTTCTATTAAAAAGAGAAGAGTTGGCTGGGTGTGGTGGCTCATGCCTATAATCCCAACACTTTGAGAGGCTGAGGAGGGTGGATTACCTGAGGTCAGGAGTTCGAGACCAGCCTGACCAACATGATGAAACCCTGTCTCTACTAAAACTACCAAAAAAATCGGCCAGGTTTGGTGACATATGCCTTGGGAGGCCGTACCAGGAGAATCACTTGAACCCAGGAGGTAGAGGTTGCGGTGAGCTGAGATCACTCCACAGCACTCCAGCCTGAGTGACAGAGCAAGACTCTGTCTCAAAAAAAAAAAAAAAAAAGAGTAGAGTTTGTGAGCTTTGTAAATATTCATCACATTTAAGAGCAAGCCCAACTGACGGGACATCAGTGTTCCATGGAGTTTGGTGAAGAG
This sequence comes from Cebus imitator, assembly GCF_001604975.1. NCBI lineage: Eukaryota > Metazoa > Chordata > Mammalia > Primates > Cebidae > Cebus > Cebus imitator. The sequence goes on along the minus strand of NW_016107319.1, from coordinate 15,424,372 downwards.
GAACACTGGGGAGCAAGAGTCAGCACACATAACCGGGCCAGGCAAGAGAAAGAGATTCCCACTGCTCTCCCGAAAAGTGACTTCTGTGAATGCACACACATTTCTTTCTTAATGTCAAAATGTTTTCTTTCCTTTTCACTGTTATTTCCCTGCTGAGTGAACTTGGCTTACTGCTCCTTCAAAATGAGTACAGAATACATCTAAGATTATTAGATTTAGTGGAAAAGTTCAGAAAACCAGAGGGCTCCGACATACAATGTTAGAAAAAGATATTAAAAATAAGCTATTTCCACAGTCATTCCTTTTTGGTCATCCCTACCTATTATTCCACTCACCTCTCCCTTATTTTTTTCTGGAATCTCAAATTTGGATTAACAAAACATAAGATTTTGTTAATCCATATAGCTTTTATTTTGTTAATAAATAGTGAAAAAGCTGGAAGTGTGTGCACAGCAGTCATTTATAACAGCTGGTTCTTGGCAAAATACCGTGAGTCAACAAACAAAACCATAGGGTGTCCCAGCAATGAGAACGGGACCCTGAAGTATCTACTGTGAGTGGCAAGAGCTCTGACAGTCGGGGCCTGCCCCTCGCTAGAAAAACAGAAAGCTAATTTATCTTTCTTAGCAGTCATGTAAGAAAAGCTGCTCTGATTAAATCCACACTGGATTTGGTATCACACTGATACTCTGCAATCTGGCTGAGATTCTTCAGGGCACTTTTAAATTCTAAAACAATACAGCCTTTGGACCAAGGTGCTGTAAATCTAAAAATGTCCATTAAGAAAAACTTCAAAAACAACAAAAGAATTTGTGCATACACTCTCTTTTCAATGACAAGGCACTGAAATTCAGAAAAAGTAACATGAAAACATTGTAAGCTATTTCCCAAAGGATGTTCAAGCTTTCCACTTACAGCATTTTGTGCGTGTTTTAAGTAACATCAAAGATTTCAGTATAGTCATACAAATAATACTTTTTGTCAGTGACCCTAAAAGCAGACTTTCTTAGGCAACAACTAAAATTTTGGGTTCTCTGAAAAACCAATCTTCTTGGTAATGCAGAATCTGATGTTGAAAATGCCTAGAGGGAGATGGCCCAGGCGCAGTGGCTCACAACTATAATCTCCACACTTTGGGAGGCTAGGGTAGACGGATTTTGCCTGAGGCTAGGAGTTAAAGACCAGCCTGGGCAACACTGCAAGACCCCATCTCAATGAAAACCTTAAACAATTAGTGCCACATCGTGGTGCACGCCTGTAGTCTCAGCTACTCAGGAAACTGAGGCGGGAGGACGGCTTAAGCCAGGAGTTGGAGACTGCAGTGAGCTATGATCGCACCACTGCACTCCAGCCTGGTCAACAGAGAGAGACTCTATCTCTTAAAAAGTAAATTAAAAGGATTAAAAAATAAAATTTACAGCACGGGCAACAAAGTGAGACTCTACCAAAAAAAGAATTACACACACACACACACACACACACATAGCTGGTCATGGGGTGTGTGCATGTAGTCCCAGCTACTTGGGAAGCTGAGGTGGGAGGATTTCTTGAACCTGGGAGGCTGAGGCTGCAGTGGGCTGTAATCACACCACTGCACTCCAGCCTGGGTGACAGAGCAAGAGCCTGCCTATAAAACAAAAACAAAAACAAAAACAAAAAAACAGCAAGAGAACACAGGTCAAGCTACAACTAAGACCTGAAAAGCCTGAAGGAAGAAAGAATGAGAGATGCCACAGTTACAGAAGCTAAAACTGTAAATTCCTAATAACAATTTTAGTTTAAATGCTTTGGGTTAAAGTTGTCTTTTGTATAAAACAAAGAGGATATTTTGAAATATGTGAAGGACTTCTAAGAACAAATTTATGTAATCTATTTTATACCAAGCTTATTAACCATAATTTGAAGTACCATTTCTATAATTTGTGACATACATTTCTGTATTATAGTAGGTTATAAAATCTACCCAGAATGTCGCTGTGTGCCATGAAGACACTTCTGTAACACGTATTTAACATTACAGATTTTCTGTCATCACAATATGATATAAAAGAGGGAAAGCATTTTCTTAATTTTTTAAAGTAAGCTCCCTGGAGGTCTATGGCCTGCTTCTGATGGCAGCATATAAGGGCAGCAGCCTTCAGAATGTAGCTTTACTGCTTTTGATTAGCCAAACTTATCTCCGGGCCCCACAAAGAAGCTGCCCCCCATTCAGTATCAATCCATGATAAATACATCCTGTTCAGTTTGAGTCTCACTTATGTTAAAAAGTAAAAAGCCGTGCAAGAAAATCACAGGCTGCACTGGCAACTGGAAACACTAGAGGGAGTTGTGAGCACACAGTCCTCTCAAACTCATCCCCCTCAAGACCCTTTCCCAGCTGATCCCAGCTTCGGTTGGCCAGGGAAGGAACTCCACTATAACTGGCCCAGGATCACCTGTCATCAAGATGCACTCCCCTTCTCCACTTGACCAACTCCCGAAACATGACATCACTGAGACCAGCCAGGGCCCGGTTTGACTGTGAAATGGCCACGAATTATTCCCCTCCCTGTATGGACTCAACTCATTTTCTCCCACATTGACTCTCGGGTTAGCTGTTTGACTTGATATGATCAACGGAACATCAACAAGTGTGAAGTGAGCAGAGCTTGCCGTGTCTCTGGCTGCTTTGGGGAATCCTGCATCTACTCTCATGTGAAGCCCAGGACATCCCTGCATGATGAAAGCAAAGGGCCCATTCATCTCTGTTGTCCGAGTGGACACTGAGCCACCTACCAGGCATGCAAGTGGGGCCATCCTAGACCATCAAGCCCCGACTGAGCCAGCTAGCTCAGAAGATTCACTCAACTGATCCATAGAACTGTTTCACATTCCTAACCTCAGGGGTAGTTTGTTACTCAACAAAAGCTAACTGAACTATGCAGTAATCCTACAGTCTGTGTAACTCACCTAGTCAATGACCTTGGTGGAAGACCATGATGTTGACAGCCAGATGGAAACAGCTTTCCAACTATAAAAACTCCACTAATACCATAAAGATCTCACTCAAGTGCTGCATCTTTTTTTTTTCTTTTTTTTTTTTTTTTTTTTTTTTTTTTGTTTTTTTTTTTTTTTTTTTTTTTTTTTTTTTTTTTTTTTTTTTTTTTTTTTTTTTTTGAGACGGAGTTTCACTCATGTTACCCAGGCTGGAGTGCAATGGCACAATCTTGGCTCACCACAACCTCCACCTCCTGGGTTCGGGCAATTCTCCTGCCTCAGCCTCCTGACTAGCTGGGATTACAGGCACGCGCCACCATGCCCAGCTAATTTTTTGTATTTTTAGTAGAGACGGGGTTTCACCATGTTGACCAGGATGGTCTCAATCTCTTGACCTCGTGATCCACCTGCCTCAGCCTCCCAAAGTGCTGGGATTACAGGCTTGAGCCACCGCGTCCGGCCTGCATCTTTCATTAATGCTAAATCCTTGTGACTTCCAGCCCTGAGCTAAGCACTCCCCTCATGCTCTGCTTATTCTCCTTGATAGACAGTCTCACGAGGTGTGACTTTATCTATAGCATAAGGCTTTCAAAAGTAGAGACTGACATCTGTCAGTCTTATGTTTACTTCAATGCCAATTAAAAACTTGTTCAACTTAATGGAAAAACTGAGAATTTTAAAGATAATCCTGTCAACTTTTCTATATGTTTGAAAATTTTCATAATAAAGTATTGGAGGGAAAAGAAGATAAAACCATTTTTCACTGACTGACCCAATCCAACACTATAAACACCATGCCATAGGCTAAATGTTCATGTCTCCCCAAAATTCATAGCTGAAACCTAATCCCCAGTGTGATGGCAGTAGGAGATGGGACTTTTGGGCAGCCATGCTTTGTTAAGGATGGAGTTCTCATGAATATGATTAGTGCCCTTATAAAAGCCCCCAGAGATTGCCTTGCCCTTTCCACTACATGTGGTTAGAATGAGGAGATGGCTCTCTAGGAACCAGAAGTGAGCCCTCAACAGTCACCAAAACTGCCAGTACCTTGATCTTGGAATTCCCAGGCTCCAGAACTGGAAGGATTAATGTTCTGGTGTTTATAAGCCACACTGCGTATGGTATTTTGTTACAGCTAGCCAAACAGACTAAGGCAAACCATGACTTCAGCTTTCATCCAACACTTTATTCCTAACACTTAAAATTCTGCCTGGCACACACTAGGTACTCATTAGAGAGTTATAAAAGGAAGAGACTAAAGTGAAAATAGACCAAGAAAACTCAGAAGAAAACAGAACATGCATGATCAGATGAACTTCTGCTTCAGAGTAATTCATTTGCTCCAGAGGGTGAGATGAAACTCATCAAAAGAGCTGTGGCTGAAGTCCCTCACTCATCCCTTGCACAAAGGCTGCCGTGCCAGCGATTGTGCTCCCGTGTCCTGCTCAAACATGCTGACCAATGTCAGTGGCCACCGTGCTCCTACCAGGTGAAAAAAATGGCTACCAAGACTCAGCCAGTCTGTGTGTTCCTAGGCCTATTTATACCACAAGTGTTTGTAATTCTACTTCTTAAATGTTTGTGAACCAATAAAATGAATTTTAAGAAGAAAGAGTTCCTGTTTCTATGAGAACAAAGCTGAATGCTTTGGAAAGATTACATAAAAACTGCTGTCTAGGCCTGGCGTTGCAGCTCACACCTGTAATCCCAGCACTTTGGGAGACTGAGATGGATGGATCACGAGGTTAGGAGTTCGAGACCAGCCTGGTCAGCATGGTGAAACCGTGTCTCTATCAGAAATACAAAATATTAGCCGGGCGTGGTGGCGTGCACCTGTAGTCCCAGTTACTTGGAAGGCTGAGGCAGGAGACTTGCTTGAACTCAGCAGGCAGAGGCTGCAGTGAGCTGAGACTGGGCCGCTGCACTCCAGCCTGGGTGACAGTGCAAGACTCCATCTCCAAACAAAACAAAACAACTGCTAATTGAGTGACAGAGACCACTACGAAGAACTGGAAGAAGACATAGCTGGAAGGATGTGGACTGCTTCACAAGGCTCTTTAAATCTTACTGTCATTTGAAAAGATGGAGAAATTGGATGTGGTAGACACCATATTATGGTTTTATTTTTATGAAAGAATCAATACCAGAAACTCGGAGGACCAACCGAACACAAAGCGAAGGCCTTGGCCTCACACCCAAAATGTGCTAATGAGAATATACATTAACAGGCTGTAAATTAAGATAAAAAGTAAAAGGTGTTTTATGTAATTTTAACCAGTCTTGACTGCCAGGAACGAAGTGTCTGCTTCTGGACCCAAGAAAGAGCATTTCCAATTCAAATACAGTCACCCAAAAGGCTGCCTACCTTCGGAATGGTGGGAATCCACAGAGTAGTATGTATGTAATCACGCCAGCTGCCCAAATGTCCACTTTCAGGCCATAGCTAGGAAAACAAAGTGGGTGAGGGGGAGAGAAATGATGACTCCCAAGAACCTTCCATGGCACTGGAGTACTGCCTTTATTTGTTAGGAAAATGATTATTTTGGTATTAAATTATTCATTTCACCTAGAGATGAATGAATCACCCTACAGAAGAAGGCATCTGTTTCCACCAGCCTAACCACAGTCTTGGTGACTACTGCCATATTTTCAAGAGTGGCCTTGGGACACAAGTCCAGGCCAGGGCTCTGGCCAGATAAGCATAAACTCTGCTTCTTGAGGTCAAAATCATGGTGTAGGCAACAGCCTCTCTCTTCTTTCCATTTTCCACCTTCCCAGGAGGCACTGTATATACAAGCAGCAACAGCAACAAAAACAGACCTTTCTCACCAAAGTGACAGTACTAACCAGGCCCAGCAGACGTCTTACCCAGTTTCAGCAATGATTTCTGGAGCCACATAAGTGGGTGTGCCACAGACTGTGTATAAAGGGCCTTCTACCACAGTAGCAAGCCCAAAGTCTCCCAGTTTCAAAGACTTGGTTCCATCGGGATATTCACACACCTGAAACAGAAATCAGCCAACAATCAGAAGATTTTTTTTTCCTCAACGATGGCAAGAGGGCTCTTGGAATTAGGCAGAAAGGACACAGACACATTTACTATTAAACTCTAATGAAATCCCTCCTTGTGATTATTTTTTTGAAGACAGGGTCTTGCTTTGTTGTCCAGGCTGGAGTGCAGTGGTGTTGGCCACAGCAGGCTCAAGTAACCCTTCCCCAACCAAACCCCACCCCAAGTGGCTGGAACTACAGGTGCATGCCACCACACTAAGCTAATTTTTAAATTTTTTGTAGAGACGAGGTCTCCTTATATTGCCCAAGCTGGTCTTGAATTCCTGGGCTCATGAGATCTGCCCACCTTGGCCTCCCAAAGTGCTGGGATTACCGCGCCTGACCCCTCCTTGTGATTCTAACACCATGATTTATCTTGGTTACTTAAGTGCTAATTTTTTTCTCTTCAAATTCTGCATGACTGTGGGTAATCTGGAAAAAACATTTTCCGCTTTTGCAGAAAGTTCCTTATCTAGAAGTCAACGAACACACGTGCTTGCTTCCACAGTAGTTAGGGTGCAGGCAGCTGCGTACCTGATGGGCATGAGAGAGGCCTCTAATCCTGGAGGTAGACACGGACCTTTATTTGGAATTTGCTGTGTGTGATGTACTTGACAGCCCAAGAAATGGTGTATTAAGTGTTCACCAAAGTACTCGGTGACCTCCACAGGGCTAGCATGTTTAGTTCAGAAAAGAAAATTAGGGGCAGCGATGGGGTCTTTGTTGTCTGGACAGTCAATGATGAAACATAAACATGATATAGGGGAAAACCTTGGAATTTTAGAAAGAAAATGACCTTTGGGATCAAGCAGCCTGAACCTCCGTAACAAATCCACATATCTCCTGGTTGTGTGACCTTTGAAAGTCACATAATCTCTGAGCACATTTCTTCATCCATGAAGTGAAATAATGCCAATAACTTCCTTGTGAAGTTGGTGTGAAGGCGAAATGAAACAAACCTCAGATTGGGGCTCAATAAATGTTCCTTCATTGTGGGTAATGATAAAGGAGAAAAAATAAAAATGTAAAAAAATTAAAAATGTCCTTTCCATGTCCTGGAAGGACTGGCTGATTAGATAATTATGACATTGGAAAAGGTTTAAAAATGCTGGTGGAGATGTGAATGTTTATGCTTAAATTTAAGAACCTTTCTAGAAAGCATTTCAGCAATATATAGCATATTTCTTTGTATCAGTTATAACCTTAGACCCAGTAAGTCTACTTCTCAAAACCTACTCTAAGAGAATAGAGATGGACCCAAATGTTATATATAAAGATGCCAATCTCGGAATTTATCTATGACTTTTAAAAACTAAAGGCAACATAAATGGCTAACAGGGCAATGACTAATTATGATATAATATTACCATAATAAAATACTAGTTTCTGATAAGCACTTTTCAAATATATTAATCATAAGGGAAACAGTCACTATTACACAGAATAAAAAATATGCCTAATTATGTATAAAATACTCAAAATGTTAACAAGTTTATCTCTAAGTGGTAGCATGAAGGATTAATTTTCTGTATACTTTTCAGTGGCTTCTAAAATGTTTATAATTAACATGTATTGGTTTCATAATAATTTTATATATAAGCAAAATATGGAATAAATAGAACTTTAAAAGTTACATTCTAAGAGGATATTTTAGAAGCAAACAAGGGCATATGACAGCATAATTCAGATTTCACCATGCAATCCTGAACCTCAGTGTACAGTTATTTGTGTCTTAGACGTCCATTTCCAAAACATGGAATTTCTGAGAAGAATAAACTGCTGCAGGGGCCCAGTCTATACTCATTGTAATGCCTATTTCTATTTTTCTATTTTAAGCATATTTAGTTTGCTTTGCCTCATATTTTACTGAACCAGGTATTTATCTCAACCACTATTAACTGTAGAAGGAGAAAAATTTAGAAGATGATGTTTTTTCAAGATAAGCATGTTAGCAATATCATCCATTAGTCTGCTACTTAATGAGGGGGAGTGATTTAAACAGTCATCAGTAAAAAGCATGGAGAACTGCAGGGCTCCCCCAGGCCAGTGATTCCCCAAGTTTTACAGGCATTTTAAAGAGGACAGCACTGAAACACCTTCCCTTACCTCTGATGTCCTTATCCATTTAATAAGAATATGTTTCACCTTTAGTATCTGAATAACATTTTTCAGTCTTATAAGCTCAATACACATCCCTACCACATACCTTTATGACTTTAAAGTTTCACAGGAGTAATGATGAGGATTTTGAGTCCCTCATAGATATTTTCAATTCTGAGTCAGCCCACAAGTCAGCAGCAACATTTTCAAAGATATGAATGACTAAAGTAACAGATTCCAGATTCTTGGTCACGTCACCGTCTTAGGAAAACTTTCCACCCATTATGTTTAATGTAAACATGAACAAGAACAATCTGATATAATTACAGTTGCAATTTATAATGCCTTTACCCAAACCCATACTTTGGAAAGAAATTTCTTAAGTAATGGCAGTGATAAGAACGTTATAAGCACAGCTTCCTAAATGTCTGTATCATGAGAGTAAAAAAAAGTTTTATTAATGTCACTGTTATTTTGTTTTTACAACTTAAAAATATACTCATTAGGTACAATTTTTGAAAAATAGTGTTTATTTTAAGGACTCCATTTAGTGATGCCTAGGGGTATTCAGGGGTTGCTGTCAGATACTCAGAAGTCTCTGAAGTCCTGTTTTTCACATCCTGTATAAATAATTCAGAGTCAGATGCAGGAGCATAAATAGAAAGGGACTGAACAGTCTATAACTGCTGAATTATGTCTGTGCAAGTGATATTCCTTGGCTAAACATCAAAAAGGAAGTGTCATTAGGGGCAGACAAGCCTGAAATCATAATATTTTATCTGATTCATCTCTCCCCAATGCTAGACACAGAAGCAAATATGTCTAATATGAATACATTTCAAATCTTAGTGGGAGATTCTCTTCAAAGCAGGGAGAAATTATACCTTTATCTCTCTCTAGATAGATACAGAGACACACACAGCATTGCTTTACAAACAATTGACTTTAGGCCAGATGTGGTGACTCATGCCTGTAATCCCAGCACTTTTGAGACTGAGGCGGGTGGATCACCTGACGTCAAAAGATCGAGACCATCCTGGCCAACATGGTGAAACCTTGTCTCTGTTAAAAATACAAAAATTAGCTGCGCATGGTGGCACATGCCTGTAGTCACAGCTACTCAGGAGGCTGAGGCAGGCAAATTGCTTGAACCTGGGAAGCAGAGGTTGCAGTGAGCCGAGATTGCACCACTGTACTCCAGCCTAGCAACAGAGCAAGGCTGTATAAAAAAATTGACTTTAATAAAGATGTGAATAGATGAACAGGGGCTCCAAAGGCTTTCTGTCAGGGTTCAGGTCTCCCCAGAAACTGACATTCTCAAAGACAGATTTCAAAATTCTTCCACACATTATCTCACTGGACTTCTATAGCCACCCCACTGGGCAATTAGGAAGAGAACAGTTACCTCCATTTTACAAATGAGGAGACTGAGGCACACAGCACTCAGGTTACTAGTCATGTGGCCAGGCAGGGGCTCCAGCAAGGACCATTATTCGTTGTTCTAAAGCACCATTCTACAAGATTCTGTACCTGAAAAACAACTGGGTAGGCCCGCCAGAACCCTGACTACATCCTGCACTTACATACAGATTTTGAGTGAATTTAAACAATCACAACTGTGAGAACTCCAGCCCTGCAGTGTTCAAACATCCCACTACAAGCTGTGAGATGCTTCTGTCAAAAGTTGCTCTCAGAATGCAAAAACAAAAAACGCGAGGAATGCAGATCCCACATACAAAATGAACACTGCATGTTCTCTAAATAAAATGTCAACCTGATGATTTAGAAGGACTTCAAATATGAGAAACCAACCCTCTTCTCTCCCCTGTCCCCAGAACTCCTGGACAACCTGAATTTATCACTGGTCTCTCACAGTTAACTCTGACACGGCACCACCAGGCTGTAACTCACAGCATTAACGGCCACCCCTGTGCTCCCTGACACAGCTACCCATACATCTCCACTGGCAGGGTTTTAAATTATGATGCTGCTTACCAGAGAGGGGGATGCAAATCAGATGTCTGAATGATCTGGTGTTTAAAAACTGAATTGGTTCTTAGAGCAGGAAGAGGCTGACAGTCACTCTGGGTATTTACTTTTAGTATCTCAATGGCACTCTCTCCTCCCAAGCCAATGCCAACCTGATGACTAAATCTAGAAACTGCCAAGCGATCTAGTTAGGTTTTCCATGGCAAACACACATTTTACTGAGATATATGAGGCTAAGGTTGTTTCTCAAGGCTCTAAGGTTGCTTCTGAAGGCTCGACAGAGCCTTTGTGCATCACACATTCGCCTCTTCCAGAGGTTACTTTTACCCTCTTCTTCCTTCTCCTCCCTTTCTGGAGTAACACAAGGGAGTTGGTGCAGGTTTGAGAAGGGATGGACGCTAACCTAGGACAGATGAGACTTGAGGAGGAGTGTGATTCTGATTTCCTGATTGCATTCTGAGACTCATGATGTTGGAGACATCAATCCCCATTACATTATTTACTCTTTTAAATTTTTTAAATTTTAGCCAATTCTCATGAAGAAGTGAAAAACATTATCCACCCTGATGTGTGACAAGAAAGGTGTCAGATTCTTTACATCTATTAAGAATCTGTGAGTGGAAAAGAAAAGAAACGGGAGGTGAGACTGAGATCTGTGAGCTGGGAAACGGATACTCCCTGGTTTACAGGGAAGCTCACAAGCACCCGAGTCACCTTCTTTGCTGGGCCTTAAATCAGGGCTGCTGGACAGGCTGGCTCCAGGGGTTCCCTGGGAACCTGTGGCTCCCATTAGTGCAGAGAATGCAGTAACTGAAGTCAGTGGGGCAAGGCAGGGTGTGGAGAGCAGGAAGCAGTCAAGGGGGTATCCTCATGAATGCCCCAGTGTTTGTATCTGGCCACACCTGAAGTAAACCCTGTGAAGCTTTGTTTGTGAAGTCCAGGCCAAACTCAGTCTGACAGTGGAGGAGCGTAATGAGCTGCAAGGTCCCGATGGGCAAGAGGCCTATTGTGAGGAGAGAACGCCATATCCTTACTTTCCTCCTGAGGCTCAGTTTACAGCTCTGTCTCCATTCCTTGTTAGAGTTTATAAAACCAAGTCCACAACCCTTTTTCTTTTTCATTTTGTTTAACACAGAGCAGGGATATTTCTTTTCCTAATAAGAAAATATAGAAATGAAATATAATTCCCTCAAGCCAGAAGACAGTGAGATAAAGTTTCACATACTTTTAAATGGACACTCAGAAATCATCAAATGATATTATCAAAAAGAAAAGATGGGTCCTCTGGATTAGATTAGCCAAAAATAAAAAGTCCCCAGGATGGCTTCAGAAGCTGTGCATCAGTGCATATTCCTTTCAGCAGTTATTTGTGTGGTGCTTACAATAGGCTGTAGAGGCTCACGCTCTGGCATGAGTGTCAGTGGCCAGCTAGCAAACACTCTGCTGTCCTTTATGTGTTTACGTGGCACTGTCCAGGCCACTGGAGATACAAAGATAACTCAGACACAAATCTTGCCTCCACAGTGCTTACAATCCCAAAGAGACAGGCAAGTACATGTTAAAGGTCCCAACACCATGGCAAGTGCAGCAGAAACCCGAGGTAGCTGTGACTGAACTCTGTCTAGAGAGGCCAGGGTGTCAAAGAAGACTTCACTTTTGCTCAGTGTGTTACAAGATGAATGATTTACTACACCGTTGGAAGAGAGGATGCTGCAAATGAAGACCAGTATGGACAGAAGCAATGGAGGTGTAACGCTGTTGGTAAGTTTTAACTAAAAGCTGAAGATGGAGGAAACGGTGTTTGGATTAACATGATGTAAAAGACTGAGATAAGCTTGCCTCCCAAGCAGGAATGAGGATGAGATCCCTGAAAGGTGGAAAAAAAGAAGTCAATTATCTCATGTGTATTTTTGGGGGTTGGGAGGAGTGTAAGTGCCAAATTTCCCAACCAGTTTCTCTAAAATTCCTCCATAATATGGTCATGAGGATTGGTTCT
>NW_016107319.1:15384459-15412043 GCF_001604975.1 Cebus imitator | reverse complement strand
TTTGTGATCCACCCACCACGGCCTCCCAAGTGCTGGGATTACAGGCCACGGTGCCCAGTCCTTTTTACATACTTATTAGCTTTCAGGTTTCATTTACTGTGAAGTCAAAGTTCTTTGTTCATTTTTCTATGGAGCATCTTTTTCTCATTAATAGATGGATATTCTTTAATAGTAACTTTTTGTCAGTTAAAGAAGTTAAAATATCTTCTTGAAGTCTGCAGCTTATCTTTTTATTCTCTATAGGTATTTTGATTTTTTTTTCTTTTTTATTTTTATTTATTTATTTTTTTTATTGCATTTTAGGTTTTGGGGTACATGTGAAGAACATGCAAGATTGTTGCATAGGTACACACGTGGCAGTGTGATTTGCTGCCTTCCTCCCCTTCACCTATATCTGGCATTTCTTTTTCTTTTTTTTTTTTCTTTCTAAAGAACATTTACTGCCCTGTTTATCAATGCAAACAAGTACTATTCGTTGAGCGGCATTTTTCTGACGAGCATTTGTATTTGATTACATATTTTATACTTTAGAGCAGTTTTCTTTGTTTTTCTAAAAAAAAAGAAAGAAAAGAAAAGAATTAAAAAAAAAAGAATGAAGGAGAGGAAGAAAGAGAAAGAGGAAGAGGGAGAGAGAACGGGGGTGTTGCTTTATTGCCCCGGCTAGAATGCAGTCTAAAAATGGGTATGCCTATAATTGTGCTTAACAATAGAGACATGAAAAAAAAATTGGAGGACTGGTTCTCAATTAGCAAGCTGTGTCTAGATATCAAGATTCACCATGAAGGTGAGTTAAATATGGCTTGAAGCTTAGGCCATGTTGGGTTGGATGGGTAAGAAAGGGTTATTAACAGGACAGGAGGCTGAAAAAGCAAATTGAGATCAGATGAAGAACTCTGAGTACCGCTTTAGAATAATACTTTATTTTTAGAATAATAGGATAAAATAGGCTTCTAAAAAAAAAATGGCATCTCTTGGTCTCAGTTTCCATGTCTGTAAAGCTGAATGGACTAGATTATTTCCAAAATCCTGCCCTGAAAATAAATGAACCCCCCCTACGTTCTACTCCTGTCTCCTATGAGCCTCTAATCCTGTCTCAAATTCATTCGTCACAATTTTTTGTCCTATAAAATAATTTTCCAGCTCACCTTTAAGTCAGTGCCATCAATTAAAATATAAATGACAATGTATTTTCTTTCTTTCTTTCTTTCTTTCTTTTTTTTTTTTTTTTTAAAAGGGAGTCTCACTCTGTTGCCAGGCTGAGGCACAGTGGTGCGATCTTGGCTCACTGCAACCTCTGCCTCCTGGGTTCAAGTGATTCTCCTGCCTCAGCCTCCCAAGTACAGGTGCACACCACCACACTTAGCTAATTTTTGTATTTTTAGTAAAGATGGGGTTTCACCATGTTAGTCAGGATGGTCTCGATCTCTTGACCTCATGATCTGCCTGCCTCAGCCTCCCAGAACATGTATCTTCTTATGTCTGGTGACATGCTTTGACTCTGTGTCCCCACCTAAATCTCACGTTGAACTGTAATTCCCAATGTTGGGGGAAGGACCTGGTGTGAGGTGACTGTATTATGGAAGCAGAATTCCCCCATGCTGTTCTCGTGGTAGTGAGTTCTCATGAGATATGATGGTTTAAATATGTATGGCACTTCCCTCCTCGCTCTTTCTCTCCTGCCACCATGTGAAGAAGGTGCTTGCTTCCCCTTAACCTTCTGCCATGATTGTAAGTTTCCTGAGGCTTCCCAATCACGCTTCCTGTTAAGCCTGTGGAACTGTGAGTCAATCAAACCTCTTTTCTTCATAAATTACCCAGTCTCATGTAGTTCTTTATAGCAGTGTAAGAATGAAATGCTACATCCGGTAAATAGTAAATGCAGAAAAATTTAAAAATCCATTAGTATTGGATGGTCATTCACATGAGTCTTGCTAATTTTCTAAATTTGAAGTCTCATAATGCAGGATTGGAATAGACTGTAAAATGCCTTATTTGCCTATGATCCTTTTAAAGGGAGAGAGGCATTCATTGGAACAGAAAAAGCAGGGATGACATACCAAGAGATTCTCTGGTTTGATGTCTCTGTGCACGATGCTGAGGCCATGGAGATACCTGAGGGCGTTGGCTAAGTTGTACACCATGGCACTGCCATCTCTCTCCGTGTACTTAGTTGATGAAGTAATTGCATCAAAGAGATCTCCACCCTAAAGGATACAAAAAAGAACATATCAAAGCATCAACGTGCAATCCTCTGAAGGTAAGAAAGATGGCTCATGGGCATGGAGTAGAAAATGACACAAGTGCCACTAAAATCAATTATTATAAATAATGAAAGTTACAAGGTAGCAATAGACTTTTCTGATTAGATCCATCAAAGATACTGTAAATTGTGTAACTAGGCCCTAAGAAAATCTCTGTATCCTCTTACTTTGACCAATTCCATCACGAGAAAGAGCTCAGTTGCTGTTTCCATCTCCTCGACCAGCATAATGATATTGGGATGTTTCACTCGGCGTAGTATTGACACTTCATTCTCAATCAGGTGTTCCTGTCAAATGAATGGTATAGGAAGGAGGATCAGAAATCAAAGAACCCTCTGCTCTCTCTCTAAGGCCTGGAGGACAATAGAACAAACACAGCCTGTGGATCTGATGCCAAAGAAAGCACCTCACTTGGCACAAAGGCAACTAAACTTGACCTAATTCATTCCCATAGGGACAAGATAGGTCAGTGTGAGCATCTTATTGACACTACCAAAAAGATACAGATTCCTAAACATCCCCCAAAAGGCTCCATGGTGTTTCTGTGGCACATAAAGCATACTGGCTTCTTGCTCTTCGTTATTTCTAACACCTTAAGAGGTTGCAATGCTACGAAAGCTTCAGCACACAGCTCTGTGCTTTGTAATTTAGCCAGAACCACTTTTTGATTTCAGTACACACTCACAAATAAAGACCAGGCCTATAAGAAAACTTGGCATGCTTATGGCATATAACTTCTGGCATTAGGCATTTTTAGTTTTAAACTGTTACTAACATAAATTTGAATTTCATGAAAAAAAGAACTTTCTTTCTCTATGACTGGATATGAAATCATTCACCAGATGGATGTTACTTAACATCTTGTATTTCAGAAATCTGAAAACATACAGTACCTTGGGGACCACTATTCTCATTTTAAATCTAATCACTTCTCTGAAAACACCACCTGATTATCAATCCTGGTGAGTAATGCAGTTGGGATCAGCACTGTAGCAAAATGTTTACTTACAGAATTAAGGAATTATTCTTAATACATCAACCCATAAATCATGAACAATGACTGCTCTGTTTTAAATGAGACATTAAAACTTTTCAACATGTGTTCATGTATTTTTATACATGGATGCATTAAGATAAGAGCCACCTCATCCTTTTGGACAAGAACTGGAAATAGAAATTATAACAAATGAATAAATAACATGCAGAGAAAAATCTGTTTCAAGCTCCTGCACATGGTAGGTTATGTTTCTTGAGCACTGAATGCATGGTGCTTGTCCAAGCAGTCACTCAATAAATGCTGGTGAGTGACAGTCCAAATGGTAAACAGAAGTATGGGAAAGAAAGACACCAACATTTACTAGGAATCTAGTCACTGTTTGTTAGCAGCTGTGTAGAGTACTTGTGTAATATATGAACACTTTATCCTTAGAAACAGTCACTGGAGGTTGACTGTAAACCAGGTTTCTGAATCCAAGCCCATCTTTCTCATACACATATTAACACCTTCCAAAGGGGATGAATTCAATAAATGCCAAGCTGGAATTTTTCAAAATGAAAATTATAGTTGTAAGCTGAAAATATTTAATTCCTTGAAAAGAGCAAGCAGCACCACCACACTGACTTGGGGGTTAAGAATCACACCAGGCTTTGTGTGAGAAGGAGAATCTATGCTTCTTTTAATGAACAGGGGGAGAAAGTCTTTGACTCGTTTATGACTAAACAAACGCTTCCAAATCTGAAGAATGGTGGTTCTTGGACCCCAATAAACCACAGCTGGGAAGCCAAGAAGAGGGTGTCCTACCTGTCTCCAAGGCCCATCTGTCTAAGTTACAGAGCAGCAGACAGAGCCCCAGTTCCTCCCTTGGGAATCAGCTGTACAGCCAGCTCCTCATGGTCACAAAGACAAAGACTTGGCAAACCCTCTACACTGATTCACATATTTTGAAGCTCTTGGATCATCTGCACCAGGTATATCCTTAATCACACTAAAAAGCAGGGTTAGATACACTTTTGTGAACATGTACAAGCAAGCACATGGATTTATTTCACTCTATGTGAAGCAATGACAATAGTTGCTACTACCACTGTCACTAAATAGGCTTTTATTTTAAAGCTAAATGGATCTATCACTTCTATTCTCCTCCCTTCTCCTCATTTTCTCCAAAATTGGAAGACTGTATGTTTGCCTCTCCTTAGGGGCTGTGTTTGTGATGCTAATTTAGTGATATCTGTAAGATAATCCCCATCACCAGTAACCCAAGAGCCTCTCTCAAATTGAAGTAAGATGCCTAGCACATAAGGAGACTACAACTCCCAAAAGTTATTATCTTTTTCAATAAAAGGCACAACAGAAGGTCTTCTGGGATATATTGTGGAACTTCTCCTAAGGGCCACTAGCAGTGTTACCTTTCAAATACTGCAGCAACATTGCCTTCGCCATCATTTTTTAGCCCACTGAATTCCACTTGACAAAGAATAGAGTGCATGTTTTAACACATGGGAGCTGTTAGCCTTTATTTCTCAACCTCTTGCTGTCGCTATAAAATTGTCTATGAAGGAACAATCCACTTTTGAAACTAACCATCATCAGAAACAATAAAAGTACTGCATAAAAATTTTTGCATACATTACCTTCCTATTTCTTGTGCAACCTACATGTAGTCTGTTTCTAATATGTAAAAACTGCTATCTAGATTAAATTTTCCGAGAGTATTTCTAAATATGAGTATCGCTGTTATCTTGTATCATACTGAACTTACATTATTCAATTATCTACCATTATTTATGTTAAGTGATTCATGATTCTAACTACGATTAACATATGAATCATTTCATGGCAGTGTTCCACAGTTCTGTATGAGAGTAAATGATGAAACTGCTAACTTGGCAAAGGGCACTGCCTTATCTTTGGACACAGTGATTTTTTTATATACAAAGAGAGAGGGATGTATGTGTGTCGGGGGGGCAGTAATAACAGGAGAGAAAACAACTCTCCCACACCAGACTAATCATCTTGTCTGAACCGTCCCAGCCCATAATGCAGTCCTTTCCTCTGCATTCTCCATCTCACTGAAGAAACCTGGCTGTCCCAAGCAGAAACAGGAATTGTGCCCTGATTCCTCCTTTCCTCCTCCTCCTCCTCATGGGTGAATAATACACCCACAATCACCAATGTCTGCCGACCTAACTCCTTGGTGGCCTCTGAATCCATCCATTCAATTCTCTGTATTCCTCTTGCCAGTCCCTTACCTAGACTTCTAGGCATTCTCACAGGGAGATTTCTTTTTTTGAGACAGGGCTCATTCCATCGCACAGCTGGGGTGCAGTGGTGTGATCCCAGTTCACTGCAACCTCAACCTCCCAGGTTCAAACAATCCTCCCGCCTCAGCCTCCTGAGTAGCTGGGACCACAGGTGTGCACCACCATGCCCAGCTAATTTTTCATTTTTGTGGAAATGAGGTCTTGCTATGTTGCAGGGCTGGTCTTGAACTCCTGGGCTCAAGGAATCCTCCCACCTCAGCCTCCGAAAGTGCTGGGATTATAGGCATGAGCCACCATTCCAGCAGTTTTCTTTATCTGGAACTTTCTTCACCTACAACTTGGCACAATCCTATGTACTTCTCAGGACCAGATCAGATCTCCCCTCTTCTTAGTCACCTCCCCTGCTCACTCACAGCTGGGTCAGGTAGTCCTCTCACCTGTTCTCACAGCCCCATATCACAGATCTCAGCCCACCATCTTCCAACTGTTTGTGTGCTGGTCTCTAACCCTCTGCAACTGAGAGCTTGTGGAGGTTCTGGTTACCTCACTCTCCAACAACTAGCACAGTTACTAACACAGAGTAGGTACCGAAGTGCTCATGTGAAAGAGTAGACACATCACACGCTCCCCTGCCCACAGTGGCTTCACACTTGGTGTCCGTGTTGCTCAGAGCACAATGAGAGGAGAAAGTGGTGGGAGAGAGAAAATGTACAAATCACCACATGTGGTTTCTGTGGTAAACATACACAACAGACTAATGGACACCCAAAGACATCAAGTCCTAATCCCTGCAACCTGGAAATATTACCTTACTTGGGAAGAGTTCTGCAGATGTGATGAAGGGTTCTGCCATTGAGAGATAACCCCAGATTGTGGGGGGCACAGGGGCAAATGCCATCACAGGTGTTCTTAGAGAAGCACGGGGAAGTTTCACACAGACAGAGGAGAAGCTGCGTGAAGATGGAGGCAGAGACTGGTGGGACGTGACCACAACCCAAGAACACTGTTGTCACTGGATGCTCGGAGGCCAGGGACAGATTCTCCCCAGAACCCCAAAGGAAGCATGGGTTTCTGACTTCGAGCCTCCTGAACTGTGAGAGGATAATTTTCTGTTGTTTTAAGCCACCAAGTTTGTGGTAATTTATTCCCACAGCCTGGGGAAACGGATACTTCCAAACACACTTCTGGATTTATGTCCTGCCTGGGCCCACACAGATGATGAATGTAAAACTGTATACTGTGGGAAGACAAAAATGGACCACTTCTAAGCACCAGAACAGAAGCTCAGGGCTTCGTACACTGAGGGAATTCAATAAATACTTACTTAGAATGAAAGAGAATATTAGAACTGGAAGAATTCTTAAATTTATAAATACCATAGCCTTCCCAAAAGCCTCCATGAATCTGGCCCCAATGCAGCTCTTGCAATAATCTCCCACTTAGAAGGGCCCAGCATGCTTTCCATCTTCTGGGCCTTTGCTCAGACTGTTCTGACCACCTTGCAGGCTGCTTTTCCACTGCTGCCTATTGAAACCCTCCCTACCCATTGTTCCTGCTCCAGCCCAAATGCTTCCTTGGTAGCATCTTCACTGGTCACCTACTTCTCTCCCATGTGCTTCCCCTGAACTCCTGTAACATTCTTTGCAGGACTGGTATTAATTTATATATTACCTTATTCCTAGCACAGTGCAGCCAGAATATGCACCAATATCTAGGTGAATACATTAATCTAACAATGCCAGCATATATTAAAGATGAACAAACAGAAGGCAAAAGAGAGTAACAATGTTTCCCAAGTTCCTATTACCAGAAGAAATGAATAAATTAAACTTAGAGAGGGAACACAGTAGATCAGCCAATGTACAGGCCGTGTAACCAGACAGCCCAAAATTCCAGTCATAGCTCTGTCTCTATGTGACTTTTTGGAAGCTATTTAATCTGAGTCTGCTTCCTTATCTGTAAAACTGGTGCATCTGTTTTGCAAGTCATTAAAGGTAATGTGCAAAGTTCCTATATATCCAAGCCAGGATTAAATAATACAGTGTAACAAATAGCAGATATTATTTTCAGCATTAATTTTCTGTATAAAGCAGAGGTGACCAATACTCCAAAAACAGTGACTGAACACCACCCCCTCAAATTAACAAAAATTCTCTATATAATTTTTTCCTAAAAATAAAATCTAATGGGAAAAATCAACCTATTTGTAACTAATCAAGTTTCCAAATTATAATTTTATACAGTCTTAATGTGGAAAAAGTTGTTTAGATAAGCAAAATGTAAAAGTGGAAAAAGTATTTGATCATGCATTATACAAACAGAATGACATTCAAAACTAGAGAAAATAAGATCCAAATGTTAGAAAGAACTTATCCATTTGCCTCAGCACTTAGTGTACTCAACTACATTTTTTTTTCATAAAAAGACCTTTTTTCTTCCAACCATGGAAACAGCTGTTTAAATTTTAATCAGGTAAACCATACCCTTACTATAGCACCTTTTTTTTACTGTTTTGAAAAAAATTTTAATACAATTGTATAGAATCTGGCTCACCAAATTATGACACGTTCTGCTTAAATCACACATGGAAAGCAGAATACTTACACATATGGGGAAAAGGCTATTAAAGGTGAAAAACATTAGTAATATTGCTAGAAGAACAAGCAAAGCACATCAAATTATTTAAAGAAAATTAAGGAAAAGAAAACCTTACTTATTCAAAGGAAAAAGGTTATTTTGCATAGTCTATGCTTCATTAACTATCACAGTGTAGTTAAAAAAAAAAACAGCAAATGACAAATTTGCCTCCTGGATTTTCCATTCTGCATTCTGAGAAGATTTTTCTAAAACATTTGAGCATAATATTTTATGTTTTCTGTTAAAAATACACTATTTTGTAGAAGTCCAATGAAGACTAGTTTAGGAGTTCCATAACTATAAAATGACAACTGTAAGATCAAATCCTGCTAATTATAAATTCTAAAGTCCTCTGACATATTCATGTTGGCAGTTAACATGTGTTACATTTTTATTATATAGTAGCACTTCTCCATTTTCCATGGCTTAATTCAATCAATTCCCACAATAACCTTATGTTCTAGGTGTCAATAATAACCACAATTTAAAGGAAGAAATAGAGGGGTTAAATAAATTTTCCAAGAAGAGGCAGAGCCAGGAATACACTTTATAGAATCTGGCTCTAGAGCAGCAGTGTCCGCCAGAAATATACACCATGATCCATAAATGTAATTCTAACCAAGAGCCACATTAAAAAGTAGGTTTTTAAAATTATAATATATCAAAATATTTTCATTTCAACATGTGATCAAATACAAAGATATTAATGAGGTATTTCACATTCTCTTTTTTTAGTACTAAGTCTTCAAAATCTGGTGTGTATTTTACACTTAATAGATTATTTCAATCCAGACTGGCTACACTGAAGGGCTATGTAGCTGTATGTGGCTGGTAGCTCTGGTGTTGAACAATGCGGTTCTACAGCTTGTTCTCTTAGTTGATATGCTACCAGAAAGGAATCTAAAAAGGTCTTTGTCATTGCTGCTATATTTATTTTTTTAAACAGAGTTAAAGTATCAGTAACTGCAGCAGCAGTTTGTTCAGCAAACACCCTTGGAACACAGAGATGAGTCTCCCTTACGAGCAAAGGGCAGATTTGTTTCCTGACCAGGATAATGAAAACAAAATTCTCCTCCGGGGCAAAGACTGGGCAGGACTGCTAGCATCTCCTCATAAGATTGAGGGTTTCCTAAGCTCAGAGTTCCCTAGCTATGACATAAACCCACTGTTTATAATCAGCCAACAGAGCCCCTCTGCCTCACTGCCATGGGACTTGGGAGTTCGGGGAAACCAAAGCAAGCATGAGGCTCATGCCACCTGCTGTGTTACGAGTAACAAAGTCTTTTGTCTGACTCGGAAATCCTGTGTTCTGCTAGCCTATATGAAGCTGGAAGGCTTTGTTAGCTTCCAAGTAAAGTCCAAGGTGCCTCACAGTTCTTGACACACCTTTTGAGTATTGTTGGGTGTTAAAACAGTTATCTCCCAGAGAAAAGAATCTACATTTTCTAGTTAGGACCAACATCAAATCAATTTACTGTTTTAGGATTAAAGTTTCTGAAAAATAGCAAGAATAAAACAGCTTGACAGTTTTTCCCACTATTATTGGTGTCTACTCCTGCTGTGATGGCCAAGCCCTCACTTAAATTCCCTCATCACAGTAAACATCTCACCAAGTTACTCTAGTTTCTTTTACAAAGGAGTTATGCATACTATACCTTTCCACAACATTTGGCTTTGTCTATAATCTTTAGGGCAAACTCCTTTCCAGTGGACCTATGGAATAATCAGAGGAAGACCATTTAAAGACATAAATCAGATACCATCATCCCTGTTTTCTTTTTTTCACTTTAAATTTTTGTTTTCTTTTTTTGTAGAGACAAGGTCTCACTATGTTGTCCAGGTTTGTCTTAAATTTCTGGACTGAATTGATCATCCCATCTCAGCTTCCCTAGGTGTTGGGAATACAGGCGTGAGCCACCACACCTGGCTCCTTCCTGTTTTCTTCTACAGCACAGACCAGGAAGGAAAAACGTGGCTCTTCCTCTGTGCATCAAAGAAAATATCTACTGGATTCAGGCGAGAAAGGTACCCAAAATATTAAAAACAAAAACAAAGCCATACTGTGTATTAATTAAATATCCTCTCATAAATATTAACTGTAATATTAAGTAACTCATATTTGAAGTATTTCAATTCTGTTACATCAGGGAGAGGCAAGAAATAGTTTTTCTATATGTACATCTCAAAATAGTTCTCTTAGGAGAGAGAATAAAGTTAAAAATAAAACTAAAAGAAAATTTTATTATCAACATATTTTTATATTAGCTCATTAACCACATTAGCCCATAATTCAAAAATGAAAAGTCCCCTGACTTTCATTATTTCTTAGCCAAAACTTCAGCTAGGATTTGATCTGGTACCATGTTAGTCACACCTTTAAGGGCTCTTTTCTGGCACTAGAGAGATCATTTACATGGATCTAAAAACCTTGAATCTAATTAATTAATTTGTTTATTTATTATTTTAAGACAGAGTCTCACTCTGTCATCCAGGCTGGAGCATAATGGCATGATCTCGGCTCACTGCAACCTCCACCTCCTGGGTTCAAGTGATTCTCCTGCCTCAGCCACCCGAGTAGCTGGGATTACAGGTGCCTACCACGGCGCCCGGCTAATTTTTCTATTTTTAGTAGAGACGGGGTTTCACCATGTTGACCAGGCTGGTCTTGAACTCCTGCCCTCAGGGGATCCACCCACCTTGGCCTCCCAAAGTGCTGGGATTGCAGGCATGAGCCACTGTGCCCAGCCATTACTTAATTTTTAATCACCTTTAAAATAATTTTATTTGAATATGCCAAAAATGTCTTTTAGTATAGGAAAACCATTCAAGGCCGGGCACAGTGGCTCATACCTGTAATCCCAGCACTTTGGGAGGTTGAGGTGGGTCTATCACTTGAGGTCAGGAGTTCGAAACCAGCCTGGCCAACACGGTGAAACCCCGTCTATACTAAAAATGCAAAAATTAGCTGGGCACAGTGGTGGGTGCCTATAATCCCAGCTACTCGGAAGGCTGAGGTAGGAGAATCACTTGAACCCCGGAGGCAGAGGTTGCATGAGCCACTGCAAATGCACTCCAGCCTGGGCGACAGAGGGAGACTCCGTCTCGAAAAGAAAAAGAAAAAGAAAAAGAAAAAGAAGAAGAAAAAGAAAAAGAAAAAGAAAAAGAAAAAAAAAAAGAAAAAGAAAGGAAAAAAAAAAAAAAAAAAAGACAATAAACAAAGTCAGGCCTCTGTCACCTATATGTTATACTCACCAACTGCATTCCACTTAGTTCATCTACCAAAGTCATATTTCCAGACATAATTTTCTTCAGTGAATCATTAAATTCACTTAGTTGCTCCAGAGTTTCCTTTTTGGTTTCTTCATATTCATCAGTATCAAGTTCCTCTCTGAAGTAGGTGAACATCATGATATGGAAAAATATAGAGTTCCAAGTGAAAAATGCAATCTTTGTACTTGTACATTAGAGAAAGGCTGAAGGGAAATATCAAAATGCTAACAATGAATGTGTTCACATAATAGCAGTATGGGCATTTTCCTACAATATGGTTACTTTGATAATTAAACATTTTTCTTTTACCAAAATGAGGCATACTAAACGAGACCACATAATAAGGCCAGGTGCCTTAGATCACACCTATAATCCCAGCACTTTGGAAGGCTGAAGTGGGCAGATCACCTGAGGTCAGGAGTTCGAGGCCACCTGGCCAACATGGTGAAACCTGTCTCTACAAAAAAATAAATAAATAAAAATAAAAATAAAAAATAGCCGGGGGAGGGGGTGGTATGTAATGGTATGCATGCCTGTAATCCCAGCTACTCAGGAGGCTGAAGCAGGAGAATTGCTTGAACCTGGGAGGTGGAGGCTGCAGTGAGCTGAGATTTGCCACAGCACTCCAGTCTGGGCAACACAGCGAGATTCTGTCTCAAAAAAAAAAAAAAAAAAAAAAAAAAAATAGTCCTTTGTGCAAGTAAGGCTGAAACTACACTCCAGAAGTTCAAGTAGTACCTTCTCCGCCTGACAGCAGGCAGGGCTGTTTTAAATACTAAAGATAAGGTAGGTGTTATTTCTACCTCAACCTCAAGGTTAAGTATTTTGCTCAAGTTCATATGTACTTGGTAATTAACTAAATGAGTTTCATAACCCAGCCTTTATGACTCCAAAGCCTGCAATGAGTTTACTTCTCTACTAGACAAAGCACTGTGAAGAACACTACAGGGGAATGCAGAATCACACATGGGGCTGCATCAATGGAGCTAGCTGCAGAAAAAAAGCCATTTTGGCTGGGTGTGATGGCACAGGCCTGTAATCCCAGCACTTTGGGAGGCCGAGGCAGGTGGATAATGAGGTCAAGAGATCTAGACCATCACGGTGAAACCTCATCTCTACTAAAAATACAAGCTTGGCTGGGCACAGTGTCTCACGCCTGTAATCCCAGCACTTTGGGAGGTAAAGGTGGACGGATTGCCTGAGCTCAGGAGTTCAAAGCCAGACTGGGCAACACCGTGAAACCTGTCTCTACTAAAATCCAAAAAATTAGCCGGGCATGGTGGCGTGCGCCTGTAGTCCCAGCTACTCAGGAGGTTGAGGAAGGAGAATGCTTGAACCTGGGAGGTGGAGGTTGCAGTAAGCTAAGATCGCACCACTGTACTCCAGCCTCAGTAACAGAGCAAGATTCAACTTCCCAAAAAATAAATAAAATAAATAAAAATACAAAAATTAGCTGGGCATGGTGACATATGCCTGTAGTTTCAGCTACTCGGGAGGCTGAGGCAGGAGAATCGCTTGAACCTTGGAGGTGGAGGTTGCAGTGATCCCAGATAGTGCCATTGCACTCCAGCCTGGTGACAGAGCCATCTCAAAAAAAAAAAGAAAGAAAGAGGCCGGGCGCGGTGGCTCACGCCTGTAATCCCAGCACTTTGGGAGGCCGAGGCGGGTGGATCATGAGGTCAAGAGATCGAGACCATCTTGGTCAACACGGTGAAACCCCGTCTCTACTAAAACTACAAAAAATTAGCTGGGCATGGTGGCGCATGCCTGTAATCCCAGCTACTCAGGAGGCTGAGGCAGGAGAANAAGAAAAGAAAAGAAAAGAAAAGAAAAGAAAAGAAAAGAAAAAAGAAAAGAAAAGAAAAACCATTCAACAAAGAATGCTACAGTAATTGCAGAATACACTCGTTTTCAAGTGCAGCCGCATTTGCCAGGTGGTCACAGGACACACCGATGAGGCCTGGCTTGGAAGAATCACTTGTTCTTAAATTGTTCTCCCTATAGCATAAACCAAATCCTGCCTCGGATTTCTAACTAGTCTTTAGAAGTCATACTTTAGATGCTTAATTTGCTACTTAGGGAGTAGTCTGTGTATAAGTGCTGGGTAAAAGGACTTAGAGAACAAGGAGTTGCCTTGTGTACCAATCCAGGAGCAGTAAAGCTTCACTGGAGATCTAACAAAACGGAAAAACTGTAGTTACCAAAACTTTCTGGAAAAATCTCCAGAAATGATTAAAAAAATATCACTTAGAATGCGTAGGAGAGCAGCCTATAAACACCAAGGCTCTAATTTGAACAAACACTCTAATCTGAGTCTTTTCTGGTTTGAATATTGTTTAAAAAAATTCTGGAATAGGCAAAAATAGGCTAATTGTGATCTTCTTTTCTGAGACAAAGTCTTGGTCTCTCGCCCAGGCTGCAGTGCAATGACACGATCTCAGCTCACTGCAACCTCCGCCTCCCAGCTTCCAGTGATTCTCGTGCCTCCCCCTCCCTAGTAGCTGGGACTCGAGGCATGTGCCACCACGCCTGGCTAATTTTTTGTTGTTGTTGAGACGGGTTTTCACCATGTTGGCCAGCTGGTCTTAGAACTCCTGGCCTTATGTAATCCATGTAATCTGCACACCTCTGCCTCCCAAAATGCTGGGATTATAGGTGTGAGCCACCAGACCCAGCCTGATTGTGATCTTAAACAGAGTCAGGGTTCATATATCCTGAACTACTGGCATATACAGTTAAGTATTAACTGAGAGGGTGGATTGCTGTAAGAATTAAGTGATTTAATATGAGTACATGCTGAGAACAATGCCTGGCACAGGTAAATACAGATGTTCTTAAAAACGATTTATTCTTCCCATTCCTCTCTGGCTCATGGATGAGACTTGATATACATTTCAGCCCAAATGAATGTAAGACAGTTTTATACTCTATGTATATAATGCATTTTTTTTTTCCTGTGGGCATGCAAAATGGCTGGTCCCAGCTGGGTACAGTCAGTTATGACTGTAATTCCAGCACTTAGGTAGACCAAGGCAGGAGGAGTGCTTGAAGCAAGGAGCCTAGGACCAGCCTGGCAACCAAGGCAAGACCCTGTCTCTATTAAAACTTTAAAAATTAGCTGGGAGGCTGAGGGGGGAGAATCACTGGAGCCCAGGAGATTGAGGCTGCAGTGAGCTATGATGGTGCCACTGCCCTCCAGCCTGGGTGATAGTGAGAACCTGCCTTTTTTTTTTTTTTTTTTTTTTTTTTTAAAAAAAAAAAAAAAAAAGGAAAGAAATGGCTGGTCCCAAGGGTAGACTTCAGAAGGAGGAAAGAGAGAGAGACTTCCCAGAAGGGTCTTTTTAAAATTAAGAATAAACTCCAAAAAAAACTATGTCTGTAGATGGACAAATAATTAGCCTTACTGTCCACTCACCTGTCTATACACTCTTTGACTACTGCAAAATTGCCGTCACCAATGACCTTTCCAATTTTGTATTTCTCAAGAAGAGTTGATGATTCAGAACATCTGTTTCCATTCACACCTGCAAAAAGCATAAATGCAAATTCTAAAGAAAACATCAGCATTTTATACTGATTCCTACGTATTTGTAAAATAGTAAATTGCAATGCATGTATTTCTAAATCTATGGTGAAACGAAATAAAATATCTTGGTACATTTCCTGAATAGAACACCTGAATCACCAATTTCCTTTTGACCTTGTTGGTTGAAATCAGAAATCTTATAATCAATAAACCTAACAAATCCCTGAGTCATCAGGTAAAATAAGTGATTAGCCTTAGGTAAAAAAGATATTTAATGAAAACTTATCCAAACTTTTTTGTCAATGTTCAAGAAAGGGGCAGAGGATACAAGATGATCGAAAAAGGAAAAAAAAATCATAAGAAAGGAGAAGGGGATAGTGGTGGGAATTTAATGTCAAAATGTTCAAGATTTCTTTTCAAGATTTTCTAGTAGAGAAAACTCTACCCAGATAAGATAGATGCCTTCTTAAGGCTAATTCCTGGCTCAAAGCTTTCTCAGAAAGGTATGTGGGTGAAGTGTTAAGATCAGCCCACTTCCCACTACATGTCCCAGTGTCCAGCACACAGAAGACACCAAATCAAGAAAACAGTTTTGTTATCTAATTGAGAGAAAGGAAGTATACTTAGAAGTTGTGAGCAGATCACCACAAAAATAAAAGGCCAAGTCTAAAATCTGAAGCTTCAAAAGCCTAGTTAACAACAGTGAGATTTTTCTATATCTTGAAGTGACCCCCAACCCCACCTCTTACTAAGGCCAAAGGCGCTAACAGGTGATGTGGTCACATCCCTCTTTAGGAAGATTGTAATTTAGCACAAGTGACTTTTAGGTGAGCACCAAGTTCATGTGCATAATTTCCTTTATCAAAGTAGTGATCAGATTGAGAACTACCTTCAGGACTTATGCAACGGTCAAGTTCAGGTCCACCGTTTGCATTAGAAGAAGATCTGCCATGCGCAGAAATCTGCTGAAAGAGGAGAATGACCATTATTTATCAGGATGATTTACAAATATTTAGCTAACTAATCCACAGACGCAGAAAATGCTTACGGAATGTAAAAATATAATGACACAGAAACCAAAGAGGCATTCCTTTTCTTCTCATCTCATCCCTCTCCTTATACACATCACATTAACACATTTCTTCCTTAGTATTTCATTCCAATTAGACATAAGAAAAATCATCTTTTCCTTTTTTTAAAATTGTTATTTTTTACTTCCATAAATGAAATTAAAAGAGACCCTATGGCATCACAGCTCGATAAGATAGTTATTAGTACACAATAAGGCTTAGAACTATAGAAAATTCTCATAGTTTCAGGCTAAACACGTGACTGCTAGAGTTTAATCATTTTATTTCCTCACATTATGTGATAACTTACGGACAACTGCAATTTTTCAAAATTTAACATTTTTATTGTTCTGTTTAATTTTGGGCTGCTGAAATTAAAGGCAACTCTGAATTGACAGCACTCTATGGCAGACTGTTTAAAAAGCCACAGTGTTTAAAAACAAGGTCCAAAGAAGGGACTTAGAAGGAAAGCCTAAAAGAAAATCACAACATTCTCTATTCCATTCCCTGCCCACAGCCACCACCCTGGTTCAGGTCCTTCTCTAGCTTCACTTGGCATTGAAAGGCCTCTTTAGTTACTCTCAGTTTCTCCCATTCCACATAGTATTACCAGAGAAATTCTTCCTAAAAATAGTTGTGATATCACCCCCAGGATTCAAAAACCCCAGTGTGTCTTTGTTACCAGCATAATAAGTAACGCCAAAATCTTCAGCATGGCATTCAGGCCACAATTTGTCCCCCTACCTACTTGTCTGATGTGTTTTCCACCACCTGTTCTCATGCGTTTTATACTTAGAATAATTCAATTTGCTTTTATCTTTCAAAAGTTCCTTAAACTTTCCAAGTCTTAATTTTCTCCTCTGAAAATGGAGATAGTAACAATACCCAACTCAAAGATTTGCTAGAGAATAAAAATTAGCTTATCCCTGGAAAACCACTTAACACAGTCTCTGACATGTAACACTAACTCAACATTAGTTTATCAGTGCCTTTCCTTAAAGCATTTAGCAGAGAACCCTGAAATCAGTAATTAAGAAAGTGAAGGGGGCATGGTGGCTCATGCCTATAATCCCAGCACTTTGGGACACTGAGGCGCGTGGATCACCTGAGGACAGGAGTTTGAGACCA
The DNA here is from genome assembly GCF_001604975.1 of Cebus imitator. Classification (NCBI taxonomy): domain Eukaryota; kingdom Metazoa; phylum Chordata; class Mammalia; order Primates; family Cebidae; genus Cebus; species Cebus imitator. The sequence continues at coordinate 15,394,890 of NW_016107319.1, read as the reverse complement.
GCTTGGCCAACATGGTGAAACCCTGTCTCTACTAAAAACAGAAAAGTAGCTGGGAGTGGTAATGCATGCCTGTAATCCCAGCTACTTGGGAGGCTGAGGCAGGAGAATTGCTTGAACCAGGAGGTAGAGGTTGCAGTGAGCTGAGATTGCACCACTGCACTCCAGCCTAGGCAACAAGAATGAAACTCCTGAAAAAAAAACAAAAACAAAAACAGAACGGTTGTGAGCTGTGGAGTGTCAAATGGCTGTAGGAGACCTTTTGCTAAATAATTCATCCCAAGTGGGTTCCTCCTCTAACCCAACTGTTCCTAGACTGTCAGTCAAGAAAACAAGAGCTCCAAGTTAAGATCAGCCTTTTTCTTTTCTTTTTTAAAAAAAAAGACAGTCTCGACAGTCTCACTCTGTTGTCCAGGCTGGAATGCAGTGGTGCAATCTTGGCTCACTGCAACCTTCACCTCCCAGGCTCAAAGGATCCTCCCACCTCAGTCTCATAAGTAGCTGGGATTACAGGTATACACCATCACATCCAGCTAATTTTTGTATTTTTTAATAGAGACAGGGTCTCGCTATGTTTTCTAGGCTGGTCTCCAACTCCTGGGCTCAAGCCATCTGCCCGCCTCAGCCTCCCAAAGTGCTGAGATTATAGGAGTTAGCCGTCATTTGGCCTGGCCAGCCAAATTCTTAATGGAAATAAAGATAAGAAGAATATAATTTTTCTGGAAAGTTATATCTCATAAGATAAAAAAGATCTCTGCTGATCACTGCCAGCCCCTGAATAAAGTAATGGGGGAGGTGGATAATCAATGCTTGGAAAGCATGGAGGACAGCGACCGGTGAACCCACACATCTAAATCTCATAGCCCAGGGCAAGGCAGCCCCACATGGTCAGGCCACAGGCAGCTGGGTCTGGTGTGATCACTAGACAGGAACTACCTCCCCTCCCGGCACTCAGGGCCTCAGGACTTTGAGGAGCATGCAGATCCCCACACCCACTGCTGGGGTCCTAAGACCTGTACCTGTGTCCCTGCTCTCCCTGAAGCCAGCTTGTTCAGCTGTCCTGGAAGCAGGTAACGGTCCTGTAACAAGTCCCTTTCTTGAGATAATTTGGGGAGCACTGGTTTACTGCAAGCTGATGTGTTGTCTGAGTTGAGCACACTCTGAGAAGCAAGTTTCAGGAGGGGCTGAAACACAGGCATTTCTACTTCCATGTACATTTTCACATGGATCAGCAACTAATCGAAGTGTTTATCAGTTGAGCTCCCGTGAATCACTGTAATGTTCCCAATGTTTATTTTGATTAAACCTTCACTCCCCCCTACCCTGATCCCCTGTACAGCCCAGCAATTACAAACCTAGTATGTGTTGGGATTTACAGGTGACATGGAGCAGGGAAAGAGACCAGGAAACAGGACAAGTGGTAGAAGCCTGGTCTCCAGTGATTAAAAGAGGGTGGCACCTGGGCTGAAGCCTTGAGCCTCTGAAGGAAAAGGGGGCCTGGTGGACAAGGAGAGGGCATGGCATGGGGCCAAGCCAAGGGGAACTTTCAAATGTACCTAACAAAGGCTCCACTAAACACCAGGAAATGCAGCTTCTTAGCAAAGAATAAGGGAAAGGACATTGTTCAAGGCTGTCAGATTAATATTTTTAAAAAGGTATTAAGCCTCAAGCATTAAAATAAACAAACATGTAGCGTCAACAGGGATGACTTAGCCAATTACTTAACCAAATATGTTCCTTTATTTGAAAATAAGCCTTTCCTAAAGAGAAGAAAAAAGCATGAAAAAAATAAAGGGAATAATTTTGTTATACTGCAGCAGAACAGAGAAACATTATTAGACACGGAGACCATTTTCTTCTCCCTCTTCACTCCTCATTAAAATCTACAGCAAAGACTTGTACTGTTTGAAGGGACAAGAAGATGAAGATGTATCGTTATTACTGCCCAGACGTTTACAAGCTTATGAGGAGAGATAGGTGTACCTAAATTTAAAACCTTCAGCAAAACCTCTGCATTTCAGGATAGCTGCTGATGGTTACAAATGACTCTGAAGAGCCGTGAGAGGGAGCCATTTTGCTACAGCACAAATCTGAGCTTCTGTTTGAATCGCTCAGCTAGTGATTCAGTTCATTTGACCTCCCAGTAATGAAGCTTGGCTTTCCAGAGGTAGAATAAAAGCTGAGTATTCACTAAGATCTCTGGACAGATCGCTGGCAAGTGTGAAGCATCTATTGTAAAATATAAGGCAAAGCATTCCCAGTGCCCTGAGAGACATGCAGACAAAGAGCAATGAAAATACAAGAAATAAAGCTATGACTTTGCAAAACTGTCATCATTTCCTTTGCAAAATGTGTATATTCCCTTGTCTCCTGTAAGAGAGTTACTGTTTTGCTGAAGCAAGAATTGAATTAGCACCAGAGAGATCAAATATGGCATTCAAGATTAAACCTGTCCCACTTCTATTGTCAAACTAACAATTTCTATTAAAATCTCTAAAAATGCTAATGAGCATTCCTGCTTTCATCAGCAACTATGACGCTGAGCCAGCACAAAGGAAAATGCCTAGATGCTGTATATTAGCGGGGTCCTCCTCAATAAAGCATGATGGACGGCAGCATTTGTGGTTTTTCAGGATACCATTCCTAATTACCAATTGGTTCAGAAAGATGGCATTGTGTTTGGGGGTGGCAAAGAGGGCAGGGATATATTTCCTAATGAGGTCCTGATTCTGACTGGTCAAGGAGGGAAGGTGACAGAAGAGAACCTTGAAGATCTTCTCTGGGATCTGGTGCCCCTGCACCACTTCCCTACGTCTCTGGTAGCAGTAGAGCATAGCTCCATTTTTATGAATAAGCAAGGAATGGAAATGTGCAAGAATCCTCTTCTGCTAAAAACTTTTTTTTTTTTTTTTCACACGAAAGTTTTTAGTTTATTAAGCTTCTCATGAAAAATCCACAACGGCCATAGACAACATCATTGCAGCACCTTTACTCCTTCGGCTGTGATCCAATCTCCGGCTCACTTTTTGCCAGCGCCAACATTGGCCTTTGCAGTCCCCCTGACTTCCTTCATTCTGTTCTTGCGTTCCTTTCGTTGCTTTCTTGAGGTCTTTTTCTTCTCATACAGGCCATGTCTTGCAAGTCTATGTTTGGGTTCATTTTTCCTTGCATAATCCAGGGAATCATAAATCATGCCAAAGCCAGTTGTCTTGCCACCACCAAAATGAGTTCTGAATCCAAATACAAAGATGACATCCGGTGTGGTCTTGTACATTTTGGCTAGTTTTTCCTGAATTTCTGTCTTAGGCACTGTTGCCTTCCTGGGGTGAAGGACATCAATGACCATTTGTTTCCTCTGAAGCAGTCGGTTGGAAAGTTCATGAACTTTCTAGTGCGGATAGTTACTGTGTCGTTCATGATGGCGGCCTATCCTTACACAGCCGGGGAGGAAAAGAGCAAAACTTTTTTTTTTTTTTTTTTTTTGACACAGCCTCGCTCTGTCGCCCAGGCTGGAGTGCAGTGGTATGATCTCAGCTCACTGTAACTTCTGCCTCCTGGATTCAAGCAATTCTCCTGCCTCTGCGTCTTGAGTAGCTGGGATAACAGGCATGTGGCATCATGCTCGTTTATTTTTTTATATTTTTGGTATAGATGGGGATTCACCATTTTGGACAGGATGGTCTCAAACGCCTGACCTCAAGTGATCCACCCACCTTGGCCTCCCAAAGTGCTGGGATTACAGGCACAAGCTGCTGCGCCCGGGTGCTGAGAACTTTTTTAAAAAGACTTGAAAAGAGCAGAAAAAGCTTTATAGTGCTCTCAACTGCTAGCATCATTTAAAGGCATTCATGGCTGAATGAGGACATATGACAATGAGCAACACTCCAGCTTTCTATGTTTTTAGCCAGGAAGTTATATCGGGGGTCCTACGTTAAACTTCTTTGGTAAGCAGATTACCACAATTTCTACAAATTTGAAGTTTAAGGAGAAATGTTAAGTACTACACTAAAACTGGTCTCTGTTCTGAAACAGGCAAGTCTCTAAACAAATGTAGCAAGAGTGGTTATTTAACTACATACTATGGCATATTATTGTTGACTTGAGTTTAACACTAGCTACCATTGTGCTATATTGATTTTCATCCATGTTCCTGACTCATAACTCCCATAGCGCTTGTTATAATGTTGGAGTGCTTTAGGCCTCAGAAAAAAGTATCTCTGACCTTCTCCTGCCCTCCTTTCACCTGCCTAAGGCAGGAGGACTCCAATCTGACTGCAGTCATAAGACTCATTCCAGAGGAGGTCCTGCCCCATACCCTGAAGCAAGGAATGCTCTACAAAGAGGCTAAGAAAAATCAGAACAAACTGGCTTTGCTGGGCTTAGATCATACCCCTTTTTGTCCAGTCATATTTCTACAGGGTTGTCAATCATGCCTCTGAAATGAAGCCTCCCTAAAAATCCAAAGGACAGGGTTGGGAACACTTCCAGATAGCTACCTGGAGGTTTCTGGAGGGTGGCATGCCCAGGGAGGCCACGGAAGCTGTGCATGCCTTCCTCCACACCTCCTCCTATGCATCTCTTCACCTGTATTCTTTGTAACATAACATCCTTTATAATAAATTGGTAAACACTTCCCTGAGTACAGTGAAGTGTTCAATGAAATGCTCTAGCAAATTAATCAAACCCAAAGAGGGGTCATGGAAATGCCAACTTGAAGTTGGTCATTCACAAGTTCCAGGGGCCCAGACTTGCCACTGGTGTCTGAAGGAGAGGGTAGTTTTTGGGACTGGACCCACAAACCTATGAGATCTGATGCTATCTCCAGGTAGACAGTGTCAGAACTGAATTGGGAGGACACCTACCTGGTGTCTGCTGTAGAACTGATTGCTCACTTGGGGGTGGAAAGAAACATATTCCCCACATTTGGTCACAAAAGTCTTCTGTGCTTGTTGTTTTTTTTTTTTGTTGTTGTTGTTGTTGTTGTTGTGAGTGCAGAGTAAAAACATGGTTTGAGAAAGTTTTCCCTAATATTTCATTTTGACTTTTTTATAAAAGGACAAACTTGAAGAAAATCTAGGAAATATTTGTTTATAGTGAGTTGACTTTCTTGAAGGCATTTTGGAAAATGGCATCACAATTCAAGTGGTAAATGGTCTACCGCAAGGGTCAAGTCAGAAACATTTTCTTCCTCTTCTTTTCTTTCTTCTTCTTTCCTCCCCCTCTGCCTCCCCCCCCTTCTCCCCCCCTCCCCCCCTTCTTCCTTCTTCTTCCTTCTTCTTCCTTCTTTCTCCTTCTCCTTCTTCCTTCTTCCTCCCTCTCCTTCTCCTTTTCCTTCCCCTTCTCCTTCTCCTTCTTCTTTAGACACTCTGTCATGCAGAGTGGAATGCAGTGGAGCAATTTCAGCTCACTGCCCACTCCACCTCCTGGGTGCAAGTGATTCTCCTGCCTCAGCCTCTCGAGTAGCTGGGATTACAGAAGTGTGCCACTATGCCTGGCTAATTTTTTTATTTTTTTGTAGAGACAGGGTTTCATCATGTTGGCCAGGCTGGTTTCAAACTCTTGACCTCAAGTGATCTGCCCGCCTCAGCCTCCCAAAGTGCTGGGTTTACATGTGTGAGCCACCAGGCCTGGCAGATCAGAAACATTTTCTATGAGGGACCAGAAAGTAGTATTTTAGGCTTCATGGGTCATAGATTATCTGTTGCAACTCTCACTCTGCTACTGGAGTATAAAAGCGGCCATATATATACAGATGAGCATGGGTATGCTCCAATAACATTTATTCAGAAAAACAGGTGATCAGCTGAATTCGGCCAGCAGGCAAACTCCTGGTCAGCAAGAACTTTCTTAGGAAAGTTTTTCCTCCAATATAATTCTTATACTTTTAAACTCTAGAACAGAACAACCTTCAGGGTATGGTTGCTGCCATAAAGCAGCCATTCTCTTCCCTCGCATCTTAGAATCACATAGGAAGATTTGGAAATTTCTTTTTTTTTAAGACAGAGTTTCACTCTATCACCCAGGCTGGAGTGCAGTGGCACGATCTCAGCTTACTGCAACCTCCATTTCCTGAGTTCAAATGATTCTCCTGCCTCAGCTTCCTGCCTAGCCTCAGCTTCTGGCTAGTATTTTGTATTTTTAGCAGAGACGGAGTTTCACTGTGTTGGCCAGTATGGTCTTGATTTCCTGACCTCGTGCTCTGCCTGCCTCAGCCTTCCAAAGTCCTGGGATTACAGATGTGAGCCACCGTGCCCGGCCCTAGAAATTTCTATTATCAGTCTGCATCCCAATTAATTAAAGAATCCCAGGTATCAGGATTTTTTAGAAGCTCCGCAGATGATCTAACATGCAGCAAGGTTGAGGACATCCATGGAGGAAGTTTCTGGCAGCAATTGTAATTAACTGCTCTGCTACCATGATCTGTGTAAGTTTGCTCTGTCACTCTAACCACTGCAAGTCATCTGTAGCCAAAGAACAACCTTGTCTTTGTAAGAAAAGGAAATAGGACACCCATATAGTTCACTGAATCCTACTTTGTGCCAAGTCATGAAGTGAGTATTTCAAATTTTATCATCATCTCCACTGACCTGTGAAGAAATCAAAGCTTAGAGGGGTTATGTAACTTACCCATCACCACAGCAAATGTGGAATCAGAATCCAAACCCAGGCCTGACTCCAGAGCCCAAGAGCTTCTTGGCAATTCTCACTATGTCCTATCCTCTAAGCTTATGAGACAAGCCCTGCAAGGCTATTAAACTAACTAAAGGAAGTCACCCAATTCTAGACTTGCTGATCAAACTATACATTATAGTATATGTACAACATGTTTTATGATTATATAAAATAGTAACATTCCTGTAATTCAGTCACATAATATATAAATTGATAAATTCACAGCCTTTCCTCACATAGAATTTAAGATAATTTTTTTTCTTTAAAAAGATAACTTCTGAAGTATACTAAAACTTTAAAAAGTGTATATATATATGTGTGTGTATATATATATATACACACATATATATATATACACACACACACCAGATAGTACTTATAAACAGATTTGCATCGCTGGCATTTTTGTGGTTTTTAAACATTGGGAACATCATTTCCACTAACTAGAAGGAAAACCAGTATAAAATACTATAAATGCTGAATTAGGAATGCATTCAAGAACAGAAACCTTTATTATTTTCATATTGGATTTCTGATAATTTGAAATACTTTGGTATGAGTAATGAGATACGAAAACAATCAGAATCAATACCTAGAGGCTGGTAACACAGGCTGTATGCTTATACCTGGTTTCGTTTGGCAAAAACAGTGGCACTTAAAACTTGTGGCTGGTTAACAGTGGTAAACAGAATCCACTGCCTATACATGAGCAACGCTGAAAACAACAGCCAGCTCTACAGTCTATCAAAGGGGCAGCGTGGAACCTGACTTCTGCTTTCCCGTTTTTCCAAATGCAGACACTACCTCAGTTAACTACACGGCCTGCCAAAACCAGCAGAGAATCTCATCACACCCCTCTGAGTAAGCCTTTCGAATAAGGTGTTGGTTTACTGGATTGTGACCAACAGACAGGTGGTGTGACCATGCCTACTTGCTAAAAATACCTGCATGTTTTCACTGTGAGGTTTCACTGATTTCTAGGATGCCAGGGTGATGAGAGAGGTGCCTGCCTCTTTAGTTATAACTATCGACTACAGGCAGCCAGGATGACAACCTCTAAGTCTCATATCCATTCAATTACCTGTAATGTACTACCAAGAATTATTTCTGGGCCCACTTTTATGAATAATAGGGCATTTAAGTTTAACACATGTGCTGGTTATTTTCAAATGAAATTCTTACAATTGATCCTATTTATACACTGATTTATTCGGTAAACCCTCCCTGCATCCCCACAAAGATGGACTTCAGCCCAGGTGAGCCACTTACTTCCCAAAGGCACCAGATCTGACTGAGCAAGTACAATGTGAAAATCACTGTCCTCAAGCAGAGTCTGAGATGCATTATGACTCATTTTGTTAGGGTACTTCCAAACCGCTTAGTTCCTCTTTTTGTTTTTGTTCCGCAAAATCAATTATATGCAAAGACAAAGTCACTACCCATCTCTGGGGTAATGAGAAGTGGTCAGTTTCTTAGTATTAAAGATTATCAACTAGTTTTAATTACAAAAGAAAAGCCAAAGCTCCAGGGATAATCAAAAAGTCTAAGGTCAGCAGCTACTGTGGATTTACATTTCACAGCTTCCAAAAGAAGTGTTCAAGTTCAGAAGGTCGAAGAGTTACACTTTAGCTCTGCCAATCAGGATGAGATACTACCAGCCCTTTCATCACACTTCACAAATCTGGAAACTCTTTCACCACCAGCAGACCCAGGAGGCATCATCAGATAAAATATCAGCACATCAGACAGTTTATAATCTCAAGATGTTGGATAATGTTCCAAATGTACTTTTTTCTTCCTTCTTTCAACCGCCAAGAATGCTTACAGCAGACAGCCTCCAGGCACACACTCCAGCATCAAAACATGAGACATTTTATCCCTCAGTGTCCACAGATGTGCTGTGACTCTGAAGCTTTAAGTTACTACTGCCTTAAAAGTCTTAAACTGGAACATGAATGATGAATTAAAGTTCAGGGAAATGCTTTCTTCATCCATCTGGGAGCTGATGACATATTTACTACTCTTTATTGCCTATCTGTCCCAAAGAAAATGCTGTGATTTAAGCATAGCAAATATTCCTATGGGGAAAGTTATCAGCTAGATTGAAGGGACTCTGAGGAACTTACACAGAGGAAACAGAAGATCATAGGCTGGGGTCAAGCAGAAAAATGGAGAATCAGGAAGACACGCATTAAGAGAAGCAAATGATGTCTGCAGGGGTGGGATTCTAGGATTTGAAGAGGAGGGGGAAAAAATGAGTAGGGCGTCATCAGTCTGAGAAACAAAAGGACTAGAAGGAGAACAAAGCAATAAAATTGATGGGGTGAGACTCTGGACTTCCTCAAAAAAGAGGATGGACAGGAAGGTTGGGAAGGACAAGATAAGGAAGCCGGAGCAGCCCAGGGCAGAAATTTTGGGTGGCTGATAAAGAGATGAAAATGGAGAGAAGGCTGGTGTGCTGCCAGATTCCACAATGGCCCTCGGGAGCCCCCGCTCCTGTTTTTCATGCCCTTGTGATGTCTCTCCCCTTGCTGAGTTGGGCTAGTGTGTGATCACCAAGATATTATGGAAAAGATGGTGTCTGGCCTCCAAGGCTAGGTCACAGAAAGGATAACAACTTCTGTGCGGCACTCTCTCTCTCTTTCTGATCACTTGGTTTTGGGGAAAGCCACCTGCTGTGTTCTGAGGAAACTCAAGCCAACTTATGGAGAGGTCCACATGGCGAGTAACCAAGGCCTCCTGCCAACAGCCAGCACCAACTTGCCAGCAAGTGAATGAGTGACCACGGAAGGGGATCCTCCATTCCCATCAAGCCTTCAGGTGACTATTGCCCTGGGACATGTCTTGACTACAAACTCATTAAAGATCTTGAGCCAGAACCACCTAGTTAAGCCGCTCCTGAATTTGTGACTTGCAAGAAATGTGTGCGAAAATAAATTTTTACTTTTGTTTTAAGCTGCTAAGTTTTGGGATAACCTATTTCTTTCCTTTTTTTTTTTTTTTTGTTTTTCGTTTTTTTTGAGTCAGAGTTTTGCTCCTGTCACCCAGTATGGAGTACAATTGCATGATCTCAGCTCACCACAATCTCTGCCTCCCGGGTTCAAGCGATTCTCCTGCTTCAGCCCCCAAGTGGCTGGGACCACAGGCATGCACCACCACACCCAGCAAAGTTTTCTATTTTAGTAGAGACGGGGTTTCACCATGTTGGCCAGGCTGGTCTTGAACTCCCAACCTCAGGTGATCCACCCACCTTGGCCTCCCAAAGTGCTGGGATTACAGGCTAGGATAACTTGTTTCTAATAGAGTCATTTATAGATTACTAAAAGAGTTGGAATATGTGGAAAGGGCAGGAAAGCAGAGATAAAGGGAGAATTGGGAGGGAAAGCTGGTCATAGAAAAGCAGAGGAGGTAATAAAATCTGGAGTCTGAATTCTTGCACTTTCTCTTTCCCCCTTGCACACTACTGCATGTTAGTTTTTTGTAAGTGAAACTGCCTTTATGTGAAAATAGAACCTGGAAACGCCATAGTTTATGGTAAGAAAGAGTAACAAGTCTACTCTAACTGTTTTCTCCATATTTAATCAATCTCAATCCTGTGCGGTAGGTCCTATTAATCCCTTTTTCACAGATAGGGGTGATGTGACTTGCCCAAGGTAAAACAGCTTAAGAGTGTCCAGGCCAAGATCACACCCAGGCACCTGGACTTCACGTGCTTTTTTCCCATTTTTAATTTTTTTTTTTTTTTTTTTTTTTTTTTTTTTT
>NW_016107319.1:15343070-15384425 GCF_001604975.1 Cebus imitator | reverse complement strand
CTGCAACCTCGGCCTCCTGGGTTCAAGGGCTTCTCCTGCCTCAGCCTCTCAAGTAGTTAGGATTACAGGTGCCTGACAAAAGGCTTGGCCAATTTTTTTATTTTTAGTACAGACGGGGTTTCACCATTTTGGCCAGGCTGGTCTTGAACCCCTGAGCTCGGGATCAGCCCACCTCAGCCTCCCAAAGTGCTGAGATCACAGATGAGCCACTGATCCTGGCTCTAAATGTTTTAACAGATGTACTTGAGTGGTGTTTTCTGGTACCACCAGGAACTCTGCTAGACAAATTCTAAAAGAGCTGTCACATTTCACATGCTTTTGATCACCATCCTGAGTCTGTTTCCAAATGGAGGAGGCAGCAGAGCAGGGAGGGAGCTTGGGTCTCCTCCTTTCTCTCAGTCCTTTATCTAGCTGCACACTAGGGGGCACATTCCACTTTAATAATCTGGCCTAAGGAGACCAAGACTTTTGTCCTGGTTACCTTAGCTTAACTAGAACAGCTCGAAATGATCACAAAAAAACTTTATGAATTAGAGGACAAAAGGAAAATAAACCAGAGTCCCTAGGAACTTTGCAGCCTCATAACAAAGGCATAGGTACAACTCGGCATGAGTTGTCTTCACTTCAGAAGCCCCTGGGCTCTCCATGTTCCCAGCTGTGGGAGGCAGCCTGGGGCCACTGAGGTAAGAGAGGCTGTGTCTGGCCTGTAGAAATGCCTCCTCCCTAAGTGACCATCACCATGAGCAGCCCTGACTTTCAGGAAAGCCAGATTCCCTAAATCCAAACAGAAGCAAAGCCAAGTTTTAATACCTAGAAGCTAGGTTCTGGGGAAGAGGCCTAACAGGGACCTGCTGGATGACCCTAGCCTTTAATAACTAATTTTACAAATTTTTGGTCTGATCATGTTGTTTCCAGTCGTTCATTTAAGAAGGCTGGTCTTGCTTTCCCACTGTGTCCTTGGGGCAGGTAGTGTTTATGAGCACGGGCTCTGTTTTCAAAACCCAGCTATGCCACCACCCCCACAGTGTGACTTCCATCACAGGCCCACCATATGACATCATCTGCATCCCTGCAAACTCATGTATTTGCTGAACCGGGACTAAGGTAATTCCAATCTATACCAATCTTGACAATACTCAGCTCCACTGAGTACTGCCTTCCAAAGAAAGCCCAAAACCCTAAACAATTGTGAACTCTGTTATTTTACTAAAGCTTTATGGGGCTAGGTGGAAATAATGGGCACAGTGTAGACAGTTTCACTTTCAAGGAGCTCCCATTAGATACCTATTAGCAAGCTTTTCCCCCAAGCCTCTCAGGAAAAGTTGCTGCCAGGTATTTTTTTCTATCTTTCTACCCTCTTCACCCAGCCTCTTCCCTAGCCCCAGGATTTCCTCCCTCTTTTTCCCACACTTCACCCTTCCTTACTCCCCTCCCAATCTTTCAACCCTTTTTCACACAGAGCAAATGTGTTACTCGGGAGGCTGAGAAAAGAGTATCACTTGAACCTGGGAGGCGAAGGTTGCAGTGAGCCAAGATGGCGCCACTGTGCTCCAGCCTAGGCAACAGAGCTAGACTCCATCTCAAAAAAAAAAAACCTCAGTTTCTCCATCTTGAAGACTAAACAAGGTCTGAAACTACTTCCAGTTTTTATACTCTATGGTTTCAGGTAATTACTGACAAATACTCCTTTATGACCAAAACTTTAGTCAGGCTCCTCCGAGTCCTCTGCTTGACTAGGCCCAACCTTGGGCTTCCCTCCCTGTCCTTGCAGCCAGGTTGAGGAGGTCTGGGCAAGAATCCTGTAAGTCGGTTTAGGGAAAATCCCCTGCACTTGGTATCTGACCCTGACGTCAGATCATCGCAGCCTGCCTTCAGCCATAATCCTGTCAAGTCGGTTGAGCTGGAAGCCTCTTATGCTGGAAGTTTCCTCTAATACTCTTCCACCTGCTGATTCCTACCCTGCTCCTTGGTTATAAATCCCATTTTCCTTGTTGGAGCTGGATTTCCTCTTTTCCTCCTTGCAAGGCTCCAATGCTGTGGGCTCTATACTGATTGCCTGGGACCACCCCCATTCTTTAAATGAAGTCTCCCTTATAGTCTTTAACGAGTGTCGGGAATAATTAATTTTTTTTTCTTTAACACTACTTGGACAAAACAAGTATATAATCAAGATACCATTAGTTCTCAGTTGTTCTAAAGTCTTTGGGTTTTAGGTTTAAAGAACCTTCATTACTTGGTCACCACCCCTGTTTATTACATGCTCATCTGTAAACAAAAATATTCACAAGTTGAAGAAAGCTCTGTTTCTGCTACTAGCTTTTGTCCAGTCCCTCAAAGAACACAGTCTTTTAAGAGTGTATATGAACAGAGGCTGAGTGTGGTGGCTCAGGCCTGCAATCCCAGCACTTTGGGGGGCCAAGGCAGGCAGATCCCCTGAGGTCAGGAGTGCGAGACCAGCCTGACCAACATGGAGAAACCCCAACTCTACTAAAAATACAAAATTAGCCAGGCGTGGTGGCGCATGTCTGTAATCCCCGCTACTCAGGAGGCTGAGGCAGGAGAGCCGTTTGAACCCGGGAGATGGAGGTTGCGGTGACACGAGACTGTGCCATCGCACTCCAGCCTGGGCAACGAGAGCGAAACTCTGACTCCAAAAACAAAAAGACTGTATATGAATGGAGCAGAATCATCTTCCTCATAAGGGTACTAAGAAAACTATGAGGACTTTTTGTGGAGAGGAGGGCTGTTTGTGTATTTTTTAATCTTTCTTAATAAGCAAACCAAAGTGTCACTAACGATCCGTGATCAGAGATGAAATATCATCCCTAGTACCCTATTTTCATTTTCAGTTCTTTCAATGCCCCCGCCAAAATATTAAAATAATTCCCAGACGTGGACACAACAAGGAGAAAATTGTGACAGAACACCAAATTCTGCTTACCCTTAACCTTACTTAATTCCCTAGTGAATAAAATCCAGACAGTTTTTTTACATCCATGTCAAAACCTGTGTCCTGGCAGCTAGAGAGATGTAGGCTCCTGCACATGCTGTCCTGGCTTGGTTTGCTTACTTTTATCAGTTATCTGATTCTCTGGGAAAAGATTATCCATCCCCAAGGCCATTAAAGCATCTAACTAGAATAAATAGTGGTAAAGAGTTCCTGCCCATGAAAAACAATCCCCCACTCTCAGACATTCCCTCTTAACTGATGTTAATAAGCTATTTTAAATGAAGGGAAGGGAAATGCATAGTACTAACACATGGTAATTATCTATAATTCCTCATTTGTCAGGCCACTGAATAGAAAAAAAAATAAGTTGATGCCTTGCAATGACATCAAAAGTAGGGTATTTGGTACAGTAACCTGACTAAATTGCATTATTTAAAAAGCAGGTTTCATCCCAATGACAATATATACTACAGATTATGGGAACTGTAATGAGATGAAATTTCCATGAGGCAGGACTCATGAGAATAGGCAGTAGTTAGAGAGCTTTGGGATTATAGCCTAAAAGCTGAATCAGTATGGCAGAGACATTATTTACTCATGTTTAATGTAAAATTCAGGGATTCTACAACAGCATTGAAGTAAAAGGACAAAAAAAAAAAAAAATAGACTTCCTAGCCTTTAGGTAGGTTTTTTGTTTGTTTGTTTGTTTGTTTGTTTTTTGGCAGGTTAACAGAACTATATTCCAAGCATTTCAGAGGTCACTTAAAATCAATAGTCCTTGTTTTACAAATAAGAAAAAGAAAACCCAGAGGAGGTATCACAGCTGTTAGCAAAGCCCACAGGCCTCAGGCACAGTGGTGGAGAACAGGGGGTGATCCTGTAAAGACCACTGTTCTTTATCTTACTTACAATCTTATCTTCAATCTTGACCAGTAATCAACATTTCCCTTAATCAACAAATCTGTCTTTATCCCTCTTGGTATCAATAAGTAATCCTTGAGCATCTACTGTGTGCTACATGCTGGGGTTACTACAATAACTAAGATACACCTAGCATAGAAGGAACACTTTAACTTAATGTCGCAGCAATGATACAATTTATCATGTTTTAAAAATTCCATTAACCTTCACAATTGTGAGTGATTTTACACAAGTATGTATGCAGGTGTGAAGTAGGTATGTGCACAGAATATTAACATGTATTTCCTTGAAATGGTTAGCTGTCCAGTCCTGAAGCTGTAGTTGTAATTGCTAATAAGCAGCACCAACTGGCCTAGTGGCAATAACAGAAAATGACAATATTGGGTTTAGAGTTAAAGATGGACTAGGAAGGAAGATGGGAGCTGGGGTTACCAATGAATAACAAAAAACGGGGAAGTGACCAAGGCCTTTCCCCATCTGATCCCCAAAAGTGGCCCTAGGTCAAGGATCTCTGCCCTGCCCGGGGCAGTGGCCTGAATATGAATGACCTTGGCATATAGTCACTGGAAAGCTTATGCTGGATTTGCCCTAGAACAATTAACCAGCACTAGGAGCCACTTGCTTTTTGCTTTAACAAATGATGAAATAACTAACTTGAGAAGAGGTAAATCAACTTATTTTTATTTTAGTTCTCTTGAAAGTTACTTCTATTAATAACAATGTACTTCCAATCTATTCCAGGGAAAATAGGAGAAAATCTGAAAATTAGCTTACTAGTAATTTTTAATTTAAATAACTTTTCTTGGAATTGAAAATGTAAAAGTCCACCGAAAACACAGTATGAACTGACTTAAGACAAGTTAGTACTTCAGAAAAATGCCTGCTTCTTTAGATAAGTATAAGGAATTTCTAGTAGTTAGAGGTAGGTGAGAGCTAGGTACTCCCTCCCTACTTCCAAACACCTAGCGGATTCTCGGCCCAAATTCTGCCAAGGATAAGCAATTGCACAGGCACAAAAACAGATGCTCTGTCCTCTTCCAGAATTCCTCTTTTTATTCTCCGGTACTTAAACACTATACAAATTCACTGTGAGGGGCACACAACATTTTCAGGGCAAGACAAGCAAACCTTACAGTCAACTGGAGAATGAAACCTTCTGAGAAGTGGGGAAGCACAGAGCTCTCACACTGCTCTGAAGGTGTCAGGGACGCTGGGCTTGGCAGATCCTCATTCCTCACTCATGCAAGGGTGGTGGGGCTCTAACCATTCATTTACTAATAAAAAAAAATTCTTCAACATCTTTAAAGAAATCCTTTAGGACTGTATTTGAAGTGTTTAGGAAACCAACGTTGGAGAAAACATTCCTAATAATATAACTCTTATGAAAACACACACAGGGAATTAAAGTTAATTTATATACACAACACATATGACACTGTGTATTTATCAGTATTCTCAGAATTCATTACCATATAATCTTTTGGAAATCCAAAGGGAAATTCCTTTTTTTTGGAGGCAGAGTCTTGCTCTGCTCCCAGGCTGGAGTACAGCGGGATCATCTCAGCTCACTGCAAACTCTGCCCTCCCGAGTGCAAGTGATTCTCCCAACTCAGCCCACCGAGTAGCTAGGATTACAGGTTTGTACCACCACACCCGGCTAATTTTTGTATTTTTAGTAGAGTCAGGGTTTCACCATGTTGACCAGGCTGGTCTTGAACTCCTGACCTCAAGTGATCCACCTGTCTAGGCCTCCCAAAGTGCTGGGATTACAGGCATGAGCCACAATGCCTGGTTGGAAATTCCATCTTTAGCTCTAACTATTTACTGTTATTTTATTAGGCAAATTTTCTCTTCTAAATTTAAATTATTGGGAACTATGAAATCAAATAAAACTTGTTGAAATTTTGCAAAATTGGTTTTGTTCATTCTTCTCTATTAGATAACTGTGTTAATCATATTGCAACTGTTTATATTTTTAGGACACCATAGTCAACACATAAGAC
The DNA here is from genome assembly GCF_001604975.1 of Cebus imitator. Taxonomy (NCBI): domain Eukaryota; kingdom Metazoa; phylum Chordata; class Mammalia; order Primates; family Cebidae; genus Cebus; species Cebus imitator. Next base: position 15,378,551 of record NW_016107319.1, on the reverse strand, counting down.
TATTTCTAAGTTCTTCACCAAAGATGACCATATTTTCCTTGTGTTATCACTTGTGAATATAAACATTATACTAGTATTTCACTTCATTTTTGACTTTTGACAAACTCAAAATTATGTTAGCAATGTTAAGGTCATGATTCAAAATAAGACTTTAAAGAATCAGGATGTTCTCCAAGGCTTTACCACTGCAAATCATTTTGATAATAATTGGAAAATTGCTATTTATTATACTTTACCACATGACGTTCATCTCTAAAATAAGAACATCACAACCATTTGTTCCCATTTTAGAGATGAGAAACACTTCAACTCAGAGGAGTTTAGTGAGTTGGCCAAAATTACAGCAGTACACAGGATTTGACGTCAAGTCTACCAGGCTCCACATCCCAAACATTTTTTTAAATCTGTTACTATACCCAAGCCTCTCAACAAATTAAACCACTAACTATGAAACTCAAAATAACAAAATCACACAAACATGCCGCATATCCTATTTCATACCTTTAATCCTCTGAAACTTCCTGGACTAGTTGGAGAGGAACTGGAGGATTTCGTAGATTTAGGAGTAGAAAGTTGGCTGCTGGGAGTTCCATTAACTGACCGTGAGATAACAGAGAAGACAGAAGTCCCATTAAAACCCACAACAACCAGACTGTATAAATACACCAGGTGCATGCACACTACAGCTCCAATGAAACTTCAACTCATTTACAGCTCAAAGCAGATGGCAAATCAGCAAAAAGCAAAAATAATGTATCTTACTGCATTACAGACAAAAAAAAACAAAGAGTGAAACTGGAATTATTTTCAGTAGTAGTTTTCCAACAGTGATATAAACAAATATATAAGACATTATGGAATCAGTGATGTGAACGAGAACTTGGCCGTGTATCCTGCCTGCCAGCAAAGGTAGAGATGGCTGTTATATTGGCAATGGTTTACTATGAAGGCTGTTCCATAGCCTTCAATACCCACTAACTAGATGTAGAACCTGGATAACCAGGAAGTTTGTGTGGTTCTCCCAAATCAATTACACCATAACACAAACACATTTTCTAGGTATATTCTCAATGAAAAGGGAAAATTACTGGTAGTTTTTCTTGTAATTCCTACTTATTTGCTCAAAGTCCATGAAAAACATTCTTCAACCTTTTTTTTTTTAATCTAGACTACTTATTTCTAATTTCTTCCATTTTCTTTTCTTCACACCTTATCCTCCCCATTTGTTAGCAAATCTTGGTAGTGTTCTATACATCTGCTCTAAACCTCCATACACTTCTTCAGTTGAAAGCTCGATTTAGATCCTATGCTAGAATTATATAGTGCAGAATCTGCAAATGAACCTTCCCCCCTGGAAATTAAATTTGGAAATTTAAAAATAACTGAAAAAAGTTTTCATTTTTTGAAAACTTTGAAACTTCTCCCCCCAGAAAAGTTCATTTGCAGATTCTATACTACAGAATTCTGGTCAAACATTTCAGTATGACTTATGCGTATGCCTAAATGTATCACTTGAATCTATTTCTGCAGTAATTTCACAAAGCTAGTAGTTGATATATCTACTACAAAATATCATACATCTAGTATTGATATATGCTTTCTCCTATAATAGAGCATTTATAATGTTTTATTATAACTCTTTAAAGCTTTTGCCCAAAGTAGATGAAAAGTGTCATTCACCTTTTTGGACAGAAAAGAGACGCTCATTTGCTTTTTATTCTTTTTTTAAAAAATATGAGGGAGCAGACAACTATTATTTTAAATCACACTAGTAAGAATAAAAAGCCAAAAGTACAGGTAAAGGTCCTCAATAGGTGACTCAAAAAAAATGAGTACCAGTCCTTGAGCAGAGGCAGAAATTGTGGATCAATGAGTACTAATGATTAGAAGCATCATCTGTAAACAGGAATATCTGGGTTTATGAGATCACATTTACTGTATTGCTCAATTTGAAATTTCAGTACAAATAAATAAAAACTTCTTTCAGTTATTTTTAAATTTCCAAAACGTAAATTTTTCTGACTCAAAACCCTCATTCAAAAATAATGGTCAGTGATCCAGATTTTATTAAGAAATACACGTGGGTACTTAGAATACAAGTGTAGCACAATTAACTGTACAATTAATTTAAAATATTTAAGATTATTCAACAGCCCTTATTATTTCTCAATCCAGTTAAATTTCAATTAATGTTATTTTCTTCAATTAACTTTCTAAAGAAGATTCTTCTGTTAAAAAACTTCTTTAAATGGTAGAGCACAAAGGGTTTTCAGGGCAGTGAGACTACTCTGTATAATGCTGTAATGGTGAATATATGTCATTATAAACTTGCCTGAACCCATAATGCATACAACATCAGACTGAACCTCAATGTAAACTATGGACCTTTGGCATTAAGGGGTTTCAATGCAGCTTTATCAATTGCAACAAATGCAGCACTCTAATGCGGGATGTGGATAATGGAAGAAATTACACAAGTCTGCAGGCAAGGAGGTACACAGGAAATGTGTACCTTTGGCTGTGAACCTAAAACTGTTCTAAAAAATAAAGCCTTTAAAAATATCTTTTTTAACAGAATTCACACAAAATAGAGATTATTACCAGCAATAAACTAGTAAGCTGGCTTAGAGCAGAGACTAAATTTTCTTTTTTTTTTTTTTTTTTTTTTTTTTTTTTTTCTCCATCTCACACAGCAGCCTGCACAGCTCACCAGCTCCTAATCAGTAAGCGCTGTCAGTCAGTGTTCACTGCTTTCTAACACCACACTGATAGCAAAAGGCTACCTTGGAATACAAAAGGGATCGAAGGAGAAAAAGCAGTTCCACAGATGGCAATCTCTGCAGCACTTCTGTCTCCCTAAAATACGCCCCACTGGCTAGGCCTAGTTTCTTAACGAAACTCACTGTCAGGGGTTTAACTGGTGTCAGTAACTACATGTGTGTATTTTCACCAAAATAACTCATCCTAAAGAGACACTAATCACATATAGTCCTCTAAGTTTTTATAGCATTTGAAGGTTCTAAACAGTGCTCTTGAATGAGTTCTTAATTTCACTTATTTGCACACATTTCTCCAGTTCTGGGGATGCTAATGGGGATCCTGGACAGCGCCACAGCATACCCTCTGCCCTTGCCACCAGCAGCCAGCACCTGCGCCATGCTTCCTCTCTTCCACTGCACCCCTGGATTTTCTCTTCTGAAATTTTATCCTCCTCCCCTTAACTCTAAAGAAAAAAATATACTTGGGGACTCTTTTGTTTGTTTTCTCTGAATACTTTTTATCTTGGCAGACTATGAAAGATTCACAAGCTAAAATCCTAAAATAATGGCCAGGCACTGTGGCTCACGTCTGTAATCCTAGCACTTTGGGAGGCTGAGGCAAGTGGATCACTTGAGACCAGGAGTTTGAGACCAGCCTGGCCACCATGGTGAAACCCTGTCTCTACTGAAAATACAAAAATTAGCCAGGCATGGTGGTGCGTGCGCATGCCTGTAGTCTCAGCTACTCAGGAGGCTAAGGCACGAGAATCACTTGAACCAGGAGGCAGAGGTTGCCATGAGCCAAGATCACACCACTGCAGTCCAGTCTGGGCAACAGTAACCATTTACTCATTTATGTTATCTAGCTTTATATTTATGTTTTTTTTTTAAACATACTCTTTTGCTATTTTGATAGAGTTTTGTCAAAAGATTTAGTCAACCAGAAGACTTCATTCGCTCAAAGCAGTCTCAAAACTTCGCTTGGGACTTCCATCCCAAGGTTGAAAAGGTACAGTATTATGTTCATCAAGTTACCAGCTCTGTTTGAATTCTAATTAATCACATGGAACTTTTAAAATGGCAATAAATATACCATAGCTATAATCTGTAAAACCACTCCAGGGTACCATGGCTTTTAATAATACAAAATTCTCTCCTTCCTGGTGGTAGAAAGTGGGAAGAAGACACTATGTAGCACTACACAGATACAGTAGCTTTCTTCAGATTTACTCAGGTCCCAGTGACTGACTCAGGCTTCTGGTTTTGTATAGCTGAAATGCTGAACACAGTTTGAATTAATCTCTTGTAATGAAGATCATTTTCTCTCTAAAATGTGATTTTAAAATATTACAACTTTTACTTGATGAGTTTCAGGCTTACTCTATTAACTCAAATCCAAATTTGGACTTAGCTGAAAATTTTGTGTATTAGAATGCTACAATTTTCCTTAGTCAGTTTCTACGTATTATAAATTCAAGTTAAGAGTTCTGTATACATTTATTAGGCTACCTTCTGGAGCTAATGGTCTGTGGGACAAATGTGGCTATAAGACACGTTTTTTAGTTCAATATGTTAATTTTTCTCTTTAGACCCCAGGGGGACAAAACTGAATTATCATATCCGATTCTTGAACCACTCTCCCTTTATTAAATTTTTTTTTAAAAGAGACAAGGCCTTCCTACATTGCCCAGGCTAGAGTGCAGTGGCTATTCATAGACATTATCATCATAGCTCATTGCAGCCTCAAACTCCTGGCCTCAAGGGATCCTCCTGCCTCAGCTTCAGAGTAGCTGGGACCACAAATGAAATCTCCCTGTCCAGCTACTTAACCACTTTTACTGATGTAATAAGCATCTGTAAAGCTGTCACCAAAACTACATCTACCCTTTGATTAGGCTAGGTCAATGTATTTATGCAAGTCCCATATTATATATATATATATTAGCTTTCTCAGTTTTAAGATACTTTACAGAAAACATTGGTACAATTTGAAATAAGGTTAATGGCAGAGATATCTTCAGATAAAAATACTCATATTGTCAGCTGTCACAGTTTTAGAGCAAATAGGTTGAGTCTATAACTAGAGGAAAATAAATATTTGACAACTAGAAATATTAGTGTTGCCTCCTATATGTACAAGAAACACCTCATAATCCTACTCTGGCATATGTTATTATGAAGTACTTCCAATTCTAAGATTTCAGTGATTCCTAAACTGTTAACCCCAGGGTGGGGAGGGGGTGAGCACAGAAGAGCAAAAGTTGCTTCTATGGCCATTTTCATATTACCAAAAAACTTAAAGCCTTTTTCAGTAACACAACATTTCCCAAAATTAACTAGAAGATGGACCCCTTAAGGTGATATACTTCCTCAATCACTTTATATTCCTGACTATACAGACAGGCACTTGGTAATCTTCAGATGATAACTGGTTCTCTAATAGAGGAGGCTAAAGTGTCCTATGCAATGCAAAGCATTTCAAACCACACAGATGTGCACTGGAATAAGCCAGATACATTCATGGAAATGAAGCAAAAGGAAACAGAAAAGTGGCAAAAAAACAAAAACAAAAACCCAGCAGAGCAACAAAGCCACAGTAGTCATGGCTCACCTGGGGATTTGGCTGTAGAATAGGCACTGGAGTAGTGGCCACCCCGCTTTACTGTACACATGCAGTATACACAGAGCAGGAGAAGACAGTAAGGAGAGTGGTTATTCAGCAGCTCTAAATGCGTGTACAAAAAGGGTAAAACAACCTGCCCTACAGAAAGGGTCAGGAGAGGGGGTGCTTAAAGGGGACAGAGCAAATAGTGGAATGTCTGAAAAACTTGGTACTATATTTTATAAAGTCTGATGTTCGAGACCATTGTTATTGATACTTTTTTTTTTTTTTTTTTTTTGGGAGACAGAGTCTTGCTCTGTCGCCCAGGCTGGAGTGCAGTGGCGCAATCTCGGCTCACTACAACCTCTGCCTCCCAGGTTCAAGCAATTCTCCTGCCTCAGCCTCCCGAGTAGCTGGGACTACAGGCACGTGCCACCATGCCCAGCTAATTTTTTGTATTTTTAGATGAGATGGGGTTTCACCATGCTAGCCAGGATGGTCTCGATCTCCTGACCTCGTGATCTGCTTGCCTCAGCCTCCCAAAGTGCTGGGATTACAGGCGTGAGCCACCACACCCAGCCCAACAGACTTAATTACTATAAACAAACCCATAAGAGATCAATATATTAAGATATTTATGGATGTTTTTAATTTTTAAAAATGTGCAGTCAAAATTATGACAAATTTATAGGCTTAGGACCTGCAAGAAAATTAATTATAGGTAAGTCTGACTCTTATATAAACAAAGTACTACTTTTCAACAATAATCATTGCTATGATTGTATCTCGTGATGAGGGAGGACCCAGTGGAAATGTAGCAAGTAAATACATTTCTGGGTAGAGTTTGTGCATGTGTTTTAAAAAAATAAGAGGTAATGTTAATAAAATAATTATCCATAATCATAACCACAAAATTCAAAATGCAGTATACAGAGGTCAAAATGTGAAACACTTCTATGCAAATACCAGCAGAATTTAGATGATCAGGCTGTTCCCAGGAAAATGTGTCAGAACAAAACCACACAATTCTCTTAGGAGAATTATTACAACTTGGGGAAACAGACTTAACTTTTGGTTTTAAAAGTCATGTCATCTCTGTTTTTCTCGAACCTGGCTGCATATGAGCCTGGCGAAGACTACTAATTCATAAAAATTAGAGAAAACAGAAGGAAAATGATCTGTTCCTTCTGTGACTATCTATTCCTTTTCATTAACTACCTGAAGCTGGTGATTTGCTGCGTCGAGAGGGCCCAGGGCTTTTAGATCCAGAATACTTAACAGCTGAAGATCGAGAATAAGATGACTTCAGGACACGGCATTCTATAAAGAAACAAAAGTGTATTAACTTAATCTGGTTTAATAACAACCAAAAGCAGATTTACATGTAATTGTTTACTGATCAGAACCATTACCTGATAATTCCTCTTTTGCTGTTAAACAATTGAACATACAAAGCAATTGTCCCAAAATTACACCTGAGTTTACCTTCAGCCAGGCTATACATCTTGGGAATTTGCCTCATTGTTCCAGATGGAGCTAATTAAGTATAGAAATGCCAATGTCCTAACCTGAAACACACAAACATCCACAGCCTAATCTATACCTGTGCGACTATCTTCTTAGTAGCACTGATAGGCGATGACTACAATTTTATTATGTTCTCCAACTTCTTGATTATCTTATTTTAAAAGGGCATGGAACTCTAACTTATGAACCCCTTCCTGAATTACTTTCCATCTTCTCAAAGTATAGAACATCAAAAACCAGGAAAATAGCTTTTTTTTTTTTTTTTTTTTTTGAGTTTGGCTCTGTCGCCCAAACTAGAGTATAGTGGTGCGATCTCGGCTCACTGCAACCTCTGCAACCCGGGTTCAAGTGATTTTCCTGGCTAAGCCTCCCGAGTAGCTGGGACTACAGGTGCCCACAACCACACCCAGCTAGTGTTCTCTATTGTTAGTAGAGACAGGGGTTTCACCATGCTGGCCAGGCTGGTCTAGAACTCCTGACCTTAGGTAATCCACTCGCCTCAGCCTCCCAAAATGCTGGGATTTACAGGTGTGAGCCACCATGCCTGGCCCAGGAAAACAGCTTTAAATAATAACTGTTCTTTCCATAAATCACCAAATAAAATAATAGAGTACCAGAAATAGCTATAGCTGAAGTAATCACTTCTAATTTAAATAATGAAGAACATGAGTTTTGGAGTTGTGCAGATTTTGGATGAATGGATTTGACATTTGTTAACTATGGGGCCTTGGTTGCAAGTCTCAGGGGTTTTCTCAAAGAAATCGTTAAGGATAAAATTTGCATCACAGACTTGTTATAAGGGTTAAATTAGATAACATACTGTCTGTAGTTTACTCTCAAATACTTCAATTTATGCAGGAAGTTTAAAATGTGGATTAATTTTAGTCTATACCCCAGGGACAGTAAACTGACAAATACATTAATCAAGAAAATACACCCAAGGGGAGGCTAGTCAGCATTTGAAAGACTCTCATCAAAACCTTAGACAAAGATAGCAACTTTTTCTTAATTAGCATTGTGGATGTTAAAAGTATCCAACTGTTGAAAGGTGTGCATAGTTTATTAGAAACATCTTAAATGCAGTGCTACTGTTTTATATAAGCAGGATACATAAATACCAAGAGCCAACAACCTAGAATTTCAGAATTACATCCTAGGTTTAAGAATTGGAGGGCCAGGAGTGGTGGCTCAAGTCTGTAATCCAAGCACTTTGGAGGCCAAGGTGGGCGGATCACCTGAGGTCGGGAGTTCAAGACCAGCCTGACCAACATGGTGAAACCCCATCTTTTAAAAAAAAAAAAGAATTGGAACCAGGGGCCGGGCGTGGTGGCTCACGCCTGTAATTCCAGCACTTTAGGAGGCCAAGGCGGGCAGATCACAAGATCAAGAGATCCAGACCATCCTGGCCAACACAGTGAAACCCGGTCTCTACTAAAAATACAAAAATTAGCCGGGTGTGGTGGCACTCGCCTGTGGTCCCAGCTACTCGGGAGGCTGAGGTGGAAGAATCGCTTGAACCCAGTAGGCGGAGGTTGCAGTGAGTCAAGATCACACCACTGCACTGCAGCCTGGCGACAGAGCAAGACTCTATCTCCAAAAAAAAAAAAAAAATTGGAACCAATCCTGTCTCTAACTCTTAATCACGGATTTTGTTACTTGACTAAGATCAAGTAAACTGAATTCCATGGATTCTGAATGGACCTTTAAAGCAAGATGTTGTCAGAAGCCTAAAGGCAGAGTTGGGACTTCATTAAGAGTACAACACACGTTAAATAACTGACAAAAATAAATCTTTGCCTCCTAATAAATGTGTCTGTGGCAGAATTAAGTCTGAGACCTGCTCATCGTAAAATCAGCGTAAAATTTTACCACATAATGGTGTTGGTGTAACATTATTAACGACAACAATAGCAGTAGACACATATTACTATGTGAGAGGCACTCTCCCAACTGCATGGCATATATTAATTCATTTAATGCTCACAAAACCTTATAAAATAGCCATTATTAATCCCTACTCTTTGCAGAGGGCTAAGTAACTCAAGGTCAAGAGGGAAGAAATCAATAGCTCTCACCATCTTCTAACTATTATAGGCCCTGATCACCATCAACAAAAACTACCCACGTTCCAAGTGGCTTAGATCAATGTACAACATACCCATGAAGCACTGAGTGCAATGCTGTACATACATAGTAAGTGGCTCAACAAATGTTATTGTTATGCATATTAACTGTATAACCTAGAACATATTGAGTTTCAGTGTCTCAACTTTCAAAATGACCACTATGACATCAAAGAAATGTGAAACTAAAGCTCCATTTAAGAAAGATGTAAAATACAGATGATATATAAATGCCTATTTAACCTTAATCATGCAGGAATGAGGGAGAGCGTTAGCACAGATAACATAACAGGACATTATCTATAATTAAGGACTTTCCAGTGGTATCACCAGCCTGAAATAGGGCTAGCCCAACAGAATATAATATAAAAACTGTCAAATTTGGCAGAGACGAAAAGCAAAACAGAAAAACAAAAAGAATAGATGAATGACCCCCCAAGCTCATGAGTGACTGATATGGTGCAACACGAAGGATGTTTGGTACCACAGAACGTATCCTTGCAAAATTTTAAAAGCTTATGTATCACTGTATTTATTTGGTAGTATAGTTCTCTAATTCTGGACTCTCAGAAACACTACAACTTAGAAGCAGTCTACTATCTACCTAATTTTTTTTAAAGCCAACTTTCCTCATTTATAAAATTAAAGAGGCAGGCCATATCTCTAAGAACCCTCTCCTCTGAAATGTGATGTGTGTAATGATTTTACTTCATTTAAAGAGGAAGCTGACTTTACTATCAGCTATAATAATCAACTACTGTAATAGGTTTGAAGTAATTTAAGACAATAGGGTAAAACAATATTCCCAAAACCAGTAACATATGAAATAATTGAGATTATTATTGCCGAATACTACTTAAAAATTGCATATATTGGCCAAAGTCAGGAAAAGAGGATTTTTCCATCTCACTCATGAAATAGCTTTGTTTCTAAATACAGTCATATGTCACTTAAGGATACATTCGAGAAGTGCATTATATTGGCAATTTATTTGTTGTGTGAATATTATGGAGTATACGTACACAAATCTAAATGGTGTAGCCTACTACTCACCCAGACAATACGGTATAGTCTATTGCTCCTAGGCTACAAACCTGTATAGCATGTTACTGTACCAAATACTGTACGTAACCATAACACAATGGTAAGGATATGTGCATCTAAATATAGAGAATATATGGTAAAAATTCTCATGGGACTACAATCACACATGCAGTCCATCACCGAACAAAGCATCCTTACACAGTTCATGACTGTATATAAACAAAGTATGTATGTATGTATGTATGTATGTGTGTGTGTATATATATATATATATATATATATATAGTATTTTTTTAAAGTTTCCAGCTGGGTGAAAGTGGCTTAGGCCTATAATCCCAGCACTTTGGGAGGCTGGGGTGGGAAGATCACTTGAGGCCAGGAGTTCAAGACCAGCCTGGGCAACACAGGAAGATCCTCTCTCTACAAAAAATTTAAAAATTACCCTGGCATGTTGGTTTATGCCTTTAGTCCCAGCTACTCGGGAGGCTGGGGAAGGAGGATTACTTGAGTTCAGGAGCACAGTCGAAGCTGTGGTGAGCTATGATCGAGCCACTGCACTCCAGGACAGGAGACAAAAAGAGACCCTGTCTCAATTAAAAAAAAAAAAAAAAAAGTTGCTACCAAAAAACCCCAGTGAGGTTAAAAGACACCTCAGATAGTCACCACGAACAATTACTAACCTTTTATCTATTTCTTTTTAATATAAATTTCCTTATGCATATACATCACAAAAAATGAACAAATGTTTCATGTTAAACACTATCCATGCATTTAAGGTGGCAGAGCCAACCACCATTCTAAAGAAAGGCATGGAACATTTCAGTGGCAAAACAATGCATTAAGAAAGGGAACCGAATTGCTAAAAGTGAAAACTACTTAACTTACGCATTAGGTTACTCTTTTTCTTTTTTTGTAAGTAGGCAAATGCTTCCATGTTATTCCTTATTTTCACTGGTTCAAATATAGTACTGCCAACATCATCTTCCCTCAACATGCCAGACTTCTTAACATGCACCAAAAGAAGCTAAATCCCAAGCCTTCGTTTCAGGGGTTACAAAGATGGTCAACAAATTAGCTTAAGAACTGCCTTACCACTATGATCCAGGACAAAGTCATCTTGGGCATAACGGAATTTTTCTGGTCCACATGCAATAAAAACATCGTCATCACCAAAAAAGTCTTGCAGACAAGTAACCTGAGAACAAAAATCATGTCCAAGAAATAAATTAGAAACATTAGAAGTGAAATGAAAAGTAAGCAAAATTAAATGAATTTTTAAGCCTCTGCTACAGTACTGAGGTGGAAGAGAAAGCTACGTAATATACCACGCTTCTAAGCACTTTACCCTCACAATATACTTTCACACATTCTCTCGACCTCAGAACAACAGACTGAAGGAGTCATGACATGCATCAATATTCCTGTTTGACAGGTGAAGTCAAGGACATACACGCAAAGGTAAGCGGTTTTTCCCCCAGGTTCCCCACAGAGGGGTGGCAAAGCTGGCATTCATGAAGGCCTGTGCTCTTAGTTTAGTGTTCTTTTCCATACTGCCCTTCTTCCCTCTCATAATAACTCTGCTTCCCACTGTGTGAGCTTGGGCATGACTTCTCTGTATCTCTACTACCATGCCCTGGGTTGTTTCGAGGATTAATATATAAAAACTGCTTGCAACAATGCCTAGCCTGTGAGTGTTCAATGTGTTAATGCTCAGCCCATCACCCCTGCCACCATCATTATCAAGATCAAAGGAAGATCTGCCATGAAGCTAATGAGGCTTAAGCTTCAGGGATCTTCCAAGGCCGTGTATCTGAATATGTGGTCTCAATTTCACATTCTTCTTTTTTCAGACGGAGTCTCGCTCTGTCACCAGGCTGGGGTGTAGTGGCACAATCTCAGCTCACTGCAACCTCCCCCTCCTGGGTTCAAATGATTCTCCTACCTCAGCCTCCCCAGTAGCTTGGACTAAGATACATGCCACCATGCCCAGCTAATTTTTGTATTTTTAGTGGAGATGAGGTTTCGCCATGTTGGCCGGGGGGGTCTCGATCTCCTGACCTCATGATCCGCCTGCCTCGGTCTTCCAAAGTATTAAGATTACAGGCGTGAGCCACTGTGCATGGCCCCATTTCACATTCTTTATTCAAAAAGCGCCCCCTTCCATACTGTATCAATTTCAGCTCCACAGAACCTGGATCTATCCCACGGAGCACATTCATGCATTTATCCCAGTGGTAACCAGAAGAACCATTTTCTAGGACTTTGGACATAGATAGGCTCTATTTTTACCAGTTTTTCAATGCTATCTGTGATAAGATTTCTTTTTAAGAAGTAATTTATTTCCAATAAAGTTAGGAAAAAGCAAACATTGCTCTGGTACTTGGACAGGCTGAGAAATCTCAATATTCCTTAAGTTTTCCTAGTCACTACTTAGCTTTTTATTGGAAAAAAAAATTGGTCTCACTATAGAGCTAGGAAACAATGCTCCAGAAAGAGGAAAGTAAACTAGATACGATGTAGATGGCTCAGGTCATAGTACTTAAGTGACCCAAATGCTGTGCCTTTTTGCAATGCCAAAAAGTTGACCGTACACATAGTAAGCGGAACAGGCACAGAGACTGCCTGATTGTTCCAGTTCTCTTCAAGCAAGATGTATGTGGCTTCTGTATCTCACTGAAATGGCTCTCGCTACAGTGTCAGGGGCCTTTAAGAATTGCATTTTTCACTGTTCCTGTTCTAACCTTGCTGGTGTCAGCACATGCCCCTTCACCTATGCTAGAATTCAGGGAGTCATGCTTTCTCCTTTCCTCATCAACCACTCACCTTTAGGCCTTTTACTTCTTACATGGTTTGCAAGCGTTTCTATTTCTACTCCTTAGTTCCTTCTCTCTTACCTGGACTCTTGATATGCCCTGTAACAGGTTCGCTGACCTCCTATCTTTCATTGATTCCTGGTATCTGTCATTCCTGTCTGCACAGGTGTCAACATATTTAGTCTCTCACAGGAATGACTAGGTTACCACACATCACTCAGCCCTCAACGGCTTTCTTTCGTGACAAGCTAATGCTCCGTCTAAGGGCGCATTCAACTGACCCCCAACCTTGTCTTTGCCATTTCTTCTGTTCACGCCACAGTCACATCAAGATGACTTTGGGTTGCCTGCCCACACAGTGCTAGTGGGTTGGTTGTTTGTTCCTTTTGAGACAGGGTCTTGCTCTGTCACCCAGGCTGGAGTGCAGTGGCACAATCTCGGCTCACTGCAGCCTTAACCTCCTGGGCTTTAGTGATCCTCTCACCTCAACCTACTGAGTAGCTGGGACCATAGGTGTATGCCACCATCCCTGGCTAAATTATTTCTCTTTCATCTTTTCTCTCTCTCTCTCTCTCTCTCTCTCTTTCTGCAGGTAAGTAGGTAGGTAGAGATTGGGTCTCTATATGTTGCCCAAGCTCGTCTCTAACTCCTGGGCCCACGTGATCCTCCCACCTTGGTCTCCCAAACTGCTGGTGGTGTATTGGTTTTTTTAAAGCTTTTATTGAGCTGTAATTCACACACCACACAATTCACCCATTTAAGATACACAATTCAATGTCTTTTAGTATATTCAGAGTTGTGCAACTATCACTGCAATTTGCTTTGGAATATTTTCATCATCCCCAAAAGAAACACCACACCCATTCACAGTCACTCCCCATGAAGGGCACCCATATTTTACTTTCTAGCTCTGCAGATCTTTAAATTTTAGGCACTTCATGTATATGGAACCATAAGATAACGTGATATTTGGTGACTGGCTTCTTTTACTTAGCATGTTTTTAAGGTTTATCCATGTTGTAACATTTATCAGCAGTTCATTCTTTCCGTAGCTGAACAGTCCGTGGTATGGATATACAACATTCTGTTCAATTTTTTTCATCAGTTAAGGACATTTGGGCTATTTTTAACTTCAGAGCTGTCTCTCACCACCATTCCTGCCTTTCCTCACACTGTTTCCCAGGCCTTTTTCACATCTATCCATCCATCCATCTCTCTCTCTCCATGGTCTCAACTCTGTTGCCCAGGCTGGAGTGCAGTAGCATGATCACGGCTCACTGTGCAGCCACAACTTCCTGGGCTCAAGTGATTCTCCCACCTTGGCCTCCTGAGTTGCTGAGACCACAGCCACCATACTTGGCTATTTTTTTTTTTTTTAAGAGACAGGATTCCCTATGATGCCCTATAGTTTGAGTTGCCAGGAGTTCGTTGGTCTCAAACTCCTGGGCTCAAGCAATCTTCCCGTCTTGGCCTCCCAAAGTGTTGGGATTACAGGTGTGAGCCACCACGCCCAGCCTGACCACCCTTTAGTGCCATGACCACCAGGTAGACATGGGTGTTCTCTGTTCATCATTCCCTCAGGTCTACTAGAGTTTCTGGCTTTAGTGGGTGCTTGAAACATGTTTGCTAAATGAACTGTGGCTCAGTGTGGGCTTACTCCTATTGGAACTGAGTTCTCAGACACACAGTAACTTCTCTGGGTGAGCGGTACAACAGCTACATTATCCACTGCCCTCACCACCGCTTATGTTTAAGACTTCCTAAGTCTAGGTATCAGTTAACCTCTCCGAATTCTCTGTCTATATGGCGATATGTATTACCTCAATCCCTACAACAATCCCAGAAGGTTGATACTATTATCATCCCTCATTTATAAATAAGGAAACAGACCTAAAGAGAGAAACTTGACCGGACACAGGTAGCAAATGAGAATGTAGCCACGTAGACGCAGGTCCTCCACTTCTGCATCTCTGCTTTCAAAGTGACAGCTTACAGCTCTCACTCATTTTACCTTATCTGTAGTCATTTATGTCTTGTTTTATAGTCATCTATTTTATATTTCTAACTGTTTTGTTTTTCACATACCTACATTCAATACACGGTTCTTAAATGGAGTTGAATCCAGCTTTACTTTTTTGGCCAAGTAAAATGTATCCACTAAAGTTTAATACATTTTTTTTAAAAAGGGAAATTGCACTTTGTTGCAATTAATTTAGCATGAATAACGGAATTTTTAAAAATATACCTGAAGGAATCTGTTTGAAAAAAAAATCAGTTAATATTTAATTGATTTTATTACAAGGAAATATTTCATCTGGTACTAAATCAGTTGGCATTTGACTAGAATAAATGACAGTAAATAATCAAGTTACTTACTTGTGGAATAAAAGCATTTAACAAGGAACGTTAACATACCAAAGAGGTGATTTTTTTTTCCCCATAGAAGTTTATTTAGTTTTTAATTGGCCGTTTAATCATTTTACCTGTCAGTTTAAGTTTGGATTCCCAAACATGATCCAGGTTCTAGTCACTGAATGCCTATTTGGTTAAGCAGTTAACCAAATTATACAATTTTTTTTTCCTTTCTGTCACCTTGGCTGGAGTGCAGTGGTGCAATTATGGCTCACTACAACTTCCATCTCCCAGGCTCAAGGGATCCTCACATCTCAGCCTCCTGAGTAGCAGGGACTACAGGCGTGCTGCACCACACCTGGTTAATTTTTGTATTTTTTGTAGAGACGAGGTTTCACTATGTTGCCCTTGAACTCCTGGGCTCAGGCAGTCTATCCGCCTCAGACTCTCAAAGTGTTGGGATTACAAATGTGAGCCGCCACACTTGGCCACAATTTTCAATTAGGTTCTGATATGCCTCAGTTCAGTCATTGCTACTCACAAAGAAATAATAGCTATAAAGTGAATAAAAGATACAACTGAGAAACAGAATATGTCTCAGGCATACTTGGGACAGGGACACGTCTCACAAGATATTAAACAACTTCTGCCTCCATTCATTCAAAGTGCTTTTAGTGAGCACTGATTATGTGCCAAGCACTATTCTTGGTGCAACAGGATACATCAGTAAAGGAAGAAGAAAAGAGACAAACATTCTCAACCTCACTGAGGAAGTGTGAGAAGTGCATGATAACCAAAATGCATAGGTAAATGTATGTCACAATAGAAGATAAACAGCACAGGAGAGGAGGAGTGAATGTAGAGGATGGGTGCTGCATCCTCTAAAGAGGATAGTCAGGAAAGGCTGCATTGCAAAGGTGACCCTTGAACAAAATATTGGAAGCAAGTCACATGAATATCTGTAGAGTGAAGTATTCCAGGCAGAGGGAAAGAAATGTACAAAAGCCCTGTGGAAAGATCATTAAAGAACATAGTCTACCAACAGCTCCCTAGAATAGTCATAAAACAGGCCGGGTGCAGCAGCTCATGTCTGTAATCCCAGAGCTTTTGGAGGCCAAGGCAGGAAGACGGCATGAGCCACAGCACTGCACTATAGTCTGGATGACAAAGCAAGACTCTGCCTTAAAAAAACAAAAATAAACAACTATAAAATGGATAAGAAAGATTTCACTTAAAGCAAAGCACTGGTTTGGTTTATGAGCTGCATGCAAAATATCAACATTTTTTAGATAACATAAATAAACAGAATTGTAAGCAAATCAATCTTATTTTTATGCTAAAATTACATTTATATATTTAACAATACTAGATCTCTTTAGTCTAATGGAGTCATTATTTGCCCATGCTTAAATTTCACAAGTGTATGGGACTACACACAACACACACACAGACACAGATAAACACACACACACACACACACACACACACACACTCTCTCTCTCTCTCTCTCTCTCTCTCACATTTTGAGACAGAGTCACACAGGCTGGAGTGCAGTGGCATGATCACAGCTTACTGCAACCTCAACCTCCTGGGCTCAGGTGATCCCCTTACTTTGGCTTCTCAAAGTGCTGGGCACATCATGGGACACTGTGCCCAGCCTGGGACTATGGATTTTAACTGTTCCTAGCAGTGGCCCAAACTCAGTTGATACTTTTTAATGTAGAACATCTGATAAAATGCCCAGGGTCTGATATAAACTAAAATAACTCTCTCACCAAGGAGAGTCACATAAATTTCATTCTAACATCAATCAAATGCCTCCTATAATATGCCAGGCATAAATGAAAGACAAGAAGAAGCACACAGTCTAGTGGTGAAAATGGACAAGACAACTAACTAATAATTACAGTTCAAAATGTTATAATAGGGTGAATGTTATACCAGATGAACACCTTATTATAGGAATAAAGGAACACTACTTGATAAAAAAGAGAATCCATAAAATATTTAGTACCTTTAAAATAGCTCATGTTTGGACACTAAGTTAATTCTTCTATGTTTTACAACATATTCTGTGTTCTTTAACTCTGGTAATTTGTTTGTTCCTTTTATCTTTAATTTTTTTAACTGGGGTTTAACACTGAGGTATGGGCCAGGTCACTAAATCCATCTGAGGAAAAAAAAATCAATACACATCTCAGAATCATTCTTAACAAGGGTGAGGAAAAGTATATCAGTTCAGAAGGCCTCTCACTGTTTGCCTTTAAATTCTTTCTATGATACAAGGAAGAATTAACTCTTCCAGAAGCTCATCAGGAATAATGGATGTCATGTGGCCTATGAAAGCAAGCTATACAAATGAGGGGAAAGCAGTATTTCTGCTAAGGTGCACAATTAAAGCAATCAGGAGGATCTAATGGGGAAACATCCAAGTGAGAAGTAATGTATCTATCGGAGCACATCTAAGCTTTCCAAGTGAATGAAGGCCACTTAAAACAGTAATTTTTTATTCTTCAGTAGATAGATTAATTAGGTTAGGGTGAATAGGTGCCAGCCATAATTTCAGTGCTAGTTCTTAACAGCTTGCCACAGTCACTCTTTGTCTTTCCCTATTTGGTCTCTGTTAAAAGATACAAAAACATGTGTGAAAGAGACTTGAGGTCTGATAAAAAAAAAAAATACTATGCATGATATGGTCTGGCTCTGTGTCCCCACCCAAATCTCATCTTGAATTGTAATCCAAATTGTAGTCCCCATGAGTTGGAGGAGAAACCTCCTGGGAGGTAATTATATCATGGGGGTGGTCCCCCACCCTCATGCTGTTCTTGTGATAGTGAGTGAGTTCTCTCGAGATCTGATGGTTGTGTAAGGGGCTTTCCCCACCTTGGCTCATTCTTCTCCTTCCTGCCACCACATGATGGAGGACATGTTTTCTTCCCCTTCAGCATGATCTTAAGTTTCCTGGGGCCTCCCCAGCCATGCTGAACTGTGAGTCAATTAAACCTCTTACCTTAATAAATTACCCAGTCTCAGGCATTTCTTCATTGCAGCGTGAGAAGGAACTAATACAATGGATCTTTAATAGCACAATAAACCCTTTCCTCAAAATGAAAAAGGCAGAGGACACACAGAGATAATCTTCCTTCCTTGGACACTCACATTCTGAACCAGAGTGTGGTGTGTTAGGGGGTAAAAGTAAGAAACACAAGACTGACACCAATTTCCTGACCCATTGACACTCTTTGAAAATCTTGTGCTTCTTACTCTTTCCAGAAGTAGGTGTCAAAGTAAGGTGGATTTCTCTAAGACCCCTTCCTGCTCTAATATTCTAAATATTTTAGTTTCTTAAAAGAGTTATTATTTATATTATAGGGGATTGCTTTTAGAAAGTTGAAATACATTTTTCTGAGACAGAGAAAAAGGAACACTATTTTAAGTGGCTACATACTAATGTCCATTTTTTATTTCTTTCTGTTCAAGTTTTAGCTTTGTATGTCCTCAAAAAAATCTTCAATGCCCCTCCAAAGACAGGTGCTTCCTCAAAACTCTAATTCGATCAAGATAGACATTATCATTGAAGTTAACTACCTGGTTTTGTGTCTGGACCTGTCACCAGACTGAGCACCACACACGCAGTCTTGTTCATCACTATATTTCCAGCATTACATAGCACCTAGCATATAGGGTTTGCTTAATACATTTCTGTTGAATGAATAATGATTGAAATGCCTTGAGGCCAGGCACGGTGGTTCACACCTGTAATCCCAGCACTTAAGGAGAACAAGGCAGGCAGATCACTTGAGCTCAGGAGTTCGAGACCAGCCTGAAGAGGGTCTCTAGAGATGGGCAACATGGAGAAACCCCATCTCTCCAAAAAATAGAAAAATGAACCAGACGTGGTGGCTCACACCTGTGGTCCCAACTACTCAGGGGGCTGAGGCTAGAGGATCGCTTGAGCCAGGAAGTGGAGGTTGTGGTGAGCCAAGATTGTAACACTGCACTCTAGCCTGGGAAACAGAGCAAGACTCTGTCTCGAAAAATAAAAAGGAAAAAGAAAACAAAAAAAAAATGCCTTGAGTCCTAGTTTCTCCAGGTAGCCCTCTCTAGAGGGTTCATCTCACATTCTATGGATTCCTATCAAGCCATTAGAATGCATAATAGTCCTGGTTCCCAAATTTATGATATTAGTTTTCTATCCCAAGATAACCTATAAACTGTTTGAGCAGACCAGTCAAACCTTACATAGCTCCTTATAAAAGATACAGTAAATATTTGGTTGATCAAATTTTGGCCCTGGATACCTTAAAATAACTTTCTAAAAATTGATCTTACATCATGTAAGCTCTTTCAAGAATTAAATCTCTTCATTATTTCAGGATGATTTGAGAAAAATTGCTTGTGAAATCTGCTACTGCAACAATTTGGTAGGGAGAGTTTAAAGCAATGCAGTTTGCAAATACACTCCACATTTGGTGCTATTCAGAGACTTGAGGTTGCATTAAATGCGGGTCTCTGGAGATATTTTCCAAGCCTATTTTATTGACATTTTCCAAGATATGATAAAAATTCAAAAGGAACATCACTGGATCTCAATGAGAGACTAGTTTAAACTGCCATCTACTTACCTAAACAAAGTAAAGGTGAAAATCTTAGCTCTCTTGAAATGTCCACCTTTTGGAACAAGGACCACATTTTATAGAATACATAATGGGAGGATGGATATCAGGAGTATAGAATACATCAGCATTTTTTATGGCTTTTCTTTAATTTTAACTGTGTGTTGGGGGAGGGGTATGAAAGAGAGAGAACAAAAATCCCTACCTCCTGCTGAAATTAAATGCTTTCATTATCAGAGTTCAGCTAAAAGGTTGTCTCTAAGAGTAGTTAAAGAAGCAAAATATTTCTACCTTGCTTCTAAAAAGGATTTGAAGGAACTCAGAAAGGAAATTGAGTAAATGGCTTATCTTTGAAACAAAAAATATTATATGGGCTTTTAATAAAATTATATTGATAGGCTTCGGTTTTTTTCCCTAATAAATGGTCATGTTACAAGTCATAAAATGCCAAAAGGGAGCTGCATTTCATTTTAAACCCCCAAGCAATATTCTACTATATGTTTTCTATCATGTAAGCAAGCAGAAATGCAGCTTTTTTAAGATGCAAAGAACATACCAATAATGTTAACATGCAATAAACGATGACCTAAAATCTGCCTGAGCCATTATCATTATTTCTATTGCTGGCAGGAGACCCTTCTTTTAAATAACTGTCCATCTAGATACTTGAAAGCTATCAAATCGACAAATTAACTACATCATAACTAACATCATTCCAGACACGACTCTCTTCCACTCCATTTTTTCTTAAACAGCTCTACCCCTAGGATAAAACTTTTGCTTCAAATGATTAGGGAGGCCAGGTGCAGTGGTTTATGTCTGTAATCCCATCACTTTAGGAGGCTGAGGTGAGAGGATCACTTGAGGCCAGGAGCTCAAGACCAGCCTGGGCAACATAGCGAGACTTTGTTTCTACAGAAAATCAAAAAATTAGCTGGGCGTGGTGGTGCACAACTGTGGTCCCAGCTACTCGGGAGGCAGAGGTGGGAGGATCACTGAAGCCTGGGGGGTCAAGACTGTAGTGAACTGACATGGTGCCACAGTACTACAGCCTGGGTAAGAGAGTGAGATTCTGTCTCAAAAAAACATTTTTTTAAATAAAAAAATAAACAGGGAAATCATATCAGAAATAAAGAAAAGATAACTCATTTGGTCCTACCAAAATGCTAGTGACAACAACCCCAGAAAAACAAATTCACAAGTCAGTAAGCAGAGGCTGGGATTCTCCCCATTTCTTTACCCTTGGCCCAGAGTACAATGAGCCTAAATAGCCCTCTTTGTTCCCAGCAAATGTTGGCTGGCCTACAGTAGGGGAAGGACCCTTTCTGCAGCAAGAAGAAAGCTACTTAGAATAGCAGTGTTTTTCAGCTTCCTGTAAATTCATTCAGCCAGGCACTCAGGGACCATGTGGTTACCATGGAAACAGACCTGAAGCTAAAAGATGACAGTTCTTACAGTAAAGGCTTCTCAATGGCATCTGCAGACAACTCCCTACATTTGGTTTGCTTCCTTAAAGTAAAAAAAAAAAAGACTGGATCTAACCTTTTCGCACTGCAACCTTCTCATAGTAATAACTATTCACCAATTAAGATCAACCATGGAATACTGAGACCAAAGATTTGGCTTCAGGAAGTACCTCTATCAATAGGATGAAACGGCT
The DNA here is from genome assembly GCF_001604975.1 of Cebus imitator. NCBI lineage: Eukaryota > Metazoa > Chordata > Mammalia > Primates > Cebidae > Cebus > Cebus imitator. The sequence goes on along the minus strand of NW_016107319.1, from coordinate 15,357,055 downwards.
TTAAAGAATTCAGAGATACTGAGCTTCTAAATATATTCTGGGAAGAGAGGCCATCATCACCCATCCTGTAAAAGAGGTCATTTCTATGTCAGTCCTCTGACTGCCCACTACTGAGAGCCACGCCCTATGCCCAGTCTTAATTCCTATAGGAAAAGGTTTCAAATCATTCTGGAGCTTTCCACAAAGAGAAGGCGGCTGACACTGTAGGGGCAGAAAGGTGATTTTCCTCATAAGGGTCAGGGTAGACACTCCTATAACAAAAGACAAGTTAACAAAAGAAAAGCTTAACAAATTTATTTAATCATAGTTTTACACGATACAGAAGCCCTGGGAATAAAGACCCAAAGATAGCGCTATCCACTTTTATGCTATTGGACAAAGGGTGTAACATAATGCTAGTAGACTGAGGTATAGAAACTCGGCAATGCCTGTCTGTTCAGAGTCTTCCTGGGCTCTCTGCCTCTCTGTGCTGCAGTCCCTACTCCTGGGTTTGGGGTAGGACTCTTTCTGGAATGGGGATCTTATGATCTACTATCAAACAAGGTAGGTCAGAGAATTTCTGTATGGCCAGCTTTTACAGAGAAAGGTAGGGGGAATGTCAGAGGAATATTTTTAGGTTTTATGGCTGGCCTTGGGGATAAGGGGTTCTGTTTTCTACAACCCACCTTGGGGAAAGAGATTCTAGTTTCTATGGCCTGCCTGGGGGAGAAAGAGGGTAAGAGACCAGAGGGCAGAGTAAGGTCAGAGAGAAACTCCGCTTCTCGGGCTGCTTCTGAGGTCTACGCTTTGGGGTATTGTGTTCTGAGCCCCAACAGAGCAAAGTTTTAGGAGAACTCAGGTGAAGAAGTCAGAAGAAACCTACTGACTCAATGGTCATGAGCTTTAACTCTGAAGAAGCTACGGGCTCCAGCAGATGTGGCTGGAATGTGAATAAATGCTCTATGGGACTCAGTCATCTTCAAATAACAAACAAACAAACAAACAAGCAAACAAAACAAAACAAAATTGTAAGTGTTACAGAAAAGGGAACTGGTGGCAAATTCAACCAAAGCAAAAGGTGGCAATTCTCTAATCCAAAATTTTCTATTTCCAACTTGGAATGGGAATGGGGACAAGCTTGGAATGGGAACAAGCATGGAATACCTGACACAAAGAATTTCACATAACCCCTAGGACTACCTTGTCAAGTGGGCATTATCATTCCCATTTTACGAAAGAGGCTCAAACCGGGTAACTTGTGCAAAGTCATACTGCCAGTAAGGGAGGGGCTGAGATTTAGACTCTTAACTTGGAACATGTTCTCTGTACTTGACCACATACTATTTCCCTAAAGAAGTATTAACAGTGTAATTTACAATCTATAAAAAAGCATAACAGGGCTTATTGAGGTAAGTCAGATAATTTTTTATACTTGTCTAAAGCCCAAATAACCAAACCATTTTTCCATGTCTTACTTTCATGGAGTAAATGAATGGCAAGTATGTAAGCTTATGTTTAGGATTTCTTTTTTAAGGATCAACTTCTAAGTAATACCATAAGGTCAGTACAAGTTTAGCCCAACCTCCTACACCTTAGGGAATACCGAATATGTTTTGTAATTGATATCTTCAAACAAACTGGCTAGTTCTTTAAAAACAAATTGCAAACACAAGTTACAATCGTGGTTTCATTAGGTTAGTGCAAAAGTAACTGTGATTTTTATCATTACTTTCAATGGCAATAATAGAATGGGACTCCATTTGCTGCCAAACTGGAAATTCTAAGAGTATAAATATATATTAATAAATATTATGATCTTTAAAATTTTAAAATAAATGCAAAATGTTCAGCACTTTTCAGGAACCGATTCTCTATACATAAAAATAAGATTAGTCAACCCTTTTGGTATCTATACAATGACCTCATCCAGGTAGTTAAGACCCTTGGAATCAAGACTAAGAGAACCATCAATTAAGGAGGTATGGTTGGTTAATTCTATACTTATTTTGAAAATAAGTCAGTTAATTCTATACTTACTTGGGAACACACCAACTATTCATCACTAATAGCACAAACACCACGTTCCACTACAGTGGGACTATTTAGGTTTCTAGGAAAAGTATTGCTATCAAAAAGAGAAATCTTGTCTATTTTTATTTCTTCTTAATAAAATTATTTTCCCTCCCTTGGCATCGTGTATCAAAAGACAGGCTGTGGCTTCGTGTGATGGCTCACGCCTATAATCCTAGCACTTTGAGAGGTACAGGTCGGGGGGATCACAAGGTCAGGAGTTCGAGACTAGCCTGGCCAAGACGGTGAAACCCCATCCCTACTAAAATACAAAAATTAGTCAGGTATGGTAATACATGTCTGTAGTCCCAGCTACTTGGGAGGCTGAGGCATGAGAATCGCTTGAACCCAGGAAATGGAGGTTGCAGTGAGCCGAGATAGCGCCACTGCACTCCAGCCTGGCGACAGAACGAGACTCCGTCTTAGGAGGAAAAAAAAAAAAAAAAACACTGTATCATGTATCAAAAGACAATCCTACACCAACTTCTGATTTGATGCATTTAACATTTGTGAGCTTAGGGAGAGATATTTCTTTCAAATTTAGGAAACTTAAGTGTCAAATAAGAGTTGAAAGTTAGAGGCTTTGATTAGAAGGAAAGAAAAAAAACTCAGTTCCCAAATTTCACACTGCCTAATGACAAAGTTCTCTCTGCTAATTTCCCAGGTTTAACCTGTGGTCCAGCAAAGTGAGTAGATTACAATGGACTCCAAAATCAGTGGGGCAGTTCCATGCTGCAAACAAGATTTTGGTTTGTATAGCTGTATCTGTTTTCACATGACAAGGAGTCGAAATTTTCATCTTGAAACCAACATAAATCTTACAAGAAAAGCAGTAATATATTTTTTTTTCCCAGAGCAGCCTTCTCAGTAGATGAAGGTCTCACATCTACAGCCGAAGAAATCCTCTGAATAAGTTACATGCCTGTGGCTATTCAGAAACGAAAAGCATGCCGTCTGTCTGAATTATTTATGGTAACATTTTAAAAGTGAAATTGATATTGGCTGAGGCATATACCACAATTAAGTTTTCCTGTTTAAAAGGCACCTGTTCCTGAAATACAGCCAAAACTTTTAAGCTAACATATGTTCAACTGATTTGCAAGTTGATAGAACAAATACTTAGTTTAGAAGAATTCAAAGCAAGATAGTTCATCATTTAGATTAATTGGCCTATCAATGCCTACTCTAAAAATACAAATACCCATAGAAGGGTTATGACTGTTGGTTGTGCACCTCGGCTCCCATTTATGTGGAACTTCAGAATGAAGGTAGAAAACTTTTTGTTTCATGTTAAGGTAAGTCACATATTTAATTTAGGATTGAAGAGTTACAGCAAATAATTCCCAACCCCAGAATTAACAAATATTTGGTCATGTCTACTTCAGATGCCTTTAATATATGGAAACAAAACATTACAAAGTGAAATTCTCTTTTGTTTCTGGTCCCCAGCCCCAGTCCCCTGCTTCCTTCCCCACCACCCCAGGAAAATATATCAAGCATTTGGCATATATCCTTCTAATTCATGTTTTCAGACCTCATATTACAGAGGTACATGTCCACAGACAACCAGGAATATTATTTAGTATGTTTCAAAAATTTTATGTAAGTTATATCATACTGATTATGTTTTCTTAAAATTTGCTTTTTTTCACTAAGTATTGATTTTTAAACCTAAGCAGTTCTTAGTTTTTCTCACTCTCCTTTTTGGCTCATTGATCTTATCCTCAAACTTTTGCTTTTAAAAGATAATTCTATCATTAACATTATTACTTTTAATAAACTGCAAAGATAAATTCTTTATACCCATAATACTTCCAAATTCTTGCAAATGCATGCCTTTCTCAGAATGTTCAATTTAGTGTATATGCTATAACCACTTTAGTGACCAAACCTCTTTGATGGAGGAAAAGATGTTTGAATCAATTCATTCCTTGCCCACAGACTTCATCTCCAATTACGAAAAAGAAATGTACAGCAAATGCTTGACACTTGGGCCTAGATATTTATGCATAGCTGTTTCTCCAAACAGGACTTCCTGACCAAAAGAAGCATTAACTCTGAAAAAAAGAATTTTTAAATAACTAAAACCTAAAATTATTCATGTTAGAGCTAAGTCTGACTTTTCAGGGGGGAAAAAAAAACAACCACCCTGCAAGATGTCTTAAAATCACTGATTCATAGAAATAGTTCCTTTCAAAAAACAAAGCAAAGGAAGGAAAACCAAAATTTTATGAGGTTTATTCTACATTATAACACAAGACAGCGTTTAAAGGCACAGGAAACTTGTTTCACGGGGAACGCATAAAAGGAATCCCTCCCTGAAGAATTCCTTAAGCAGGGAAACACTGATGAACTGTACGCATGTAGCATTCCTTATCTTTTTCTTGCATTCAGAGACATGATATCCGCTTGAAGAAACATCTATTTCTTTTTTGCAAACCTCTAGGGGTGTCAATTAAACTGGGACTGGGACCAGCAAGTAAGGGAAGTTGTCTGTAAGCATTTATCATCAAGCTCTATGTCTTGCTGGAGGAGCCAGCTGTCTTAAATAACCATCCCCTCCCTGGTGCCACAAGTCTGGGCAAGAATGCTACTCATGTCATAAGATTAGATTTCAATGGAAAAGCAAAGGGAATGTAGTCTCTTTTCTCCAGCTGGGACTGATTATTCCCTTCCCAACAAGGAGGCTGTTATTTAGCCGGAGAAGAGCCTCCTTACTTCTTGAAAATTTTCCAATCCATCTTGGCACCTGAATGAACACCCTGCCTGACCACAGCTTTAAGGCCTCTCAGCCCCTCTCAGGGAAGATGTTTTGGTACATTATTTCTTCATTATTATGAACAGAAGTCACCCTTGGATTCTCAGGGTGTAGCAAGGAAACTTGGAAACCTAGGCTGGTGGATATGGACTGATTGAATATCAATGGTCAAGGCTAAGGTAGGTCAGCATGAGCTTGGAGCAGCTCAAGAGGGTAAGAAAGACACCCAGTACCTGGAGACTGTATTTTTCTCGTTCTTACACCCAAAGCACTCAGCACTGTGCATGCACCTGCACCTGTGCCGTAGGTACTTAGGGAACAGACGGTGAATGGATGACTGGATGAATAGCACAGAGGCAGGGACTCCAGGCTCAGGGCTCATAGCATTAGATTCATGGTGGAAGGACAGCTTTTACTCCCAGGATAGGCATAGAGATGGCTACAGAAAACCATGGGGCTTAGGCAGAGAACAGACACGATGAGACAAGAGAGAGGCATTACAGCACAGCAGCAAGGATTCAAACATTAGTGGGGTCCCAAATGTAAGTAAATGTTACTTCCACAATCAATTCCATCCACCTATCTTCTCCTGCCATAGCTGGTTGCCTCAGGCAACTCACACAATTTAAAGGGAATACTGTGGCTTACAGCACAGGCAAAGATAAAAGGGAGCCCGTGTAGACCTCAGTGCAGGAACTCTGTTAAGGACAGGAAAAACACGCCAAGAGTCAGGAAGGAGCAAGGTACAGTGAGGAGACAGAGCTCTTCTCCAATGCCAAGAGGCAGGGCCACTTCCACCTTACTAAAGCATGATGACACACCAAAACGGGCTACAGGAATCATGACATATTCTACACTAAACACAGCACATTACTTGAGCTCATGGAAATTACAACTACATACATTCATTACGTGATCATTTTTGAAGACTAAATATGAAACCTTCAAACATGTGAGGCCTGGGACAATGACTCATCAAGTTCTTTCTCCATCACCTCCACTGGCTGACAAGCCCTGGCAGGGGACCAAAGAGCAGCCCCTTCTTCATCTGGGTGAGGGACAGCCCTCAATTCTCATGTGTTCTGCCTTAGTCTGTCATAAGTCCCAATTCCCCCACCACGGAAATACCCATTTCATTCCCCTCTAGCCACAGGAGAAAGACTGGCTCAAATACCCCAAAATTCGTTCCCTCTTGAATCTGTAGACCACAATTGCTGTTTCTGTTCAGTTTGTTTTCTTCAGTACTTCCCAAATGGTGTTTGGAAAGTCAGCTAGTGCTCTCACCGGTTTCTTTGGTTGAAATCTCCCTAGTCTAAATAGTCCAACCAACAGAGAAACTTGCTGAACAAAGAATTTAATTTTTTTTTTTTTTTTTTTTTTTGTGAGATGGAGTCTCACTCTGTCTGTCGCCCAGGCTGGAGCGCAATGTCATGATCACTGCAACCTCCACCTCTTGGTTCAAACAATTCTCCTGCCTCAGCTTCTGAGCAGTTGGGACTACAGGCATCCGCCATCATGCCCGGCTTATTTTTGTAGAGACGGGGTTTCACCATGATGGCCAGGCTGGTCTTGAACTTCTGACCTCAGTTGATCCACCTGCCTGGGCCTCCCAAAGTGTTGGGATTACATGCGTGAACCACCACGCCTGGCCTAATGTATTTTTTAAGTGCCATCGCCACTTAAAACATTATTTTGTAATTTATTCAGAAAAGTGGGACTATGAAATGATTCTATTCAGGTCCCCTTCTTAAACAAAACATGGCCACAAACACAAAAGTAGCTCACGGTTGCATGAATTTTCGAAAGCAGTACCCACTTCTGACAAACATTAGTGTGGGAGTAGCATGGAGGGTGCAGTGTGAAAGAAGTGAGTGGGACTATGACGTAAAACGAAAAGCACTGCCTCTACCCGCTTCCTGGCTTAGGAGACCACCTTGGGAATATCCCTGCTGACAAGCAGTGGGTTCACAAAAGAGGTCCACCAATGTGAACAGATTCCAACACTTCCTCCCTGGACAAACAGGATGCTGCATGGCTACCCAGGAGGGGAAGTGCTACGCACATCAAAGAGGGCGGAAAGGATGTCCAGAAACTGGCTCTGTGGGCGCGCATGTGTGCCTGTGCCTGTGTGTGGCGAGTCCATAAGGGAAGCACTTTTATCTGAGCAGTGGTGACTGCCATTCCCAGGCTCATTTCCTGGGTATCACTAAAGTGAGGTATCTGAGGACTGCTACTGTTAACAAGTCATGTTTTGATATACCCACCTTCTTTGCCTTCAGTACAGTGGGATTAATAATCATGGAAGATTCATAACCCTTTCCACTTCACAAGAGTTCAGCAGTCCTTCCCTCTTAAATCATCAAAATTGTTGTGGAATAAATAATTTGAATATTACTCTCATCACTGCCATGAACTGTTCATGTAATAAAGCCCCTTCTGCTCCTTTTGTTTGAATTGGCTTGGCTCTTTTTCCTCTCCCAACCTCATCCAGGAGCGGCACTCCTATTAAAATTCATGATGTTTCCCTCAATGCAAGTGTCTGATTGCAGCTGTCAGTTCCCCAGTTCAAGGATTTTCATACTGCCTGAGAGGACAATGCAAGGCACTCACCGCTAAGGAAATAGGTCAAGCTCAATTTTTCTATTTCAGTTCTGCTGCCAAAAGTGAAGACTTTTCCTTCTAGAAAAAAACACATCCTTTTGGGTAGGCTCAGCACTTCAAAGGAGGTGAAGAGGGCACATTTCTTTCCCTCACCCGAGGGAGCTGCCATGGCTTCATCACACAACGCCTCAGAATTCCTTAGGAGCCTTTATTCCGTCGCTGGTGACGCTCTGAAAGAGCAGGTCTGTCTGCTCTTTGTCTTATTATGCTTCACAGACATCGAGACACCAAACAACCCAGACCACAAGACGGGAACTGAAGACAGGGGCATCCAACACCAGAAAGATACTCAATGTCCAAAATGTCAGAGACTATCCCATCAAATCAGTTGGTTTTTTGCACCCCATGCTACCACTGCAGAGTGAAGGGCAGGGGAGTGAAGGGCATCAGGTCTGTTACACACCACAGCCCAGACCCATCTCCCTGACACCATCTCTGCCCTCCCCTCACTCCTACAACACATGCTTACACTCCTCTACTTTTAGCAAAAGCTGTGGAAATGTTTTGTAAGAGGGAAGGAAGAGAATAGAAGATTCTTGGATCCCCAAAAAGTCAATATAATTCAGAACTACTGTGAAATTACTAAATCTAACTAGAAGGGACCTGGCATGACATGATGCCTACCTCATTTTTACACATGTCGAAACAGAGCTTGGACAAACTAAGTGAATTCTCTAAGATACAAATGTAGTACAGGGTTAAGCAGCAGCCAAGTCTCCAGGCTTCTACCTGTTCCTCTACTCCATTCCTATGACAAGGAAAGGGTATAGGCATGTCTTGGAGAGATGCATAATTGAACACCCTTGGATCTAGCAAATTTTTTGGTGCATCCAGGCAAAGATGAGAAAGAGCAAGGTATCTTAAAAAAAAAAAAAAAGTTCTCTCTAGAGTGAGGAGACCTGCACGTTTAGTAACCTTGAGAAAGTTATGAACTATTCTAGGTCTCACTTTACTCACAAAACTAGGGGCTTGAAGGGTCCATGATCTATGAATTTCTTTAGTCATACAGGGCACACTGCCAAATATGTTTGCTGAGAGCTGCTGCATATGGGCACAAAGTGGATTAAAAAAGGATGAACAGACCCTGCGCAGTGGTTCATGCCTGTAATCCCAGCACTTTGGGAGGCTGAGGAGGGCAGATCACGAGGTCAGGAGATCAAGACCATTTGGCCAAGATGGTGAAATGCCATCTCTACTAAAAAAAAAAAAATATATATATATATATGAAATAATTAGCCAGGTGTGGTGGCACGCACCTGTAGTCCCAGCTACTCAAGAGGCTGAGGAAGGAGAATCGCTTGAACCAGGGATGCAGAGGTTGCAGTGAGCCGAGATTGAGCCACTGCACTCCAGCCTGGGTGACAGAGTGAGACTTTGTCTCAAAAAAATAAATAAATAAAATAAAAGAATGAATAAGAGAGGGCCTTTTTCATCAAAGAGCATTTCCATTTCTTTCCTATGATCTACTAGGTCAAGCCAAGTTTTCAAGCAAACGACTCAGAACAAACTATGTTACTCAACTCAACAGCTTACATGTACAAGTCTCAAAGCCTTACATGTACAAGTCTCAAAGCTAGGCACTGGAGGAACAACAACTAAAAGGAGCTTGAAAAATCTGACAATCTCTCTCTCTCTTTTTTTTTTCTTTTTTTTTTGTTTTTTCTTGACATGGAGTCTTGCTCTGTCGCCCAGGCTGGAGTGCAGTGGGTGTAATCTCAGCTCACTGCAACCTCCGCCTCCTGGGTTCAAGCGATTCTTCTGCCTTAGCATCCTGAGTAGCTTGGACTACAGGTAAGCACCACCATATCCAGCTAATTTTTGTATTTTTAGTAGAGATGGGGTTTCACCATATTGGCCAGGCTGGTCTCGGACCCCTGACCTTGTGATCTGCCTGTCTCAGCCTCCTAAAGTGCTGGGATTACAGGCATGAGCCACCACGCCTGGCCCCAAACTGACAATCTCTTTAAGCAGAATCTAAGAGACAAGCATATGAGAAGGCAATAATTTAACAAGATAATTGAGTCATATTCTGGACATGTCACAAGACGCATGCATTTGTCAATTTATCTTTTACCCACTCAGATGAGGGAGTGGCCAGGAGGACCCTGAAGAAGCTTCCTTAGAAAAGAAGTGGAATGAGTAGACCCACCAGTGTGCAGGATCCAAGTATAATCATGGAAGAACTAGGGGCATGGATAATGGAAGTTGTGGTAACGCTATGTGACACTATTTCCAAGCACAAATTTTACACGGTAGCCAATGTTTGGTTTTCTTAAACTCTCCTTTCCTCCTACCCTCAACCTAAGTCCTCAAGTTCTTCAGCCCCTCAAGGTTGAGTTCAACTCACATTCTCCAAGAACACCCACTCCAGTTAACACTACAATCCCTTAACCCCGACAACATTTACTTTCTGCATTAAATATATTTAATTTTAGTTAATTTTAACCTTTTTCTAAATGAACAGCTGCAGCAAAGCGCAACTTTTAATTGAACTTAACTAAAATTAATTTTTGAAAAAAAAATTTTTTTTTGAGATGTAGTCTCACTGTGTCACCCAGGTTGGAGTGCAGTGGCATGATCTTGGCTCACTGCAACCTCCGCCTCCCAGGTTCAAGTGATTCTCCTTTCTCAGCCTCCCAAGTAGCTGGGATTACAGGCGCCTGCTGCCACACCTGGCTAATTTTTTGTATTTTAGTAGAGGCAGGGATTCCCTTGTTGCCCAGGCTGGTCTTGAACCCCTGAGCTCAGGCAATCTACCTGCCTCAGCCTCCCAAAGTCCTAGGATTACAGGGTTGAGCCACCACACCTGGCCTGGACAATTTTTAAATCATCTCTATTTTGTGTGGGTATGTCTGGTATCAATAAGACTGGAAATTCCTTAAGAGAGATACAGACAATACAGATTTCTAAGTCACAGACTTAGAAGTTACCATCAAAATCATTTAATTCAAATTCACTTAGTTTATAGGGACGCCATCTATAGAAGGCCAAATAAATTAAGAATGTATGCTGGGGCATTGTGAATCTGGATCTGGCCACTGCAGGAGGGAAAGTGCAATTTCTAAAATTGAGCAGGTTTTTTTTGTTGTTGTTGTTGTTATTTTAAGTAACTGTTACTTTAATTTCCGCAGTAGTCACTTTTATACAAGAAAGCTCAATTTAGACATCTCCATTATCAAAAGCACTTGATTTCACATGGATTGACTCTAAACTTATGATATGTCAAAGTCCTGCTGTACAGGTTTTTTTTTCAGGAATGAAGGATCAAATAAATATCAAGATTCTGGTCTTTGTTCAGCCTCTAAAGGATGATAAAAATGTGGTCAGGTTAACTCAGCCTCTTAATATTTCAGTTCCAATTTCCCCCTAGGGGAAAGGATATTAGACCAAGTAATATAAAGAACTTTCCCAGCTGTAATGTACTAGTTTTCATTTCCCAGTATCAGAGGGAACACATTAATCTTCTATGAACCTCGCTACTTACACTGCAAATGTGTATCCTCCCAGTTTCCCCTACTGTTTCCAGTCTAATTTTGAAAATTTTTAGCCTGTTGGGAACTGGACTGAGGTCAATTTTCCTCGTAGTTGAAGTACACAGGAAACACTTCTACTGCATTGCCCCTCCCACCTTATCCTCGCCCCAATTAAGTATCAGCAGAGCTACTTCCTTTACCTTTTTTCTCTTTTAAAAACACTGGCTGGTCGTGGTGGTTCATGCCTGTTAATCCCAGCATTTTGGGAGGCAGAGGTGTGTGCATCATCTGAGGTCAAGAGTTCCAAACCAGCCTGGCCAACATGGTGAAACCATGTGTATACTAAAAATACAAACATTAGCCAAGCATGGTACCTGTAATCCCAGCTACTTGGGAGGCTGAGGCAGGAGAATCGCTTGAACCCAGAAGTAGAGGTTACAGTGAGCCAGGATCATGACACTGCACTCTAGCCTCGGTGACAGAGTGAGACTCCATCTCAAGAAAAAAAAAATTAAAAATTAAAATTACAAAACTACTTCCATCTAGGTTTGGTTAAATACTGGACACCTAGTTAAATCTGAATTTCAGATAAGCAACAAATCATTTTTTAGTATATGTATATCCTGTTAAACTAAATTTGGCCTGTGGCTGCTCTGTATTTTGAGTCCCTACTTCAGAAATTATAACCTAACTTAACTGATAAGGAACATACTCTTACTGAGCCCTAGGATGGGCTGCTCATAACATCTATTAAACACTGCATCTCCAGATCAAGCCAAATCATATACTTGATATTGAAAAGCAAGATCACCTAGGGGAAACTGAGCTAACTGGCTTGGTAATCAGCTCAATAGTCAGAATGAACTGAAATGCAGAACTGATGAGTGCTCCAGCCATTTCTGGAGCACTCACTATATGAAGGAATATACATGCAATGCTATGTGTCACTGCCAGAGTGTTGCAGAGTTATTACCCCGAGTATTAAAACCCACCACTACTTTGGGATTGCAACAGTGGTCACACATTCAGAAGTATAGACCTTGGTTCTGTTAGAAGCAGATCGTATCTAAATCACAGGACACCAAAGTATGTTCCTGGTGGTGAATCTACATGGGTATGCAACAACCTCAATTCTTGTCTCCTCAGAAGAAAGAATTCAACTGAGGGGCATGAGGCAGAAGAAGAGACTGAAGCAATTTTTAGAGCAGGAGTGAACGTTTATTAAAAAGCTTCAGAGCAGGAATGAAAGGAAGTCTTTACAATTGGAAGGGGGCTAAGCAGATGACTTGAGAGAGCAAGTGCACAGTTTGACATCTGACTTGGGGTTTTATACACTGGCATGCTTCCAGAGTCTCGTGCCCTCCTTCTCCCCAAATTCTTTCCTTGGGGTCAGCTGCCCACATGCGCAGTGGCCTTTCAGCACTTGCAGGGGTGGGTGGGCTGCATGCAAGGTGTGTTTACTGGAGTTGTACACATGCTTACCTGAGGCATTCTTCCCTTGCCAATCTAGCGTTCCTAGAGGAAGGTCATAGAGCAGTTAAACTCTGCCATTTTGCCTCTTACTGCACATGCTTAAGCCTACTTGCCCAACTTCTGAGATCTTATTGGGAAGCCGCTGATCACCAGTTTCAGGTTTTTTCTGTCTGTTGGGGACTGTCTTTCTCTGGTGCTGGCTGTGGCCAATCATTATTTTACAGAGACAGCTAACAACCACCTGACCGTCACATGATGGTGGCCTGATACTCCTGGTGGGGTTGGGGAGAGCCGTCTCTTGCCCTGCTCATGCCTGATCAGCTACCTACTGTAACAGCTCCTGTCCTGGTCAGCTAATAACCTAATGGTAGCACTGCATCAAATGAGCCACTCTCCCTTTATTGCCAGGTAGGTGCAAAGAACCATAAGACCTAGCTTTCCCACTCAAGTACTAGATTTAGTCTCAAAAGTTAAACTTCTATTAATGCCTAAATTGAGGTCTATAGTATGATCTGGCTGACACTGGTACAAAGTCAAAGGGCAGATACAAACTATTTCCTTCTGCAACTTCATAGGAAACCTTCCATGAGTATGAAAAGTCTCTTTAGCAGTCACTTGTGTAGTCACAGTCTGCCCTTCATAAACAAGGACATAACTAGGGCAACAGCCCAAAGAGCTGCTTGTCTGTAGGCCTGCTGCCAGGCTTCCAAGATGGCTTTTCTCTCTCCTTCCAGTTGAAATAGATAATGTTTTCTGGCATTTTTCCCTCTTAAAATCAGGAAAGCACATTCTAAATAGCCTTTAACTAACTGATGGGGTCCTGATGAGCACAATTTATCTCCTGAATATCAAAGAGAATTCCCTCGACCCCACCCCAGTAATGTGTCTCCCAATGAGAATAATGCACCCAGGCAGGCCCCCTGAGCTACTCTTTAATCAGTAGCTATTTTACATAATCGTAGTTATCATTAGGCAGTGTCCCGCCCACCATTTATCCTTAAGACAAGGAAGACTTCTAAAAAGGAGGCAAGGCTCCCTGCCATTCAAAAGGATCTGAAAAAAGTTAGAAGTGCTGCTTTTTGAGGGTTGTCTCCTAATCAGAAAAGGACCAGCAATCAGCCTAGTGAGCACCCACCACTTCATGACAGTACAGAAAGATTGCATGAACAAAAAGGACTTAATCACTGCTTGGAGTGCCTTGCTCTAACTACAAACTCAGATAAATTATGCATTAACATTTGCATCTTCGGTAGTCATTTGTCACACAAAGAAAACAGGGAAATGTGTACTCAACACACAAGGCAGCTCCCAGAACTTCACCCCTTCAGAGATAAAACAACAAGGATATATTCTCAATTTCACAAGTAACAATGAATTCTAGGGACAAGTAAAATTCTGGGTTTTGTTTTTTTTTGAGACAGGGTCTCACTGTGTCATTCAGGCTGGAGTGCAGTGGCACAATCATGGCTCACTACAGCCTTCATCTCCCAGGCTCAAGTGATCCTCCTACCTCAGCCTCCCAAGTAGCTAGGACCACAGGTGCATGCCACCATACCTGGCTTTTTTTTTTT
>NW_016107319.1:15340295-15343007 GCF_001604975.1 Cebus imitator | reverse complement strand
TTTTTTGTTGAGATAGGGTCCCACTATGTTGCCCAGGCTTGTCTTGAACTTATGGGCTCAAGTGATTCTCCCACCTCAGCCTGCCAAAGCTCTGTGATTACAGGTGTGAGCTACCATTCCTGGCCATGTTAGATTTTTAAATAACTTCTGTGTTGGTATTAACATCAACATTATCTCCATTAAATGATTAGAATCCAAACTTGGACACCTGGTGTCTTAGTTTTGTGTTGCTACAACAGAATACCACAGAATGGGTAATTTATAAAGAAATTTATTTCTCATGGTTCTGGAAGCTGGGAAGTCCAAGAGCTTGGCACTGGCATCTGCAGATGGTCATCCCACTTGAAGGGGGAAAGGTGGACGTGAACACACAAGACAGAGGCACCAGGAGCCAGACTCACTTTATAACAAGCCACTCTCATAACTAACCTACTCCCATTACAATGACATTAGTCCATTCTTGAGGACTCTGTCCTCGTTATCCAATCAGATCTTATTAGGCTCTACTCTTAATCCCCAGTGCAACAGTGTTGAAGTTTCCAACACATGAACTTTTAGGGGACACATTCAAACCACAGTATCAGGTGAAACAATTAAAATGAACCTAGGCAACACTATAAATGCAACAAGGTATCCCTTCCATCAGTTCTAAGCAGGGGACTCACAAATCTAACCACCTAAGGTTTAAGGTTTGTGCTTATTTTCTTTCAAGGCCAATTTATTTTCTCTTTGAAATAGGTTCTCTCCTCCAGCGATATTCACTATTCCAACCATAGATGTTTATTGTGTATTCAAGCTAATATGCAGCATGCAGCTGCTTATGGCAACAACTGTGGCTAATATGTTCCACATTTAAAAGCAATCTTTAGCAACTGGAGCAAATTCTCCAATCTAACCAACTTCATGTGGGAAGACAAATTAAAAAAGAACTCAACTCTGGGCAACCCAATCAGCAGTTATTGTATATAAAATTACCACCCAATTCTCAGCAAACATGCATAGCATTTCTAACAGCTGCCAGATCTATGGAACAGAAACAGTGCTGGTGTACTCACGGCGGACAAAGATCAGAAGAAACCACAGAATTAAATACTCCACAGCTCAATGACCACTTTTATTTAATCACAAAACCCATAGTTGTTAAAAGTGTTTTTAAACAAGGAAGTTCCTCTCCTGACGGTATATTCCATCATTACAGGCATATGGAATGTTCATGCCCTCAGGGAATCTTCTCTAAAGATTTTGAATGAATTTGTCTCAGGATGGCTAAACCCATTTATTCACTACAAAATCAGAGATTACTCATGTAAACCAAAACAAGTATTTTAATAAATCGGCGTGATAAAGGCTTTATAAGGAGAACGGTAAGGGTCTTATAGTGTGACAAGAATCAAGAGAATTTTTGTTTCACCTAGATAATGTTATTGCAACTCAAAATAAATTTTTAGTACTCCAGGAGACATGTTATGGTTAATCTGTACTGATAAAATATAACCAGACTTTATTTTTTTTTGAGACAGAGTCTCACTCTATTGCCCAGGTTGGAGTGCAGTGGTGCAATCTCAGTTCACTGCAACCTCTACCTCCGGCATTCAAGCAATTCTTGTGCTTCAACCTCCAAGTAGCTGGCACTACAGGTGTGTACCATCACACTCAGCTAATTTTTGTATTTTTAGTAGAGATGGGGTTTCACCATGTTGGCCAGGGTGGTCTTGAGCTCCAGACCTCAGGTGATCTGCCCACCTCAGCCTCCCAAAGTGTTGGGATTACAGGTGTGAGCCACCACACCGGGCCCTTAAAATATTCTTAAACAATATATGTACTTAGCTATTCATTTATCTACAAATTAACAGCTGTAAATCTATAGAGTATCTGGAGTTGTTGTAATTTACTGATGAGTAGGCTTTTGATTTGGGAGCAGGGTATGGGGGTAGAGGCGTAATTAAGTGCACCAAAAAGTACTTCTTAGTGCAGTAGGTTGCACAGTTCAAAAATGCTCATGCCACAGGCCCAACCCAGACCACTTAATCAGACTCTGGGGCATGGGGCCAGGCATCTGTATTTCATCAGTGACAGCGAAAATATCTCCCAAGTCATCCTAATTTGCAGCTGGGGTTAAAATCAAGTGTCTTAGAGAGGTAGACATTATATGCTAACTTCCAACACAAAACTGAAGGTCACCTTTATATTGCTGGCCTAAAAACCATAAAGAAATGTCAGAAATAAAATGGGTTGTGGTAGGCTGCTGCAGTAGCTTATGCCTTTAATTCTGACACTTTGGGAGGCCAAGGCGGGACGATGGGCCAGGAGTTTGAGACCAGACTGGTCAACATAGTGAGATCACGGGTCTACAAAACAGATGTTGCAAAGAGTTGGTACCATCCTTAACCATGGAAAGTAGAAAATGGTCAAAAATCAAATAACTAAGGCTGGGCGTGGTGGCTCACGTCTGTAATCCCAGCACTTTGGGAGGCCGAGGCGGGCAGATGATGAGGTCAGGAGTTCGAGATCAGCCTGGCCAGCATGGTGAAACCCCTTCTCCACTAAAAACACAAAAATTAGCTGGGCATGGTGGTGTGTGCCTGCAACCCCAGCTACTTGGGAGGCTGAGGTAGGAGAATCACTTGAACCCCGGAGGTAGAGGTTGCAGGGAGCCGAGATCATGCCACTGCACTCCAGCCTGGGTGACAGAATGAGAATCTGTCTCAAAAA
>NW_016107319.1:15313057-15340191 GCF_001604975.1 Cebus imitator | reverse complement strand
CTTGACCATCACTTCCCTTGCTGGTGCTCTGACAGCTTTTAGAAACTGAAAAATGTGACAAAAATTAAGTAAGTTATGTGCCTCTTTAAAACATATAATCTTGAACATGGCTGCATAATGTTTTTTCACATAGTAATTGCTTAATAACTAATGTTTACTGAGTTCTTATTGAGTACTAAAACCAGAGAGAATATTTTCTAGGTAGTATCTTACTTAATTCACACAACTGAGACCTATAATTGCTTTCATAGTATAGACAAGGAAATATGCTCAAAGAGATTAAGTTACATAATCAAGTCACACAGCATGGGGGTGGGGGGTGGGCTAGGATCCTGGGCTCTGAACGCCTCTATAACATAGTAGTTACTGAACAAAAAAGGAAATGAATGGTGAAATGGCTGGGTTTATTTATTTATTTAGAGATGGAGTCTTGCTCTGTCACCCAGACTGGAGTGCAGTGGCACAATCTCAGCTCACTACAACCTCTGCCTCTGAGGTTCAAGCAATCCTCCAAGCCTTCCAAGTAGCTGGGACTACAGGTGCCTGCCATCATGCCCAGCAAATTTTTGAGTTTTTGTTTTTTTGGTAGAGACAGAGTTTCTATGTTGGCCAGGCTGGTCTCAAACTCCTGACCTCAGGTGATCTGCCTGCCTCAGCCTCCCAAAGTGCTGGAATTACGGGTGTGAGCCACTCCGCCCAGCCTTAAATGATTGGTTTCAAAAGATAGGACTCCACTTGATTAGGTACCACCCTGCAGAATAACCAATTGTCATTTTGCCAATTTTGGAAGAAAGAAAGATGTGCAGTCGTAGTCAATTCTCAGTATCAACACTCATTAGACAATTCTAATGTCATACTAAATATTAAGCTAAATGATAAGTCCTGGAGGCAGAATAAGGGAGTGAAAAAAGATCTGTCCAAATGTGGGTCTGAGTTATTGTCCTCTATGTTGCAGCTACTTCTAGGTTAAACTTATCTATGTCCCAGGAATCAAAGAGTATGCACAGCAAAGAAGGCCTTTAAAACAGAAGACTTAGGTTGGGCACAATGCTCATGCCTATAATCCCAGCACTTTGTGAGGCTGAGGCGGCAGAAGGACCGCTTGAGTCTAGGAATTTGAGACCAGCCTGGGCCACATAGTGACACTGCATCTCTATAAAATAAAAAAATTAAAGAATTCAAAAAAATAGAAGACTTAGGAAAAGCTCAGAAACATAATTAAGACATACATTTGATTTGAAATTAGAACCAATAAATTAACTGAAAATATCTAGATATTTGTTAGGTTAACTAAAATTAACATTCTGCTCTTTCATAATATGGGTCAGATATTTTGTGAAGGAATGTATACAAATATATATATGGAAGATAATACTATTTAATAGAGTGAAGTTGGCCCTAAATCCCAATACTTGAAGTGCAGAGAGTCTGAAGTTGCTCCTCTGTCCCTAAGAATTCAACTTTAATGTATTAAAAATAAATCAGGCTGGATGCAATGGCTCTTACCTGTAATCACAGCAATTTGGGAGGCTTGAGGCCAGGAGTTCAAGATTAGTCTGGGCAACATAGTAAGATCCCACCTCTACAAAAATATAAAAAATTAGCCAGGCATGGTGATGTATGCCTGTGAGGCATTACTTGGGAGGCTGAGGTGGGAGGACCACCTGAGCCCAGGAGGTCGAGGCTGCAGTGAGCCATGTTTATACCACTGCACTCCATCCTGGGCAACACAGCAAGACACTGTCCCAAAATAAGTAAATAAATCAAAACAAATAAACAGAAGGTGGTGACATAAAGAAAGTCACAATAAAGTCAAAAATGTACATGACTGCTGAGGTCTGACAATCCTGGGAAGAATCACAAAGCCATAAGCCCCTAGCAGTAAGGTTCCAAGATACAACCTTGAAGCAACACCCCTTTATAAAGGTAAGAAGTCAACATCTCACAAAATATCTTATTATTTTCTTTCACACTGAAGTTCCATGGACAATTCAGCTCTAAAATAATAGTTTCACAAATTGCAATTTCTCATCTCCCACTTTCCCAGCCCTTTGTAATTACAAATGGAAACATATCTGTGGATTCTGAGTGCATCTGTGCATACTTTTCAATGTACATAACCTGGCTTCCTTCCTTTCCTCACAAACTGTTAATATATTAGAAAACCAAACCGATTCCAGAGATCTTCTGTGAATTACTGTACTGAATTATGGGGTGTCACACTGCCTTTTATCACTCATGTCTTATAAATTATCTGATATAATCTAAGGAAGTGGGAACCATCTCAGACCTCTGGGAACCAAAAAATTTGTATTTTGTCTCTTTGTAATGCACATCCTAGATATATTACCCTCTGAACACACAAACACAGACTTATATCTAACTCTTGAGAGAAGGCCTATCAAGTACCTGTGCAGGTGTCTGATTCACCAGTATCCATTTATTTTTCTAATTTATAGAGGTGAGCTGAAACTGCAAATAGAAAGCACATTTATTACTGGTTTACAAGACCCTTATGAGTTAAAAGGTAGCCTGTATCTGGGCAATTCTATTCTGATTTACATCACAAGAGGGATGCTTCCTCACTTACCCTGAAAGTAAGTTTTCTGTATCTTCATTGACTGACTTTCAGTACCTGCTCACAATCCATATACTTTAAAATTCATACAAAGTAGTTAGATGTTTTACCTAAATTGTTTTATTCCTTTGTGTCATTTTTTGACACAAATGAATTTAACTACCTTTTTGAGTTTTTGTATACAGTGTTTTTGTTTTTTTTAAATTATAGGGATAGATTATATATTAATTGAAAAAAAACATTAAATTTGGAATCAGGAGTTCTGCTTCCTGTCACCAAACGTGTGTCATTTCAGTTAAGTCACAGTCTCTCTGGAGCTTTAATTACCTCACCAATAACACGGAGGCACTGCGGTAGGGGATTTCTGAGGCTCTTTCGTATCTATGACCCAATAACACAAATGTTTCCAAATACCCGGAGCAAAGAGACCCTTTCTTTTTCTTTCCTCAGAACAGAGTCCAGTGGGAATGAATCTGATGGCTGGATGGGATAGTCTGCCTAGTGCCTTGCTCAGCTATGGAGTCTTAGCGGAACATGGTGATGATTACAAATCTTGGCTCTATCCCAATTTACTGTGAAACAAGGCAATTCATTTAGCTATGTAATACTGCCATTTCCTCAGCCATACAATAATCTTGTAGAAGCTTGAACAAGTCACTTAACCTCCTTGAGTTTTGGGTTTTTAACTGCCCAGGGACATCAACAATGTCAAAATATACAGATGAACTCCACTGACATCCCTGGAACCTCCTGATCAACATGGTGCTAGAATACTAAACATAAATAAAATCCTAAAAGCTGCAAAAGAACAAACATGTAACTATTGGGGGAGAAAAATGCTGCTCTTAAAGCACTCTCCACAATGAGTCATCAAAACCCTGCACGGTGGCTCACATCTGCAGTCTCAGCACTTAGGGAGGCTAAGGCAAGCAGATTGCTTCAGCCCAGGAGTTTGAGACCAGCCTGGACAACATGATGAAACCCTGTTTCTATAAAAAGTACATAAATTAGCTGGCCTGTGATAGCACACTTCTGTAGTCCCAGCTACTCAAGAGGGTAAGGTAGGAAAATCGCTTAAGCCTGGGAGGACAAGGCTGCAGTGAGCACTGATGACACCACTGCACTCCAGCCTGGACCACTGACTAAGACCCCGTCTCACCAAAGAAAAAAAAAGTCATCAAAGAGGGTTTGCAAACAAAAGAGTAAAGAAAAAGAAAAGGGAAAAAGAAGTCACACTTGTTTATTACCTTTTATATGATGGATCACTGTGTGTTTTATGTATCTCTCATTCCTAAGTCACATGCCCAGGGATTCTCATTCAAGCAAAGGGGAACATATGAAAACATGTTCTCTTGACCACCTCCCCTCTCTGTCCCAGCTCCCATCTAATCCAAATTCCATTTTTGCCACTAGCATTATTTTTATAAAAACACTTTCCTGATCACATCAGTTTCACTGTCATGACCAATTCAATGTACCTTCATGCAAATTGGAAAAAGGCCTCTCTTCATCAATGAAGATTTTAATTATTTATTGTATTATTGCACACCATGAAAGCCCTGCTCAAAGAAGCGGTCAAATATTATAGCTTTACCTTCATAAAGAGAAGCCCACACTCTCAGCTTTTCACAATACCCCCACCACATGCCAGGGCACATGTGTTGTAAGTGTGCACATTTCACTGGCTCATGCCTTCTAAACGAGGTGACTGTCAGGTTTCAAAGTGAGTGAGAGACAGGGATTAGGAATCTAAGAGTGTCAGAGAAGTGACAAGAGAAGCCACCTTTGGGGACATCCAGAAGGTAGATGCAATGGTGCAGCAGACACATGTATGTGCGCCATAAGGTGGTGTATGTGCATAGAGGGTTGGGCTGGTGGAATTGATGAAGGAAGACCTCTCCTCTGCAGCTCCAGGATTCAACGGAGAAGCCTGAAATCTCTACTCCAGCCACTCTCGTGTTAGCTTGTGTCTAGGATGTGAATGGCACTCCCTTTGATGCGGTGTCTGTTCTTCTGGAGGGTACAATATAAGCATTTGACATGGCCTCCTGGAGTGTCACACTCTTGCTCACTTTGTTAACTCCTCATTGCTCAAAGAAAAAAAAAATTAGATCCCTCAGCGAACTTGTATTCAACATCCTTCAGAATATCGCTCCACATCTATTTCTTCTTAACATACTCCCTAAAGTTTCTAAACACTATGTTATTCATGATTCTTCCAACAAGCCTGGCATTTTCACTCCTCTGTACCTGAGGTGTCTTCAGTTATTTTTTTTTTTGCTAGGATTTCTTTTTTCCCTTTTTTTTTTTTTTTTGAGATGGTGTCTCGCTGTCACCCCATCTGGAGTGCAGTGGCCGGATCACAGTTCTATATTCAAAAACCAAATTCACCCACCCTGACAAATGCCACCTTTCCTGTGCAGTTTTTACTTTCTTTTAGCAGAATTAGTCACTACCACTTCAGTTATTCATTCAAGAAACGGTTAATGAATATCTCAGTCTGTTAGGAGTATATTTATCATTATATTATAGCATTTTGGTTATATGTTGAAGAATCCCTTCGAAACATTTATATTCCTGGAGACTGCTATGGTACCCAACATGTATTAGGTGCTCAATAGAGGAATGCAATTTTATATCCCCAATACTCTATCCAGTCAGCAAAATAGAGAGTAACCATTATCAATTAGCTCATGCATTCTGAAAGGGGCAGTGTGCCTCTGTGGCAGAAGAGGGGCAAAATAACTTATTGGGAGGTGTTATAGACTAAATTACAGTCCCCTAAAATAAATATGTTGAAGCCCTACCATCTAGGACAGCAGAATGTGACTGTATTCAGAGATACGGTCTTCAAAAGGGTAATTAAGGTTAAATGAGGCCATAATCCAATGTAACCAGTGTCCTCATAAGAGAAGAAAAAGTGGACAGATACCAGGGTGTGCATCCCTAGAGGAAAAGTCATGTGAACACACAGCCAGAAGGGAGAAGTGCCTCCAGAGAAATCAGACCTGCTGACATCTTTATCTTGAACTTCTCATCTCCAAAACTGTGAGAAAATAGATTTCTGTTGTTTAAGCTACCCAATACATAGTATTGTATTATGGTAGCCTTAGCAAATTAATAATAAATGGGACACAACATCATAGATATTACAATGATTTGTGGCCCTCCAAAGTTCAACCCTGACAAAATTATACTCCTTACTATTTACCTCATTAGAATAAAATTAAAAGATTCTAGGCCAGGCACAGTGGCTCATGCATGTAATCCCAGCACTTTGGGAGGCAAAGGCAGGTAGACCACTTGAGCTCAGAGCGTTCAGAGTTCAAGACCAGCTCAGGCAGCATGGTGAATCTCCATCTCTGCTGGGAGCAGTGGCTCGTGGCAGTGCTGTCATCTCAGCACTCTAGGAGGCTGAGGAGGGCAGATCACTTGAGGTCAGAAGTTTGAGACCAGCCCGGTCAACATAGTGAAACCCTGTCTCTACTAAAAATATAAACACTTGCCAAGCTTGGTGGCGCGTGCCTGTAATCCTAGCTACTGGGGAGGTGTGGCATGAGAATCAGTTGAACCCAGGAGGCGGAGGTTGCAGTGAGCCAAAATCAAGCCACTGCACTCCTGTCTGGGCAACAGAGTGAGACACCGTCTCAAAACAAACAAACAAACAAAAACCATCTCTACAAAAAATACAAACTTAGCTGGGCACAGTTGTACACGCTTGTAGTCCCAGCTACTCGGAGAAGGGGATGCTGGGTGGGAGCTGAGGTGGGAGGATTGCTTGAGCCTGGGAGGTTAAGGCTGCCATGAGCTGTGATCACATCACTGCACTCTGGCCTGGGTGACAGAGACCTTGTTTCAAAAAAAAAAAAAAATTCATAATCTCAAAAATGTAAAATTAAAAAAAAATTAAAGATTTTTAGTTAATAAATATATAACCCATTTAAATTTATCTTTTCTCCTTGAAGGGCAATAACAAAAAAAAAAGGTGAGAAATACTAAAACAGCTAATGCAGAAATGTATTTTCCATCACAATGTTTGAGTTTGGATTTATACATACACACTAGAAAACAGTAACTCCTAGCTGTGTGCAATGGTTCAAGCCTGTATACCCAACACTTTGAAGGGCCAAGGAAGGCAGATTGTTTGAGTCCAGGAGTTGAAGACCAGCCTGGGTAACAGAGCAAGACCTTGTCTCTACAATAAATACATAAGCCAAGTCAGTGGCGCACACCTGTGGTCTCAGCTACTGGAAAGACTGGTGGGAGGACTGCTTGACCACAGGAGGTCAAGGCTGCAGTGATCACACCACTGCACTCCAGCCAGGGCAGCAGAGAAAGACTCTGTCTAAAAAAAAAAAAACAGAAAAGAAAAGAAAAAGTAACTCCCTAAAACCTATATACATACATATTCTTTTTTTGTGTGTGCACGTGTGTCAGAGTCTCAGTCTATTTTCCAGGCTGCAGGTGCCGTGGCATGATCATAGCTCACTGCAGCCTCAACCTTGGGGATTAACTAATCCTCCCACCTCAGCCTTTGGAGTAGCTGGAACTACAGGCATACGACACCAGGCCCAGCTATTTATTTACTTATTTTTTGGTAGAGACGGTCCTCACTATGTTGCCCTAGCTGGTTTCAAACTCCTGGAATCAAGCAAGCCACCCACCTCAGCCTCACAAAGTGCCAAGATTATGGGCATGAGCCATGACGCCCACCAGCTACATCCCTGGTCTTTACACTTTCCTTCCTGTTACACAGGGTCCGTGTGCCCTCCCTGAGATGTGGTGTGAAATCCACCTTCTCCTGCCTTCTCGGGATCTTGTCTGTTTTTACTTCTTGACGGAATCATCTGCAATAACCGTATTTCTCGAATTTGTCCCACCTCAACAAACATCTAACGTGGCTTCTGCACCATCATCCTTTGCAAACGGTCCTGATCACAGCAATCCCACTTGAGTCAAGTCCTATGGGTGTGTCTCAGTTCTCACCTTACAATGTCTGCTTGGCAGAATATGTCCATTTACCTCCTAAAAGACTCTTTTTCCTTGGCTTTTACTTCACATTCATCTGTCTTTCCCTGACTACCCAGGCCACTCCTCTCCCTCCTAGCTTCCTCCCTCTGGCCATTACTGATGGAATTCTTCAAGGCTCAGTCTTAGCCCCCTTCTTCCTTCCTGCCTTACTTTTGTACAGATTATTTAATTCACGATATCAATTCCTATGTTTCCAACCTTGCTGTAGGGCTGTCTGTTTTCCTCAGTGGACCTCTATCCACCCATCTGCAGTCTTGCCTCTGCCCTCTTCCTATTGCTACTAGGGTAAAAACTCAGAAATCCCAATCTTCCTGATGTACAATGCCCACCATAAGCTACCCCCACGATGTCTCAGGAGTTTTACTTATGATGACTACAAGCCTTTCTCAACACCTGCTGGCAGTCACCAGACAGTCCATCACCCTCTTGCTATTCCTGACCCTCCAAAGAGGCCTCCCAAAAACCACATTTCCACGGTCACATATGTTCAGACAGGATACAAGTAATTTATTCACTTATAAAATATCAATACGATCACTCTCTTTCTTTCATAAAGTAATGCTTTGCTGCAAACAAAAACCAAATCTCTTGAAACACATATTCCAACTCTACAGTTCATATGGACTAATTATCTACTTCAGCTTGTATACAGAAGGAAAATACATGTTTGATCCAGAAGAAAATTATGGAACATATTGTTATCTGTATGTTGTTAATGCTGGTGAGTTGAACCTTCTGAATTCATTCTGAGTCATTTTCATGACCTACTGTTATTTTATTTCTTTTTATTTTTGGGAGACAGGGTCTTGCTCTGTTGCCCAGGCTGGAGCGCAGTGGCACAATCATGGCTCACAGCAACCTCTGCCTCTGGGCTCAAGCTATCCTCCTACCTCAGCTTCCTGAGTAGCTGGGACCACAGGTGTGTGCCATCACACCAGGCTAATTTTTGTATTTTTTTTCCACATGTTGCCTGGGCTAGTACTGAACTCCTAGGCTCAAGTGATCCATCCACCTGGGGCTCCCAAAGTTCTGGGTTTACAGGCATGAGCCACCACACCCAAGCAGATACTGTTACTCAGATGAGAAAGTACATTCACATTGTGTATTTCTTATAAAAATAAGCTTTCTAATGTTCTAAATCATGAATTTTAGAGGTGGTCACATGACTATACACACTGTTTAATTATGTAGTAAAGATTGGTACATTCTATTGCATGTAAAATTATACTCCAATAAAGCTCATAAAAGGTAAAATTTTTAAAAATAAGCTTCCTACCATGAGAAAGGCAAAAATAAAACAAAAACCCATAACCCCACTTCCATTTCTATATACTTGTCTAGTGGAGGCTTCAACAAATAGTTCATTAGCTTCCTTTAGGCGTTTAAAGGCACATGGTAATAACATTAAAAGCTTGCTTCTAAAAAATCAAAGCAAGAAAATAAAATACACAGCAATATCTCCCACAGAAATTGATACTGGATCTAAAAATTTAAATCTTTGTAAAATGAAGTGTCCAGATATGAAGTCTCACAAGTACACTAGAGTACTTAAATCACACTTATGACCCAAGTCCCTCATCAAGGTAAGTACCTTAAGAGATCAGGTTCTGATCTGGTTTATCTTTTCATACCTAGTACATAGCAAGGTTCTTGATACAAAATCTATGTTAATGTGTTGACGTGAAGGATTCAATCCTCGATTTCAAGGGGCTCACAGTCTAGTGGAGCAGGAAACAGTAACTAAAGGACACTCTGGTCAATATTCTTCAGCAAGTGAAGAGAAATAGTGACAAATGTATTACCAGAAAGACTAAGGATGAGGAGCCCTTATGAACCAGGCCTATGTTGCAAGTTGGCTTTTGTCACTCAGCATCTAGGTCCCCACTTTTCTGATAACAGAACACACTTTTTCATTGGGGAACCACCCCTCTCCACTCAATCCAGGACAGCCTTTGATCAGTGCCAGTAGAGCACCAAGCTTCCAATTACACAGTTTGATTCTGAAATTATGCCCTGTTGTGAAAGCTCATTCAGACATGCTTGCTGGAAGGGATGGAATGGAACCTGGAGCTATGTCAGAACTGGCCTAAAGCTGCTAGGGTCGTAAGGAAACAGACAGCCACAGGAAACACACTGAGTCCTGATGACGAAGCACTTGGGCCCCCTGGTTCTCTAGCACAGCTAGATCTAGCATCAGCCAATAAGCACCTCTATTTTCTCCTCAAACCAGTTTGTGCCTGTTTTTCTGATGGAAAGTGTCCTAATACAGACTTAATATACATATAAGAGTTTTGGGTGTAGTGGTTCACACCTGTAATCCTGTACTTTGGGAGGCTGAGGCAAGGAGGATCACTTGAGCCCAAGAGTTCAAGATCAGCCTGGGCAACCTGGCAAAACCCTAGGCAACATGGCAAAACCCCATCTTTACTAAAAAATTATTTAAAAATTAGCTGGATGTGGTGGCACATGCATGTAGTCCCAGCTACTCGGGAAGCTGAGGTGGGTAGATTGCTTGAGCCCAGGAGGCTGAGGTTGTATTGAGTTGTGATTGTACCACCGCACTCCAGCCTAGGTGACAAGAGTGAGACTGTCCCTGACCTTCAAAAAAAAAGTTTGTCAAACAGGGGATGGTGCACAAATAGGTGTCAAGGCTGGCAGGCCCTGTGACAGGGATATCAGGTCATATCAAGCACTCCCAAGGCTTCTCACTGTCTTCAGCACCACACAGAAGGTCCCTCGCCCTCTGGTTCTGGCCTCCCATACAAGATTCATTCTGTCACTAATTCCTTCCCCACCCCCATACTCAAAGGCAAAAGAGTATGCATGGCAATAATGGGTTCTGCAATGGCGCATCCTACAATAGTGGCCAAGTACTCCATGGACTTTCACGCAGCTCAATATGTTTGCTTAGACCAATAAAATTCTCATTTACTCCTTCAACAATTGAAGTCCTGCTCACTTGTTAAAGCCTTGCTTTAAATGTTCCAACTCTGGAGAAGAGAGAAGATCCTCTCACAGTCAGAGTGAGTCACTCCTTTGTTCTCACAGTATTTTGTTTAACATCTTAAAGCATTTGCCAAGCTCATTATTCACACTCACAAATGGATGATACTGGCCTTGAATTTGTTCCTTAAGCCTATTTCACTTAAAGCACCATTTTGTATATTCAAGCACCAGCATAATAAGGACTATTTTTTATTTGTAAATAAAAGAGGTAGGATTTTTAAAAAATTCTTTGAACAACAATGTGTATTTTTGGTTGTATCTTAACCATCAACTAAAATCACTCCAAAAAATAAAATCTAAGTCAGCATTCAGTTTCTCTCAGGGCAGTATATGAGCAATTTATTGTTTTGAACCAGTTATTGAGCTTTCACTTCTCTATAGTGCATACAGAATTAAAAAATCAGGCCGGGCACGGTGGCTCACACCTGTCATCCCAGCACTTTGGGGAGGCTAAGGCGGGCAGATCACCTGAGGTTTGGAGTTCAAGACCAGCCTGGCCAACATGGTGAAACTCCATCTCTACTAAAGATAAAAACATTAGCTGGGCATGGTGGTGGGTGTCTCTACTAAAGATAAAAACATTAGCTGGGCATGGTGGTGGGTGTCTCTACTAAAGATAAAAACATTAGCTGGGCATGGTGGTGGGTGTCCAGCTACTCAGGAGGCTAAGGCAGGAGAATCGCATGAACCCGGGAGGCGGAGGTTGCAGTAAGCCAACATCGTGTCACCGCACTCCCACCTGGGTGACAGTGAGACTATTTAAAAAATATATATATAAATAAGTAAAAATAAAAAATCATCGTATGTCACAAGTGCTTTCAAATGTGTGTTTTTCTCACTGGGCTTTGTTACTTACTGAAGGCTAATATCCTGAAGGTTCACAGGGTCCACATCTTGTAGATGCTGCACTCATTGTCCCGTTTTTCCTCCTGCTCTTATAAAATCAACGTATATTATTTTTGATGCTTTCTACACTTTGGTGAACATATGTGACTTCATATATGGTACAAACTAATGCAAAATGTAAGTTGAATAAGCTGTATTACAATAACAATCTTAATATTGTGCATAGCACCTCATTTCATGGCCTTTGCATTTTAACCAGAGCCATATAATCTTTTTTTTTTTTTTGAGATGGAGCCTCTCTGTCCCCCAGACTGGAGTGAAGTGGTGCAATCCTGGCTCACTGCACCCTCTGCCTCCCAGGTTCAAGCAATTCTCCTACCTTAGCCTTCTGAGAAGCTATGATTACAGGTATGAGCCACCACACCTGGCTAATCTTTGTATTTTTCGTAGAGATGGAAGGTTTCAACATGTTGGCCAGGCTGGTCTCAAACTCCTGACGTCTGGTGATCCACCAGCCTTGGCCTCCCAAAGTGCTGGGATTACAGGTGTGAGCCACTGCACCCTGCCCAGAATCACATAAAATTCTAATCAATAATTACTAGTAAAACTTTACTGGAGCTTTTGATACCATATCTAGAGACACATTTTCCATTTCAAGCTTCTTGTGGAATAAAATAAAGCATTAAAAATGCTACTTTCCTAGACTTCCAAAGGAATTAATTCAATAGTCCTTCTCTCCACAGAAATGCCAGGGGTGTGGGAGAGTCCAGCCTTAGGCAAGAAGCGGGTTCACTCTAGTCTTTTCTGGGGCATGCAGAGGTTCTAACTGGCTGTGCCAATGTATGATGTGAAGAGTCCACTATTCCATGGGCTCAGAGAAGCTGACCAGGATGCGTCCCCAGACCCATCATTCACTGCAAATTCTTTATGTTGGTTGGTTACCCTTACCAGAAATAAAAGTTGCATAAATGTTGTAAATAATATTTTCCCTCCCTTCTATGTAGCTGGGATGTGATGTGGGAGACACATGAAAGGACTAGCAAACAACTCCATTGGGAGCATTTCTTCATGATATAGTTAGCCACACTAAAAACAGAATAAAACCAAAATAAAAATCACCCAGGAGGTCTGATGCCCGAGATATGGTGGGACAGCTGGTGACAAGCAGGGCAGTAGGTGCAGGGGCACTGCCAACCCAGAGAGGCCTTCCCTTTAAGAGCAGGTGCCAGCTACTGGAACTGGGAGCACTGTGTAGCCACAATCACACTGCTGAGAATGGAAGGGAGGGAAGAAAGGAGCCTGGCCAGCCTTTTCAGTGCCGCTCTCCTGTATTTCAGCTGGAGAAAGTTCCCACATAGGGCTCCACAGGACACTCACAGCACATTAACTGCCAGCAGCTCACCAGGCAACAAAAGGCAAGGTGCAAGTAACTGGCTATTATTCCCTTAGCTATAATTTCACTCTATTTTGAGGCATCAGGTAGGACATGGAAGGAAACAGGTTTGAACAACATGTCTGAAAGTGCTATTATTCTGCAAGAGGACATTAAGCCCAACATAAACAGAAGTGTCAGGCTCAAGGGTAATGTCCTGGAGCATTCATTCACCTCTGCATTTTAAAAATAATTTATCAAATACTCTGTGACACAGTGCTAAGTGGTCTTAACAGGTTTTATTTTTATTTTTTTCTCATTTTATAAAAAAAATTTTTTAGTATAAAATGATTATCTCTTTTCTTAATTGCTTTTAATGTGTTATATCTCACTGAATCCTGACAATAGCCCTACGAGGTAGGTATTACTGTTTCCATTTTGTGACCGGAAGAGACCTATCGCCAACATTTCACAGGAAAAACTGAGGTTCAGAATAATTAAATGCTGCACCAGACATCAATCAGGCCAGGGTCTGACGTTTTGGCTTCTGCCTCTAATTCCAATCCTCTGTCAAAGTACAGCATATACTCTCTTCATTAACAGAGTGGCAGTAGTATACAATACTTTATCTTGATCTTTCTGAAATGGCAAGAATATGCATGACTTAAAGTATATAAATTGTTTTCTTTAAAAATTTTTTTTTTAAATTTCATACATATTTAAACTTCCCATTAAATGCTGGAAACTAGGAGAGGGGGAAAACAACCTCTGTTATTACTTTTTTAGATGGAGTTTCACTCTTGTTGCCCAGGCTGGAGTACGTGGCGCGATTTCAGCTCATCACAACCTTTGGTTCCCAGATTCAAGCAATTCTCCTGCCTCAGCCTCCCAAGTAGCTGTGGTTACTGGCATGTGCCACCATCCCAGGCTAATTTTGTATTTTTAGTAGAGACGGGGTTTCTCCATGTTGGTCAGGCTGGTCTCCAACTCCCGACTTCAGGTGATCCGTTCACCTTGGTCTCCCAAAGTGCTGGGATTACAGGTGTGAGCCACCATGCCCAGCCACAACCTCTGTTTTTAAGAAGTCAATATATTCTGTACATACTTCCATACACTTCAATTATGTTCTTTGTCGAAATGCTCTTTGAACAAAAAAGCAAAAAGACATTCATTTAAAAACATGAACAAAATTAAACTGTAAAGTTTTATATGCTCTAAAATTTGGTTCCTTTGGTTTTACAAAGACTGTTACATAATTCAGTAGCACTTTGAAAATTACTAGACGACTACCTCATTTCTATCCCCAATCAACCTTACAGAATCTCTTTCACTGAAGTCCAGAATCAGTGCAGATTTTATGTATTAAACACAATTCTAAAACAGAGTGAGAGACATTCAGTGGCAAAGAAAAATGTGTTCTTGCTTCTTGCCCCATGAGAATAGAAGCTTTTATGTTGTGAAATAACACGTTTGCCAAATGACCTTAAGTTACTCTTCACAAAATGTTAAGCAAGAAAGCTCCACAAACTAAAAACCACAGTACCTCCCTTCGTGCCAGATATCTTTACAGCCAATTGCCAAAACAAATGCTGCAATAAAACCTCGCTGATTCTCTTTCCACAATGCTCTCTATTCCTTCTGTGAAACATTCTGGCTGAAGGACACTGGATGCCCAGGGCTCACGGACTACTTTCTGATACCCAAACACACCCACTTCTACTAGCTGAGTTTAATATATACCAAGAGTCAGTTCTGTTTCCTCCCAAACCTGTTTACACCAGTTGTTCTTGACAACATTTTGTGATTTAATTATTATATAAATTGAGAAAACATGAATATAAAAATGAAGTTTTTCAATAGAAATTAACTTGAATTATTTGGAAAAGCTCCATAAAGATAAATTACTCGAATAAACTGCTATTGGCTTAAATGTTGTCAAGATATCTTACATTTAGGGGGATGGGGGTCTGATAAAATCTAAATGGATTCTGTCCTCAGACTGGCTCACAGGTATCTATGGTCTCCATTTCTTTCTTTCTTTCTTTCTTTCCTCTTTCTTTTCTCTTTCTTCTTTCTTCTCTCTCTGCTGTCTTCTGTCTTTTCTCTCTCGCTCTTCTGTCTTTTCTCTCTCTTCTCTCTCCTCTCTCTTCTTTCTCTCTTTGAAAAACTCTCACTCTTTTGCCAAGGCTGGAGTGAGGTGGTGCAATCTCAGGTCACTACAACCTCCGCCTCCAGGGTTAAAGTGATCCTCCTGCCTCAGTCTCCCAAGTAGCTGGAACTACAAGCACTCACTGCAACACGCCTGGATAATTTTCATATTTTTAGTAGAAATGTGCTTTCACCATGTTACCCAGGCTGGTCCTGAACTCCCAACCTCAAGTGATCCACCTGCCTCAGTCTCTGAAAGTGCTGGGATTACTGGCATAAGCCACCACACCCACCTCCATTTATTTCAAAGAACTGAAACTAGGAATTATGAAGTCTATATTGTAGATGTAGGTCATATAAGAAAGGTAAGGTAAAACTTTCTTCACTGATCACACTGAAAAAGCTTTAGATACACATCAAATAATTGATGAATCAGTGTATTTACTTTTGTAAGATAAAATTTACTGTAAGTAAGTATAAGCCAGGCACAGTGATATACACCTGAACTCTCAGCTACTCAGAAGGCTGTGAGACAGGAGGATTGCTTGAGTCCAGGGGTTTGAGTCTGTAATATGCTATGATCACACCTATTAACATCCACTGCACTCCAGCCTGGGCAACACAGCAAGACCTCCATTTCTAAAAAACATTTTTTTTAATTAAAAAAAAATACATGCAATTTTTTTTGAGACAGGGTCTTGCTGTGTTGCCCAGGCTGGAGTGCAGTGACACCATCTCAGCTCACTA
Organism: Cebus imitator; assembly: GCF_001604975.1. Classification (NCBI taxonomy): domain Eukaryota; kingdom Metazoa; phylum Chordata; class Mammalia; order Primates; family Cebidae; genus Cebus; species Cebus imitator. The sequence continues at coordinate 15,324,463 of NW_016107319.1, read as the reverse complement.
CAGCCTCAACCTCCTGGGTTCAAGCAATCCTCCTGCCTCAGCCTCCGAAGTAGCTGGGACTACAGATGCGAGCCACCACGCCCAGCTAATTTTTGTATTTTTAGTGGAGACAGGGTTTTGTCACATTGCCCAGGCTGGTCTCGAACTACTGAGCTCAATCTGCCCACCTTGGCCTCCCAAAGTGCTAGGATTACAGGCATGAGCCACTGTGCCTGGCCAGAAAAAAAAAATACATGTAATTTTAATAATCCCTTCAGCAAGACTTTTGATTTACCAATAAACTACTAGATCAGTATCACTAAAATAAGAGGATTTCTCCTGCAATTCTTTGAGGCAACTTTTTAATGCTATCATAGCTTACCTTCTAGAGTGACCTTTATTTCAACATCTACCCTATTCATCAATTGACAAATATGCTTTCAATATTTGCCAGTAAATATTGCCTAGATTGATATTTCAATTAATCTGTTTATTACAACTCTCCACCAAAAGTAAAAATAGGGCTAGAAAGAAAGGTAAAATGGATTATTAGCAATGTCCTCCCGAAACAATGGATTGTACATCTGACGCTGCATACTTCCAGCAGCAGTTCCAGAGGCAGAGCAGATTTCTATGAAGTCCAGGTATTTCTTTTATAGCCCAGTTTTTACAATACAAGTTGTGTATAACGGAATTGAATACTGAAGGGAATACAATTTGCATTATGAGGAATGACACTGATCACAATTAGGACAGAGTCACAAACCAGCAAGTATCAGGTCCATGGGACAAAACACCTTGTACAATTTATTTTTGATGCTTACGCTTTCTTGCCATTTTATTTCAACCCGTTTATCATAACAATGATATAGAAATAACTGACTTTGGCCTGGTCTTTCACATAGCTCACCTTATAAAAGTAATTAAACTCCAGCCCCCCATACAAAGGGGTCTGAGAATAGCAGTTCCCACTTGCTGCCTTAAAGTATACAACATACTTTTACATTTATTGTTTTCTTTTTCTTTTTTAGAAACAGCATCTTGTTCTGTTGCCCAGGATGGAGTGCAGTGACATGATGATATCTCACTGTAACCCTGAACTCATGGGCTCAAGTGATCTTCCCATCTCAGTCTACCAAGTAGCTGGAACTACAGGCATAGCACCATGCTTGCTTAGTTTATTTTTATTTTTATTTATTTATTTATTTTTTAAGTAGAGACAGGCCTCACTATGTTGCCCAGGCTGGTCTGGAACTCCTTAAGGGATCCTCCTCCCTCAGCCTCCCAAATTGCTGGGACAACAGGTGTGAGCCACCGCACTGGGCCACATACATTATTTCAATTGAACCTCAGAAAATTCTATCAGGTAGCCATGGTCCACATCATTATCTTCATCTTACAGACAACGTAGATAAGCCTTAGGTAACTTTCCCAAGGTTACACAGCCTCTTGGTGGTGCAGCCAGATCTAGAACCCAAGACTTGAGACCCTATCTTCACTCTATGACTATCCTCTTTTCTCATAAACGTCAAATCATGCCACATTTTAACCATTTAAATTCTAATCAAATTACAGAACTGCTCATATATCTCAGGATTCTTTAACAGTAAATAACCAACACTTATTGAAGGCTAACTATGCGGCAGGCACTATGCTAGGCACTAACCACGTATGACCACATCTGCTCTTATTACAGCCCTATATTAGGGATGCAGCAGACTCACACATCTAAGCAAGGTAGAGAGCTGGGACTTGAACACAAGCAGCTGGACTCCAACAACCAAGCTCTCAACTGCTCTATTATGGTACTAGGCAACTGGTTTATAGATTCACCAAGAAGAGAAACTATGGTTTTGTATACGTCTCTTCTGAACATTTATAATTAGCACAACTGTTCAGGTAATTGCTACATGCAGTTTTCTCCAGTCTTGCCTTCTAAAGCAGTAAATCTGGAATTTGTGCATACAAATAAGCTGGGGACTCTGCGAAACTGTAGACTCTGAGTTCAAGAGAGCTGAGTTTGAACCTGAGATTCTGCATTTCTAAAAACTTCTAAGTAATGCTGATGCGGGCCCATGGACCATACCTTGAGTGGTAAAGCTCTAAAACACATGCAAAAATAAATAAGTAAACACATGCCACTTTCTCTCATAGATCTTAGAGTAAATTACTTTCTTGGGTTAGGTATTTTACCAGTTTTATCTCAGAATGAGTCAAGGGCCCTTAATATCACAGATGGCAGGAAATCAGATGGTCTCCAGCACTTAAAGATGAACAGGAGGCTAGAAGGCGGGAAATTGTCTTGCTCAAAATTTTATTTCCAAATATTATTTGAATAAATTAGTTTGCTTGTGAAGTTGTATAAGCTCTTCAGAATCAGCAGAGTTTGAAACTGTTAGTTTCTGTGTTTTTGGTAAAAAATTCTCTTTTTATAAAAAGCTTTGATACTCTGCATTTTTGAGGGTCATTTCATAATTATTTCTGTGAGTTATTACAGAAGAAACACAAGCTTTGCAGCCAAAAAGATCAGGAGCTGACATTCCAACTCTAAGCACATAGTAGTTGAATGGCCTCAGAGAAACTGATGTTCAAAGGGGTTAAGTTACATTGCTATCAGTCAAACAGGTCTAAGGCAACCTACCTCCCTCAATGTGTCATGAGAACTAAATGAATCTAACCACCTAATGCAGTTACTGCCACATGGTAGGTATTCTTAATTGTTTATCATCCCTCTTCCCTTAGTATTGAGAAAAATTATTTCCTACAATGTCAGTCTGTCTCAAGTGGCAAAGGTAAATAACAAAATACTTTTTGCCAACACATGAGCTTTAAAAAAGTATTAAAGTGTTCAAGTAGTAACAGCTAACATTTACTCAACACATATTGGGGACTAGGCAATATTGGGGAACCTTTTTATTATCATCCTCTTCTTAGGTAAGAAAAACAGAAAGATTAAAAAACCAGCCCAAGATCCCAACACTGCAACTCCATAGTTTGCTCCCTTCACAACTGGCAGACAACTGGCCTCCCAGTAAACCTTGGGGGTGACGCCTGGTAATACAGAGGAAATCAAAAGCAACCCCAGGGAGAGAGTGAAAATCTGAGTCAGGATTCCTTGAATGATTATACAGAAATCAAAGTTTCACATTGAAGTTGAAAACCAAATCAAGAACTCAATCCCCTTTACAATAGCAAGAAAAAAATAAAATATCCAGAAACACATTTAACCAAGGAGGGAAAAGGTCTCTACAAGGAGAAAACAAAACAGTAATGAAATAAATTGTCAACAACACAAAAGGAAAAAATATCTAATGTTCACGGATGGAAAGAATCAACATCATTAAAATGACTATACTGCCCAAAGCATACTACAGATTAAACGTAATTTCTACCAAATTACCAACATCATATTTCACAGAATTAGAAAAAAACAGGCTTGACATTGTGGCTCACTCCTGTAATCCTAGCACTTTAGGAGGCTGGGGCAGGAGGGTCTTGAGCCCAGGATTTTGAGACCAGTCTGGGCAACATGGTGAGACCTCATCTCTATAAATAATATATTTTCTTAAAAATGCAGGTGTGATGGCACATGACTGTGGTCCCAGGTACTTGGGAAGCTGAGGTGAAACGATCACTTAAGCCCAAGAGTTCGAGGTTGTAGTGAACTGTGATCATGCCATTGCACTCCGGCCTGGGCAACAGAGTTTGACTCTATCTTAAAACAAAAAAAAATCCCAAAGTTCACATGGAACCAAAAAACCCCCCAGTCAGTCAAAGCAATCCTACTCAGAACAAATCCGGAGGTATCCCATTGTCTAACTTCAAATGATACTGCAAGACTAGAATTAACTAAAACAGCATGGTATTGGTACAAAAACATGCACATAGATCAATGGAACAGAACAGAGAACCCAGAAATAAAGCCACATACCTACAAACAACTGATATTCAACAAAGCTGACAAAAATAAACAGGTAAAGGACACCCTATTCAATAAATGGTGCTGGGGAAATTGGCTAACTATACACCAAAAAAATAAAATTGGACCCCTATCTTTTACTGTATACGAAAATTAACTCAAGATGGATTAAAGACTTAAATGTAAGACCTGATACTACAAAAAATCCTAAATTAAACCTAGGAAAACTCTTCTGGACATTGGCCTAGGCGAAGAATTTATGATGAACACCCCAAGAGCAAATGTAACAAAATTAAAACAGACAAATGTGACTTAATTAATCTAAAAAGTTTCTGCACAGCAAAAGAGGGAATTAACAGAGTAAACAGCCAACCTACAGATGAGAGAAAATATTTGCAAATCATGTCTCTGGCAAAATACTAATATCCAGAATCTATAAGGAACTCAAATAAGAAAAAAAAAATCCTGTTAAAAACTGAGCAATGGACATGAACAGACATTTCTCAAAAGAAGAAATATAAGCAGGCAACAAGCAATGAAAAATGTTCAACATCTCTAGTCAGAGAAATGCAAATTAAAGCCCCACTGAGACATTATCCTACACCACTCAGAATGGCTACTATTAGAAAGTCAAAAAACAGATACCAGCGTGAATGCAGAGAAAAGGGAATGGTTATACACTGTTGGTGGTCATGTAAATTAGTTCAACCTCTATGGAAAACAGTATGAAGGTATCTCAAATAACTAAAAACAGAACTATTATACTATTCAATACAGCAGTCTCACTATCAGATGTCTATCCAAAGGAAAAGAAATCATTATATTAAAAAAAAAAACCTCTATTTACAATGTTTATTTTGGTTTTAATTTTTTTTTTTAAATTATTAAAGTAGAGGCAAGGTCTCACCATGTTGCTCAGGCTTGTCTGGAACTCCTGGGCTCTCACAATCCTCCAGCCTTGGCCTCTCAAAGTGCTGAGATCACAGACATGAGCCACCTCACCCAGCCTACACTTATATGTTTATTGCAGTACTGTTTGCAACAGCAAAGTCATGACACCAACCTAAGGGCCATCATCAGTTGACCAGATATATATATATATATATATATATATATATACACACACACACACACACACACACACACACACATATATACACACACATATAAATATACACACACCCATATATACACATATATATACATATATATATACACACATACACACACACACACACAGAGTCATATTTTCAACGACTATTTAATGTTCAATATTGAATATACACACCATGGAATTGAAAATATACATATACACACACACACACACACACACAGTGGAATACTATGAATATATTGAACATATAAACACACACACACCATGGAATACTATGCAGCTATGAAAAAGAATGAAATCGTGTCCTTTACAGCAACATGGATACAGCTGGAGGCCACTATCCTAAGTGAACACTGAAACAGAAAATCAAATGATGCACATGCACATTCTCACTTATAAGTGGAAGTTAAATAACAGGTACACATGAACATAAAGACAGAAATAATAGACACTGGGGACTCAAAAAGGGTGAGGGGGAGTGACAGTTGAAAAGTTACCTGTTGGGTACAATGCTCTTTGGGTGATGGGTACACTAAAAGCCCAATCCCCACCATTATACAACATACCCATGTGGCAAACATGCACATGTACCTCCTGAATCTAAAATGAAAAATAAAAAATTCAGGGTTTTGGTTTTTCTTACTGAGACTACTTCTTTAGTTTGCCTATTTAAATGTAAGTTCACTAACGGTACAAACCACATCCTAGGGATTCTTGCATTTGTTAAACAGGCTCTTGAATACAAGAGTATCAAATCAGATAATTGATTTAACATTTTATTTCCTCCGGACCTTGGCTCATCGGTAACTCCCGCACAGAGTCCATAAATACAAAGCTTGAGGTCAATTCTGATGTCAGCAAGTATCAGAGGAAACTGACTCCAATTTGGAATATGAGTGAGGAAAATGAATGCATTAGGAACTTAGCATGCTAAATAACAAAGGAAGCAAAAGAAACTAAAAATATCGAGGTAAACACCATATATATTTCTTTTAAATTGTACATTCTATTACCCTTTAGAGAAGGAAGATCTGAGGTCAATCATGACATCTCAAATTACCCAATCATTATCCCTGTTCAGTAATTCAGATGACACCACCGAAGACACTGTGTTAATTATATACATAATGATGACAGATGTGCTCCTGAGAACTGATTGCAGATCTAAAGAGAGAGTGAGAAGGGAGTGATGAATGAGAGATTCATAAAAGAGTATCTGTCAATGCAAGGAATTAAATGAAAACTTCACTAAACAATTATTTCATTCACAATGACAGGTTCATAAACTTTTTTATTACCAGAAGAAAAAATTCAGATATTTCTGTCTAAAATAAATATACTACAACAGTTTAATATAGTATGATTTCATTGTCACATAAATTTTTCTTGCAAGAGATCTGAAGCATTTAATATGTCAATCATTAAACTTCAAAGCAGGGTTTTGGCCAATTTAGTGTGTTATAATTATAGTTGTATGGTTTAACACAATTACCATATTCCAGGGCATTAAATCACACTATTCTCATGAGGAAAGATTCCTCGTCTTGGAAAACAAAGTTAACAAACCACACAAAAAAATCTTTCCAAGTTTTGTAAAGCAGTTCACATTTGCTCGGGAATCACATGTTGCTTCACATCTTTCTGCCAAATATATGAATGTACACCTCAAGTTTATCATTGTCTAATCCTTATCCTGAAATTCTAAGAATGATCTGCTTAGATACATTCAATGGGAACTCTGTGAAGAAAAGAGACAATGAATATTCCGAGAACCCTGGTCTTGTAGAGATGTTGATAAAATGGTAAGAGTCCAATGCTCAGAAACTAACAAAGCCCTATCCACCAGGGGCCTTTGGAATGGTTTCCATCTCATAAGAACCAGAACTTTAAGTGTTTATTCTTCTGTTTCGACATTCCCGTCTAACCCCCTTTTCAGATCTGCAAAATGAAACACCAACAGAAACACCTGAGAAATAAAACCTAGCCCTGTCATCACAATCACTGCTGGCAGAAACCAACTGAGTTTTCAGGGAACTATCCAAGTGCCAAACTCTAAATATTTTACCTTAACTTACGACAAAGATTTTCAAATACCAGTTTGAAAATGAGTCATGATTTGGGGGAAGAAAGGCTAGCATGAATCATTCTAGAACTTTTATAAGACTATATTTCAGAGAATTGACTGACATATTGCTTAGTGTTAAGAAATATCATGAAATTAAAACTCTTAGGCTAAGGAAACGCCATGCCAACTTCTGCCACCCTAAAACAAGAACACCCAAAGCCATACACAGTTGCCAGTTTGGGTTCAAAACCATAAATGAAACAACAGATTAGATGAGTCTCCATATTTGAAGGAAGAGAATTAGTTAGAATGAAGTGGCATTATTCTTTCCCCTGACTAGGTAACCCATTTTGTAGGAAAACACCTTAAAATTCTGAACAACAAATAAGTTTCCCATCCAACTTCTTCATACATTCTGTAAAACTTTTGAAAATCAAGTACACAAATACAGTTAGTTATAATCTACTACACATTTTATTTACTAGTACCAATCACTGCATCATTATTAAATGATTTTAAGCTCTTTATAGTACTTCTTAATATCTAAAATAATACGCTAACTTATAAAAAACTCATTTTAAAAAATAAAAATAAAGAAGTAGCACCTACATGGATTCCTGTGAAAAGTAAACAGGAAAAGAATAGGAAGAATAAGCAGAATGCAGTAGGTGTCTCACTAGCACACTGACATATCTTCGATAAGATATGTCACAAGCATAAGGCAGTGCATACTTCATGGATACCACAAAGCCTTCTGTGGAAAAGTCCATTTCTTCCAACTAGTGTGTTTTGTGAGCAACTCTGCCACTTGCTCCTGGTGTGCCATACACAGCGTCACCACTGGGGTCCTCAACCCTGTAGACTCCTTTGCTGGTACTGTCACTGCTCCCCTAGGTCCTAGAGATCCTGGGTCGCAGGAGAAGCTTCCATGTTTGCTGGGAAAGCCTATTAAATACTTATTTCCTCTTCAACCCCACTTAGCTAGAGAGAACAAGGTCAAAAGGCAGCAATTTCTTCAGTAGAAGCTCAAATTCCAAGGAATAAGGTGTCATAATAACAATTAGAGAAGATAAGCTAACAAATCATCACCTTTGTGTTCAGTTTTAGTCTTTCAAGTTACTTTAACAAATTGCTTCCATGAAATGTATTATGTTTATGGTTTCTATGAAGAGAAAATTAGATTCTACATTCCCCTCTTTATTCCAGTGTCCTTCATTCTATTACATATAATGGTTCATTAAAGATTTTTATGTCATTTTGAAATAGAAGCAAACACTCACCTTTATAGACTGTATGAGGCTAAGCTGTAACTAAGCAGTGACATTCCAGAAGCATAATTTGCCTATAACATTTGCCAAAATGTAAAACCAATCAACCAACCAGCCATGTAACTTGGATAGAAAATAGGCAAACAAAATTAATTTCATATAAACTTTGAAATTATGTATTTAAAAGGATGGGGTGACAAGATAATAATGACCAAATATACTGGAATGTACACTTGGCTCAAAATGGCATTAGCTTTGGCACTGCAGAGCCTCCCTACCCTAAATAAGCCAGTTTCTGCTTTTCCTGGCAACAGTCAACTGCTTCATTGTTAATAGCTTTGGAAGGAGAACAACAGCATGTGCTGACTTTTTTCTGCAACTTCCCTAAAGAAGGGACCCTTTCAAGGCTTCAGAAGCACTTTAGCATTAACTACAAAACTCCTCTTCTCCTTCTGTGGATTCTCATTTCGACTGCAAATGCACCCTGTAAGACCACAAATTAACTGTGTACTCTTGTGTAAGTTAGTACCTAAGCACAGTAAGCTGTGGCTAACCAATGAACAGTCATCTGAATCCAGGCTATCAAATTAAAGGTATCACTTCACAGGCATTCATCCAGGAGTTTGGATGGATGCTCCTTTTACACACCTAGTTTGCCCTGTATCACTTAGCACTGGCATCACTTCAGATGTGATCATTTTGCTTTTCCCAACTGCTTGCTGGCTTGTTCAAGTAGAGATCATATCTTAAATTCTTTGCTAAGCATAACATCACTGAACATGAGGCAGGTTCACAATAAATGTTTGACTGATTAACTTCTCTTTGCAAAATAATTCTCACATTTAAATAACTGAGACCTGGCCAGGCATCGTGGCCCAGGTCTGTAAACTCCTAGCACTTGTGAGGCTGAGGCAGGAGGATCACTTGAATTTTATACAGCCTGGGCAACATACTGAGACCCTCATCTCTATTCAAAAAAAAATTTAATGTATTGTTTTCTTACTTACAGGGAAATTATTTTTTTAATTTAAAAACTCAAAAATTTGAAAAATGTAATTTAAAATTATTAAACATAAATAACTAACACCTGAAAACCCAAAAGCAGATACAACTTGTCAAACTTTTTCACTCGGATTCCTAAATTCACAAACTTACCACATATCTTGGATTTACTTTATCACTGAGCACTTAATGGGTCAAACACCAACTTCACATTATTGTGGCAAAAAATTTTTTTTGACCTATACTCAGCACTTATAACAGGCCAGGCACTGTGCCGAGTTAGGAGATTTACATAGACTATGCCTCATTTAAGCCTTACAACCACCTTACAATTAAAGCACTCAAGGTACTTTAGATCCCTCATTGTTAAAAAGCAAGTAAGACAGGACTCTTACTCTTTTTTTTCTTCTTTGAGATAGAGTCTCACTCCGTCACTCAGGGTGGAGTACAGTGACACGATCTCAGCTCACTGCAACCTCTGCCTCCCAGGTTCAAGCGATTCTTCTGCCTCAGCCTCCCAAGTAGCTGGGACTACAGCTATGCACCACCACACCTGACTAATTTTCCTATTTATAGTAGAGACAGGGTTTCACCATGTTGGCCAGGCTGGTCTCAAACTCCTGGCCTAAGGTGATCCACCCACCTCAGCTTCCCAAAGTGCTAGGATTACAGGCATGAGCCACCACATCCAGCCTCTTATTTGCTTTTTAACAATGAAGGAACTAAAGTACAGTGAGATTACCTACCTTGCACAAGATCCCACAGCAAGAGTGTGACAAAGCCAGGACACACCCAGGTAGTTCAGTTGCAAGGCCAAAGAGTTTACCCTCTATGTTCTTAGCAAAACTATTCATGTTACTGGTTTATGATACTCTATAACCTTGAAACTATTTTCAAATACTTTATTACTTAATAACTATCCTCTGCAGAAAGGTAGACATTATTACAAATGAACAACAGGCAGAGATAAAATTTGATGCCTTATGAAAGTAAGAGATCTGGTACCTAATTTCTCTATTATGAAAGTGCAAGGCCTTATGAAAGCACGAGATACAGTACCTAATTTGTCTATTTTAAAATCCAGTGTGCCAAAGGTTCCCCTGGATAGGCAGCTTTCAGACTAGATGGTAGCTGAAAAGGATGTGATTTTGGAATTCGATAACTTCATCTGACAATACACTTCATTATGGAGTGGGATTTTAAGCAATATGGAGAATACAGATGGTCATCGCATTTTATGAATAATTTTCCAAAACTCATTTGAAACCCTATAAAAATTTTCTTACGGGGAAGGAGATGCTATAAATGGAAATAAGCTTGCAAAATCTTGTCCCCACCCCTATGGCCTATTTAACTCCTAATCCTTTATTTATGATCCTATTTTATTACTAATCCTTTCTCTATTGGAAAGTTCCTGGTCAATTTTCCTTGTCATTTTACCATTGAGCCTGACAGAGCAGGCTCTTCACCAACATTTATTTTCCTTTGCAATCATTTAACTTTCACTCACAGGATCTTATATTTCAAGGCTTCTGTGACAGATCGTATTACTCACTGTCCCCTGTTCTTCACCCCTCCCCATAGCCACCTCCTTTGCAGGTATTTTCCTCATCCCTTGTCTCAAGAGTTTGACCATTTGTCTCACTTTAACCAACAGAATGAGGCAGAAGTAATGATGTGCCAGTTTTGAGCCTGGGCTTCCAGAGGCCATATGTGTTTCCACTTGCTCCTTTGTGCTTCTGCCATTATCATTAGAAGGGCTGGGCCAGCCTGCTGGTGGAAGAAGGATGAGAGACATGTGGAGAAAGGCTGCCCCAGCTGAGCTGTCCCAGCGAATCCACCCTACTACCTACTATCTTGAAGCTCAGCTGAGAACAGCTGAGCTGCTACAGCAACCATTTAAAGGAAAATAAATAGACCGAGCATAGGGGCTCAAGCATATAGTTTCAGTGAGTTAGGAAGCTGAGGTGGGAGGATCTCTTGAGCCCAGGAGTTCAAGGCTGCAGTGAGCTATGATTGCACCACTGCACTCCAGCCTGGATGGCAGAGTGAGACCCTC
>NW_016107319.1:15300655-15307031 GCF_001604975.1 Cebus imitator | reverse complement strand
GGAAAAAAAAAAAAAAAAAAAGGTAAGAAATAAATGCCCATTTCTGAAGACTATATGCTAGGTTCTGCATGATCAATTATGTACACAACTTCACAACACTAGCAACATTCATCAAATTAATATTTGGCTTCTTGATGAATTTGTCATTTTTAAAAAAATCCCACAGCCTTTGGATTGCTGCTGCTAGGGTAAAAGTGCCCTAGGTATAGAGTTGGTTTGAACCAAGTTTGGAGACTTGGTTTGAAGCTTAGTGTCTGCCAGTTGCTAACCACACAGAAAAGTCCCAGCCTCTTCAGACCACAGAATGATATGCTCAAACCACATTCCAGGCACCCTGAAAGGCTGTTCCTTCTCCCGTATCTCATTTTCTCAGAGTTAGGATGAGAAGTCAGTACCTGTTACATGCTCACAGTGACTTTTCCAATCATTTCTCCACCCTTAATAAAAACAAAACCCTATTCCTTTGAGTCTCATGCCATCTAATGACACCAGTTTGTATTCTTCAGTTCTGATAATCGAAGGGATTGTCAGAGGAAGAGGGTTCCAGCTAAGGCTTTAGAACTGGGTTCACGTCTCTCCATCCCAGGTAATTCTATTACTATGGGTGATACCACAGATCACAGCGATGGTCAGAACAACTTCCTCAGCTCCAGTGTGGTCAGCACCACTAAAAATCTGCCACTGCAGCCCACAGCCACATGCTGGACTTTACCATTCAGGGGGACCATACTTCTGAATCCTTTAAATAAAATATCCCCATGATGACCAACTTCCTGTTCTTCTGACTCTCTCAGCCTTATGACACCCATACATCAACCTCTGGAATTTCAGTCTCTTACATACATTCCTCCCTTCCTCCATGAGACTCCTCCACCTTTGGTTTCCCTCCCATCTCCATGATCCACGGCTTAAGGGGGTCAAAATTCCATGACTTGGCTGTCCTCTCAATGCCCACAACTGAGAACACTCCGAATATTGCAACGCAACTGTCTACATTCTTTGTACTTGACTTGGGTCAACGAATGCAACTGGAGACACCCCACAAAGCTCTGTATGTTCAAGATGTCACTAAGAAGTCCCCGGTTTCCATCTCACTCTCAACGCTGCTTCCTTAAGCAAGCAGCTTCCTTAGTTCACAAAGCTTTCTTCTAACTAAATAGCAGCTATTTCCTCATTTTCTTCATAGCACTTTTCACTATGAAAAATGCTAAATTTAAGTTTACTTGCCTATGATCTGCCTCGCCACACTGGAATTTAAGCCTTGAAAGAGCAGAGACTTTGACTTCTTAACAGTTGTACACTCCATTCGTATTTGTGAGATGGATGAAAAAAACATTATCCTTCCTTCAGGTGGCTTTCCTGCTATGTGTAGGTAAGGTGCCCCTTTTACATTCTTTCATAGCAGTTTCTTTTACTTACTCTTTCACAACACCTATCACATTGTATTTTATTCTCCTTCACTGTTTTCTTCTTGAAGACAACGATGAGTCTTAATGACCAATTGTATGTCTTGTATTGTGTTCAGTGCTTAAAACATATTTGAGTACTACTATTTTGCATAAATAATATTTAAGTGCTTGTTTGTCTCCAGGGCAGCATTTTATAAAACACCAGTCCAAGGAGACATTAATAAGGTACTCTTGCATTAAAGGGTGCTGTGGCTGAGTAATATAAGGAATGTTCCAACAGATTTCTTTACTTCAGGGCTTTTAAAAGCTTCTAATGTGCTAATGTGGACTGTGACTCTCCAAGAAGCACGCTTTTCTCAAATACAACCTGAAACTGTGTGTGTGTGTGTGTGTGTGTGTGTGTGTGTGTGTGCGCGCACGCGCGCGCGCGAGTATGGGAAGCAAGGTTTTTTTCCACTGCTCCAGAGAACAAAAAATTATTTAGAAAGACAGTCTTCCAAAATTTAGCCCATAAATTGTTCAAAAGCATACTAAACAGACTTTTCATTAAAAAAATGAATTAAATCAGAATTTTCTCATGGCCAACTAAATTCTCATTTGGATTAGGTAAGTCATCAAACAATTATTTAAAAGATACACTCATCTAAAAGGCAAAACGGCATCAAATGGGAGAGGGAGATAATTGCTCACCCCATCTCCTTAGTGAAATGGAACACTGCAAGGAATTAAAAAAACATATAGTCTCAAACAACAGCAACAACAAAACAACATGATTTGGGGGAACTACTGGGAAGAATGACTATTAACCAAAACTTTGCTCCAGATAGCATACCAGGCTGCAGAAAACAGGATGGATTTTTAGAAGGCAGAAAGACAAATTTTTAAAAAATATTTTAAAAACTTTTGCTGCAAGAAAGCAATTATACATGCTTTCTAGGCACTTAGATATTCTACTATCACTGAAAAGAATTGTTTTCAAAGTGATATCAGCAACTTCAACCAACGAAAAAAACCAAAATTGTAAAAACTCCAAAAGATTAACATATGCACCCTTACTTCACACAAAAAATAAAGTTTCTGATGACTAAAATTTTCTTCAAGACATTATTTTTGGTAATGTTGTCAGCACATCAAGCACTGCCTTTCCTAATTTATTTCACAAAACAGACTCGACCATGTTTTAAGAGATACACAAAAATGGCCAGGCGCAGTGGCTTATACCTGTAATCCCAGCACTTTGGGAGGCCGAGGTGGGTGGATCATCTAAGGTCAGAAGTTCAAGACCAGCTTGATCAACATGGTAAAACCCTGTCTTCACTAAAAAACAAAAAAAATTAGCTGGGTGTGGTGGGAGGTGCCTGTAATCCCAGCTACTGGGAGGCTAAGGCAGAATAATCACTTGAACCTAGGAGGCGGAGGTTGCAGTGAGCCAAGATTGCAACATGGCACACCAGTCTGAGCAACAGAGTGAGACTCCATCTCAAAAAATTAATAAAAGTTTATATACAAAAATGACATGAAGAGAATGCTTTCAAAATTTGTAATTCTCAATTCCTGAATTTCAACATTGTATCCACAAATACTGAATTGTTTTCCAAAGAAACTCCTTTAGTTAACAAATAATTAGAACTGGACAATATTTGGGGCTATATGAGTTTGCTTGAAAAGCATGCAAAGCCCTTAGAACCCTGTTCCTATCCCAACTGTACGCTCTTCATCTCACTGCTTTGCTACAATCCTTGTTTACATGAGATGACTCATGAACCGAATCTAATGCAACCTACAATTAGTTGGACATTTTATATTTACACATTGTAATTAGCTGACACTTAATGATGGTTATTAGCACAATCAGTTATCAAACCCACAACACCTTGTTTACATTCTCTTATCAGAGAGAAAAACGTACATTTCAAGTTTAATTTGGAAATGTTGACAGGTAACTTTTTCCATCCTTTGAACCAGTTCTCCCCAATTTTAAAAAAACACTGCCTTGGTTTATTATACATGAATGTACTATATCCTGCTATATACCTTTAAAACCAAACAGTAAACGTATTTTGCCATGTTGATAGGTGGTTTTGCATTACAGACCTGCTCACTGCTACCCATTAGCTGAAACTCAAAGGATATTCAATGCTCATTATTCACAGATTCTAAACTTACAAGTTCACCCTATTTGCTAAAATTTATCTTTAATCTCAAAATCAGTATTTGTGGCACTTTTGAGGTCATTCTCGTATATGTACAGAGAGGTAAAAAATCTGAGTGCCCAACATACACCAAGGTGAGGCTGGGGTGACGTTCCAGCTTGTTTCAGTTCTCATACGCTAAACAAGTATCCTTTTTAAGGTCTTTTCATGGTCATGCCACATTTCTTTCACCTTTTGTTGGTGATTTAGCTGATTAAAATGGTCCCCACACAAAATAGCTGAAGTGCTATCTGGGTTCCTAAGTGAAAGAAGGTTCTGATGGACCTTACGGAGAAAATACGTGTGGGAGAAGCTTTTTTCAGTCATGAGTAACAATGATGTTGGCCATGAATTCAATGTAAATCAATCATCAGTATACATTAACTATGGTGTCTTTAAACAGAAACTACACATAAAATAAGCTTATATGTTGACTGGTTGATCAAAATGCTGGCAGGGCTAGGTGACTCACCCCTGTAATGCCAGCACTTTGAGAGGCTATGGTGGGAGGACAGTTTGAGCCTAGGAGTTTGAGACTGGTTTGGGCAACAAAGTGAGACCCCGTCTCTACAAAGTGCTGGGATTACAGGCTCACCCCTGTAATCCCAACACTTTGGGAGGCTGACATGGGAGGGCAGGTTGATCCTAGGAGTTTGAGACTGGCTTGGCAACAAAATGAGACCCCGTCTCTACAAAGAGTAAAATAACTAGCCAGGTATAGTCTCTATAAAAAATTTTGAAATTAGCTGGGTGAAGGAGCATGTGCCTATAGTCCCAGCTCCCAGATACTTGGGAGACTGAGGCAGGAGGACTGCTGGAGCATAGGAGTTGAAGGCTGCTGTGAGGTACGATGGTGACACTGCACCCCAGCCTGGTTAACAGAGCAAAATCCCATCTTTAAAAAAAAAAGTTGGAATGAAAGGCTCTTAGGAACCGAACCCTGTATTTCCCCTAGGAACAATGGCTCAGTATTTGTTAATTCTGTGTTTACGCATAGAACACAACTACCATGGATAGTGGGAATCAGCTGTCCCATCCCAGGCACTGAAAGCTCTCTCGTTTTTTGATTGTTCTCTAAAATAAAACCTCTTAGCATGGCATTCTGCACAGGATTCAGTCCCATCAGCACACCTTGATTCACAGTCCACATTACTGTTCACATACTAAATTTTAAATTTCCTCTTGTATTCTGTGGCACACAATCCAGCACTTGAACGCTAGGAAAATTCAACTATTCCTCTGAGAATGATGTTCCCGTTAACGAAAACACCTGCGTGCAGAGGGGAATGGAAGGCGCTGCCCCCCTTCTTAACACTAGATGGTTGGCAGGGGTATGTGAAGAGGAGGGGGAAGCAGCAGTCAGCTTGAATGCCCTTTCTTCCATCTAAGCAGAAGGCAATGCAGCCCCTCTATGCCTCACAAGACCTCGAGAGAGCATAAGGATACCGCAGCTTATCCTCACACACAGGGCTACCTTCATGGACGTGCAAACTGTACAGGCTTATAGGGCCCATGGCTTGGTTTAACATTCTGATGTTGCTGACCTGAATGTCTTAGCAATTTCTGAACAAGGGGTCTGCATTTCCATTTTACACTGGGCACTACAAATTACATAGCCAATTCTGCCTACAGGACCCCTACAGTGCTACGAAAAGGGTTAGTCTCAAGAAAAGGAGACTCACTTCTGCTGAGGATGAGTCAGCACACATTAAACAGGGAAGGAACACAAGGACCTGACAAGGTTCAACAAGAAAGGGAGCAGTGTCTGGGAATGTCTCCCTAGGATTCCTATAGCATTTCAACCTCTAAAAGAAAGGGGTTTTGACCAGGAACAGTGACTCTGGGACCCAGTTTTTCTAGTAACACCCAGGATTGTCCCAGGCTCAGATAAGATGCCTAATTAAACATTAAGAGCAGACCTCAATTTTTTTCTTACAAGGTATTTTCTTTCAAGGTATTTTCAATATTTACATATTCTGTAAAATTAGCTCCAGTCATAATGTAGTTCTTTGTCACATTTTCTTGTGCCGTATCAGGCTAACAGCAAAATGAGATTTACTATATAAACTAGGTTTACATTGTACCTAGGTAAAAACAATAGTTTTTCTTCACACAAAGAACATCTACTTTTTTTAAAGCCTCCCACACAAGCAATTTGTGACATGTAATTCAACAAAAACATTTCTATTTCATTAGGCCAATGTTACAGTGAAGTGTGTATATTTTAAAAGTAAATTTGTTTACTCCTAGAAGAAAATGGACTAGGCTTTTTTCTATCTTAACACAATGATGAGCTGCCATGTACTCTTAATAAAATGATCAGATGAAGCCAGGCACAGTGGTGCATGTCTGTAATCTGAGCTACTTGGGAGGTTGAGGCAGGAGGATGGCCTGAGTCCAGGAGTCTGAAGCTGTAGTGAGCTCTGATCACACCACTGCACTCCAGCCTGGTCAACAAAGCAAGACTCTGTCTCTAAATAAAATAAAACAGAATGATCATATTATTGTAGAATCATATTTTTGGTATGTGATATTTCCATTTGTTCAACCTTTAGTGGCCCCTTAGGAAACCAGAACTTAAATAAGAGTTTTTAGCCGGGCACGGTGGCTCACATCTGTAATCCTAGCACTTTGGGAGGCCGAGGCGGTGGATCACCAGGTCAAGAGATCGAGACCATCCTGGTCAACATGGTGAAACCCCGTCTCTACTAAAAATACAAAAAATTAGCTGGGCATGGTGGCGCGTGCCTGTAGTCCCGGCTACTTGGGAGGCTG
>NW_016107319.1:15276362-15300562 GCF_001604975.1 Cebus imitator | reverse complement strand
AAAAAAAAAAAAAAAAAAAAAAAAAAAGAGTTTTTGTGCTAGGACCTGTAGCCAGCTATAAGGCTTGGCACCTGTATAAACAGCAACGAGGAAGCTTTTAAAAAATTCTGTATTGCTCTCAGTGATCTCTAATTTCAGTGGACCAAGGTTAGAGATCTTGCTTTCAGTATGGATTCTCTGCTCCACATCCTCTGCCTTTATCCCGCCTCTGCCATGCTAGTCTAGACCACGTCTAGAGAGTGTCTCCTGATTGGTTATGCCAGTGGTCTTCCTTCTGTTTTAGCCTCAGTCCAGCTGGCAGAATGACCCCAATGCAGTTTTCATTGTATCCGTTTTGTCAAAAGCTGATAATCTCTTATTACACAGCCTCCTGTTGAAATTTAATTCCCCATCTCCAAATTTCTTCCAGCTTACTTCCTACTATGTCCTCACATTATTTTCATTTCCTTCAGTACTGCCAACCATCTTTGCTCTTGCTTTTCTGCTTCTGCTACTGCTGTACATGCGTGTGTGTTCGTGTGCATGTGTGTGGGTACAGGTGTGGCTGGGTGATGGATGCAAACAGTCTCTCTACATCAGTCTCCCAGATCTAGCATTAAGAGTAGCATACCCTACCCTACGCCCAAAGTGTCTCCAGAAATTTCCAAATGTCTCCTCATGGGCAAAACTGCCTCCAGTTGAGAATCAAGGAATCACGCAGTCATCAAATCTCTAGATGCCTCCAATACCCACAGCCCCTTCTGAGCCAAGTTGATTGCACTTAGGTTGCAGGGCTGTATGACTTAAACCACAGCAAATGTTTAAAATAAATCATGGGTGTTCACCTAAAAGCAGCCAGCTAAAGGCAAGAATGTGGATGCTAATGGTCTATGATGATGCTCTTATAACTGGGCAATAACCAATCAACTCCATCAGACATATCCTAGTGTCTGGGGGCTTAATGCCAAACACGCTGAAAGAGATAAAGAGTGGCATGCAAACCTGGAGATGTGTGCAAAGAATCAAAATCAGGAGTGTAGACAGACATGGAGAGAAGGTGCAGCATTAGAAGAAACCCAAAAAGAGTAACCTTTGAGCAGCCACCAAGATGCAGAATTGCTTTAATATTTTTGTTGGTCATAGGGTCTAATCATGAACTTAACAAGCTTCCCTATAATCCTTACTCCCCATATATCCTTAAATACGTCAAAAGGACACATAATCCAACTTGAAGAAGCTCCCATTGACCATATCTGAGACATTTTAAGCCACTAAAATGATGGTAAGGAATTATAGCCCATAGAATAAAATATTATTTCACCCAAAGTGACATAAATAACTAAATAAGTAAATAGGGGAGAAGGGACAGCTCTTCCTTATCTAGTTATTACATGTGGAAGGAACTGTAGAAATATAAAACTACTATTTGGCAAACACCACAATAATAACTGGTATGGGCAACAGCCATAAGTGGATGACAACATTAATGGGTGAAAGTATGATGAGAAAAAAGATGTTTGCACAATCTCAAAGTATTTCCCTGCAAGATATTCATTTCTATAAAATATTGTAAATTTACAGGTGGAGAAACCTAGAAGGCACTTGCTTAACCAAGTGACCAACAATAACTTCACCAGAAATGAGATATACTGAGGTCATATACCTTCTGTTATGATTCACTGAGGACACAATAGAATCCCTATAGTATTCTTGCCAAAAATGCATAACCACAATGTATTCATAAGCAAATATCAGAGAACTCCAAATTGAAGCAAACTGTACAAACTACTAGACAGAACTCTTCAAAAATATCAAGGTCATGAGAGACAAAGACAGACAAAGGAACTGTCACAAATTACAGGATATTAAGGAGATATGACAAGTAAATGTACGTGGGATCTGGATTGGATGCTAACCTAAAAAAAGAACCTTTATGAGACAACTGGCAAAATTCAAATAAGGTCTGTAGATTAGTTAATAGCACCATCTCTGTGGATTTCCCATTTTAGATAACTACACTATGGACATGGAAGGTATTAACATTAGGGGAGTCTGGATGGAGGGCATATGGAATCTATGTACCAATTTTTGTAAGTCTAAAGTTATTTCAAAATAAAAGGTCTATATATATATATATATTTAAATTGTAAAGATCTAAAAAAAGATCTAAAATACATATTACCATCACCTGAGATATTCTTCCAAATTAAATACCAAATTAAAACCTGCTACCATGGCCTAGAATGTCCTTAGTAAATCTGTTGCCTGCTCTATGACGCATTTTTGATGCCTCTACAAAGAGTTGGCTTCCCTTCTTTGGCCACAGTCCCTTGCATCACTGCTGGCTATTAATAGACTCACCCTGGCTCAAAATTATTATTAGTTCTTGCATTTGTCTTTTCTACTACAATGAGAGTTCCCCCAAATACAGAGACTTTGTGCTACATATCTTCGTTCTACATATCTTTGTTCCTCAAGTATCTTGTAGAGTGCCTACCATAGAACAGGCACAAAATAATATCTGAATGAATGAATTCATTAGCCAAAAAACATTTTCTGTCTTAGCCACTGCTCACAAACACTGTAAGAACAACTTTTAGAGGGGCAACTGGCAAAATTCAAATAAGGTCCTAAGATCAGTTGACTGACTCCTTTGTGAGTCCATTCTCATAGTATCCAAATATGTTGAGATTGCCTAAAAAACTAACTTTAATTTACTGCATAACTCTAACAATAAGGGAAATTTTCAGGAAAAAAAGTCACGCGCAATCCTATCACTAAGACAAATTATTTTTATTTTATAGTATTGTCTACATGCATAATTATTTTTTATTGTGGATTTTTCGGGGTTTTTGTTTTGTTGAGACAGAGCCTCGCTCTGTCGCCAAGGCTGGAGTAAAGTGGCTCGATCTCAGCTCACTGCAACCTCTGCCTCCTGGGTTCAAGCAATTCTCCTGCCTCAGCCTTCCGAGTAGCTGGGATTACAGGTGTACACCACCATGTCCAGTGAATTTTTTTTATTTTTAGTAGAGATTGGGTTTCACCATGTTGGCCAGGCTGGTCTTGGTCTTGAACTCCTAACTTTGAGTAATCCACCTGCCTCGGCCTCCCAAACTGCTGGGATTACAAGCGTGAGCCACCACGCCCAGTCCTACATGTATAACTATTTTTAGATAGTTATAAATATAGCATAGACAATTTCGAACTCAGTTTTCTCATTTACCAAACATTGGCCCAAAATCGTATATAAAACTTTGGAAATGTTTTACCTCTATATCATTTTTTTAATATCATTGATGGTTGTCACTCTTCATCATTTGAGGGTGACTACAAGTCTTTGAAAAAGTTTAAGCAGCTAGTCAGAGCCAAGTCTAATGAATAAATAATCATACTACATAACATACTCTAGAAAATAATTAGAAATAATTATAGGAGGTAAAACTGATTTTTGAATCTTAGAAAGGAGCTCTTAGAGCAAATATTAAAAATGTGGAGATTCATAGGAAAAATTCTACTTGGTTATATCCAATATGACAAACCAAAACCAAAACCAAAGCACAAAAGTTCTTTGAATGTCTCTGTGATATTCCTTACGTGGGGATAAGACAATATACCTAACACAGGATGATCTTGAGAATGACAAGACAACATGTATAAACAGTCTGAAACAATACTGGCACTAAACATCAGTGTCTTTACTTTCTCATCTCTCTCTTTTTTTTTTTTTTTTTAATTTTACTTTAGGTTCTGGGTTACATGTGCAGGTCATGCAGGGTTGTTGCATAGGTGCATACATAACCAGGTGGTTTGCTGCCTCTATTCCCCCTTCATCTATATCTGGTATTTCTCCCCATGTTATCCTCCCCCATCATCCCTACCACCCGCTGTCCCTCCATTAGCCCCCCACTGCCAATGCCCCCAGTGTGTGATGCTCCTCTCCCCAAGTCCACATGTTCTCATTGTTCAACACCCACCTATGAGTGAGAACACATGGTGGTTGGTTTTCTGTTCTTGTGTCAGTTTGCTGAGAATGATGGTTTCCAGCTTCATCCAAGTCCCTACAAAGGACATGAACTCATCGTTTTTTATGGCTGCATAGTATTCCATGGTGTATATGTGCCACATTTTCTTTGTCCAGTCTATCATAGATGGGCATTTGGGTTGGTTCCAGGTCTTTGCTATTGTACACAGGGCTGCAATGAACATAAGTATGCATGTGTCTTTATAACAGAACGATTTATAGTCCTTTGAGTATATACCCAGTTATGGGATTGCTGGGTCAAATGGAATTTCTATTTCTAGATCCTTGAGAAATAGCCACACTGTCTTCCATAATGGTTGGACTAATTTACACTCCCATCAACAGTGTAAGGGTGCTTCCTTTCTCATCTCTCTTTAATGACATTCGCCACTGTACACATGTGAAACTTGTCTCATAATGGGACTGTATGTCAGAGGAAATAAATATATTTAAATCAAATTTTAATTTGTATTTTCTAGACTCCAATACATATAATCAGCTCCTTGAAATCACTGACCTCAATTTTCAACTCGTAGAAGTTCAAGAAGTAATTAAGACATTGATTGGTACTGCCTAGGTGGGAATGCTCTGAAAGTGAAAATCACTTTTAACTTCCAGAAAAGCTTTTAAACTTTCGTCTCCTGTCTATATTTGGGTGACTGTATTAAGCAGAGAGGCATATAAGATGTTAAAATTTGGATTAAGTTACTTAATGGGCTTTTGTAAGTTTTCATTTACGTAACTTTTGCTTTTTGTAAAAACTTTTCAATTTGCATTTTCAAAATGGCATGTGTCAGCCATAATATTTTACCACAAAAATATGCAACATAAAAGACTAAGTGTTTAATAAACTTAATCATTCAAAAATGCAACCATGTAACTAATGTCAGCCTCAGTATGCACTGATGCACAGATACTTAAATATCTTCCATAACTCACACTTAAAATGGCATTTTAATGACTTAGAATGTGGGCAAACTAAAAGGACAATATTTTCAAATATAATCAAATGTCTTTATGCTCACATTATGAGAAGCCTGCCATAAACCACTACAAAACAAAAAAAGAAAATTTTAAATAAAATCTTCTTGAAAGTCTTAAGAGCCTGAAATGCATAAAGAAAAGAGAAATGCTCCTTCTGGGTGGGCGTTGCTTCATCGCTAACAGTCCTCAGGCTCAGAGAATTAAACTTCTGTGGAGGCGAATGTCTAATGACTACAGAGCTTTCCAACACTGTGCTAAGAGCCTGGCAGCTGCATCACACTACAATTAAATGCCCCAAAATACACAGGGAGAATATTCATGAGAGTTCATCTTGCTCTCTCAAGTGTGGTACACTTCTTTTTTTAAAAAACAAAAGTATGAGGTTAATTTTTGTGTTTGTTTTGTTTTTTGGTGTTTTTTTTTTTCTTTTTTTTTTGAGACAGGCTGGAGTGCAGTGGTGTGATCTTGGCTCACTCCAACTTCTGCTTCCTAGGCTCAAACAATCCTCCCACCTCAGCCACCCAAGTAGCTGGGGCTACAAGCATGTGCTACCACACCTGGCTACTTTTTAATTTTTTGTAGAGATGCGGTCTCACTAATCTTCCAAGCTGGTCTTGAACTCCTGGGCTCAACCAATCTTCCTGTTTTGGCCTCCTAAAGTGCTGGGATTACAGGCATAAGCCACCACACCCAGTCCAAAGTCAATTTTTAAATCTGAAAAACTATACAGGGTTACTGAACACAGGGATGTCTCTGTACTTCACTTGACTGCACTTCACAGAAACTGAGCTCTTTATGAATGGAAGGTTCGTGGCGACCCTGTATGAAGCAAGTCTGTGGGCATCGTTTTTCCACCAACATGTGCTCGCTTCATGTCTCTGTCATAATTCTGGTAATTTTCACAATATTCCACACTGCTTTATTATTATTATAATAATGGTTATGGTCATCTGTGACCAGTGATCTTTTCTGGTGTTACTATTGTAATCATTTAGGGACACCAGAAACTGCTCTCATGTAAGACAGAAAACCTAACCTATAAATGCTTGTGTTCTGATTGTTCTACCAACCAGCTGCCCCCTCATGTCTCTCCCTCTCCTTGGGCCTCCATGATTCCTGAGATGTTACAACAATATTGAAATTAGGCTAATAACCCTACAATGGCCTCTAGATGTTCAAGTGAAATGAAGAGTCACATATCTCTCACTTTAAATCAAAAGCTAGAAATGACTAAGCTTAGTAAAGAAAACATGTCGAAAACTGAGACAGGCCAAAAGCTAAGCTTCTTCCCCCAAACAGTTCAGTTATTAATGCAAAAGAAATTAAAAGGGCTACTTTAGTTAACACATGAATAAAAAAGCAACAGCTTTCTGCTGATATGAGAAAGTCTGGTCGGAAGAGAAGGTCAAACCAGCCACAACATTCCCTTGAGCCAAAGCCTAATTCAGAGCAAAGCCCTAATTCTGTTCAATTCTATGAAGGCTGAGAGAAGTAAAGAAGCTCTTACCTGCTGAAGAAGCAGAAGAAATGCTGGAAGCTAGCACAGGTTGGTTCATGAGGCTTAAGGAAAGAAGCCCATGCTATGACATAAAAGTGTGAGGTGAAGCAGCAAGTACTGATGAAAAAGCTGCAGCAAGTTATCTAGAAGATCCAGCTAAGACAACTAATGAAGGTGGGTACATTAAACAACCAATTTTCTTCTTTTTATTTTTTAGGTGTTTTTAAAATTATACTTTAAGTTCTGGGGTCCATGCACAGAACATGCAGGTTTGTTACATAGGTATACATATGCCATAGTGGTTTGCTGCACCCATCAACCGTCATCTACATTAGGTATTTCTCCTAATGCTATCCCTCCCCTAACTCCCACCCACTGATAGGCTTTGATGTGTGATGTTCCCGTCCCTATGTCCATGTGTTCTCATTGTTCAACTCCCACTGATGATTGAGAACATGTGGTTTGGTTTGAGAACATGTTTGGTTTTCTGTTCCTGTGTTAGTTTGGTAAGAATAATGGTTTCCAGCTTCATCCATGTCCCTGTGAAGGACATGAGCTTTTTTTCTTTTTTTGAGACACAGTCTTGCTCTGTCACCAGGCTGGAGTATAATGGCGCAATCTTGGCTCACTGCAACCTCCGCCTCCCAGGTTCAAGCAATTCTCCTGCCTCAGCCTCCTGAGTAGCTGGGACTACAAGCGTGTGCTACCAGGCCCAGCTAATTTCTGTATTTTTAGTAGAGACTGGGTTTCACCATGTTGGCCAGGACGAGCTCAACCTCCTGACCTTGTGATCCACCCGCCTCAGCCTCCCAAAATGCTGACATTACAGGCATGAGCCACGAACTCAACCTTTTGTATGGCTGCATAGTATTCCACGGTGTCTACAGGCCACATATTCTTTACCCAGTCTATCACTGATGAGCATCTGGATTGGTTCTAAATCTTTGCTATTATGAATGGTGCTGCAATAAACATACATGTACATGTGTCTTTACAGCAGAATGATTTATAATCCTTTGGGTATATACCCAATAATGGGATTGCTGGGTCTAATGGTATTTCTGGTTCTAGATCCTTGAGAAGAATAACCAGTTTTCAATGTATATGAAGCTGCCTTCTATTGGAAGAAGACGCCATCTAAGACTTTCATAGCTAGAGAGAAGTCAATGCCCAGCTTTAAAGGTTCAAAGGAGAGGCTCACTGTCTTCTTATTGGCTAATGCAGCTGTTGATTTTAAGTTGAAGCCAATGCTCATTTACCATTCCTAAAATTCTAAGGCCTTTAAGACTTATAGTAAATCTACTCTGCTTGTGCTCTATAAATGGAACAACAAAGTCTGGATGACAGTGCATCTATTTACAGCATGGTTTCCTGAATATTTTAGCACACTGTTGAGACCTACTGAAAAAAAATTCATTTCAAAATATTACTGCTCTTTGACAATGAACCTGGTTATCTAAGAGCTCTGATGCAGACGTATGGAGAGATCCATGTTGTTTTCATGCCTGCTAGCTTACCCATTCTGCAGCTCCTAGATCAAGGAGTCATTTCAACTTTCAAGTGTGATTTAAGAAATAAATTTTGTAAGGCTGTATTTCTTACAAAATTGTGATTCCTCTGATGGATCCAGGCTAAGTAAATGGAAAACCTTCTGGAAAGGATTCACCATTCTAGCTACCATGAAGAACATTTATGATTCATGGGAAGAGGTCAACAACATACCAACATTAACAGGAGTTTGGAAGAAGTTGATACCAACCCTCATAAATGACTGAGGGGTTTAAGACTTCAGCAAAATAAGTCATTGCAGATGTGTTAGAAATAGCAAGAGAACTAGAATTGGAAAAACAGCCTAAATATAAGACTGAATTGCTGCAATATCATGATAAAACATCAACAGAGTAGGGGTTGCTTCTAATGGATGAGCAAAGAAAGTGGTTGCTTGAGGTAGAATCTACTCCTGGTGCAGATGCCATGAACATTGTCGAAATGACAACACAGTTATTTAGAATATTCCATAAACTTAGTTGATAAAGCAGCAGCAGGAGTTGAGAGGATTGACAAATTTCGAAAGAAGTTCTACTGTGGCTAAAATGCTATCAAATAGCAGAGCACACATACAGAAAACTCTTCCTTTCATGAAAGGAAAAGGTGAATTTCACTGTTGTGTGATTTTAAGAAACTGCCATAGCCACCCCCACCTTCAGAAACCACCACTCTGATCAGTCAGCAGCATCAACATCAAGGCAAGACCCTATACCAGCAAAAAAAAATGACTTGAAGGCTCAGATGATTAGTTTTTTGTTTGTTTTGTTTTGTTTTGTTTTTTTAATGGAGTTTCACTCTTGTTGCCCAGGCTGGAGTGCAATGGCGTGGTCTCAGCTCACTGCAACCTCCGTCTCCCAAGTACAAGTGATTCTCCTGCCTCAGCCTCCCGAGTAACTGGGATTACGGACATGCACCACGAGGCCTGCTAATTTTTTTGTGTTTTTAGTAGAGATGGGATTTCACCATGTTAGCCAGGTAGGTCTCAAACTCCTAACCTCAGGTGATCTGCCTGCCTTGGCTTCACAAAGTGCAGGGATTATAGGGATGAGCCACCATGCCCAGCCTGCAGTAAACCTGTTCAAATTAGGGTAGATACATTGTTTGACATAATGCTATTGCACACTTAATAGAGTAATGTAATGTAATAAGCTACAGTATAACTCAAACATAACTTAACTGTGCTAGGATGCCAAACATTTTGTGTGATGCACTTTATCACAATATTCACTTTAATATTCACTTTATCCTGACATCAACTTTATTGCAGTGGTATGGAACCAAACCGGCCATATCTTCAAGGTATGCTTGTACAGACTGTAGCACTATTTTTCCACATCAAGCAATTTTTTTTTTTTTTTAAATGGAGTCTTGCTCTGTAGCCCAGGCTGGAGCGCAGTGGCAGGATCTCAGCTTATTGCAACCTCTGCCTCCCAGGTCCCAGTTCAAGCAATTCTCCTACCTCAGCCTAGCAAGTAGCTGGGATTACAGGCAGGAGCCACCATGCCCAGCTAATTTTTGTATTTTTTAATAGAGATGGGGTTTCATCATGTTGGCCAGTGTGGTCTTGAACCAATCCTGACCTTGTGATCCACTCGCCTTGGCCTCCCAAAGTGCTGGGATTATAGGCATGAGCCACTGTGCCCGACCGCAATTTTTAACTTAGATTAAATTAATTTCTCTTCTTAAGGCTGATTACTAAGAATATAGATGCATATATTTAAACCTAGCCTTTTCTCTTCAGAAAAATCAATGACAATAAGGCTGAAAGTAGGCACTTCCCCCAGCTAAACAGAACAGAGTAAAACAAGCCACAGCAGAGCTTCTTAAACTGCACAGTGATCCACAAACTAGCTGATCACATAAAAAATTCTGAGTCAAGGGTTTTACATGGAAGACAGGAACCACAGTTCATAACAGGCTCTCAAAAGCTATTGTGAATCCCCAAACACTTCTCATTTACAAAATTAGAAAGCTAGACTAATTCTCCTGTACAGGTTATATGTCCTAAAGTACTACACTGACTTTGACTTTACACCCATCCTTTTTTTTTTTTCCTCTCTTTTTTCAGACAGAGTCTCTCACTGTTGTCCAGGCTGTAGCGCAGTGGTGCAATCTCAGCTCACTGCAATCTCCACCTCCTAGGTTCAAGCAATTCTCCTGCCTCAGCCTCCCAAGTAGCTGGGACTACAGGCATGTGCCAACACGCCCAGCTAATTTTTTTTTTGTATTTTTAGTACAGAAGGGGTTTCAGCATGTTGGCCAGGATGGTCTCAACCTCCTGAGCTCATGATCCGCCCACTTCAGCCTCCCAAAGAGCTGGGGTTACAGGCGTGAGCCACCATGCTTGGCCTACACCTGTCCTTCTTTTCATAAAGCATGATGAATAAATGACTCTTTCATTAAATGTAATAAAATTTGTAAAGCAATAATACGACACATACTGGTAGAAACTGCTATCAGCAGGCATTCATAATAAGATACAAAACAAAACAAATTCAAAAGTTAGCCATGACCAAAAGCATTAATTAACATTTCAAACCATCTATAACTCAACTCAGAGTCAAATGTGACAAAGCAAAAAGTCACTTGAGTTCACACATACCATACTTTTAGGACTTTTGGCATAGAGACAAATGTTATAAAGCTAATATTTAATGAAATGGCAGATCTCTTAGTTCAAGATTAAGGTGACAAAGTATCATAATGTGGGCTACTCACTAGTTTTTTTTTTATTTTTTTTGAGATGGAGTCTCATTCTGTTGCCAGGCTAGAGTGAAGTGGCATAATCTCAGCTCACTGCAACCTCTGCCTCCTGGGTTCAAGAGATTCTCCTGCCGCAGCCTCCTGAGTAGCTGGAACTATAGCTGCATACCACCACACCCAGCTAATTTTTGTATTTTTAGTAGAGATGGGATTTCACCATGCTCGTGCCAGGATGGTTTAGATCTCTTGACCTTGTGATCCACCCATCTCGACCTCCCAAAGTGCTGGGATGACAGACATGAGCCACGGCACCTGGCCAAACAAAATTTGTTTTTTTTTTTTCTCCCTACTAAATATTTTCAGGATGAGTCAGTGGGTCGGCATTTGCTCTGGGCATAAAGCTAACACGCTGGTCAACTAGCTTTTCTCTTTGCATTCAGGTTGTTTCTAGAGCAGAAAGTAGCAGAGGTGGAGGTGGTGAGCGGAAATGCAGGCAGGCCTCGATTTACACAATAGGAATTTCACAGACAACTATGTACTCTTCCATGAAACAAACGAAGTGTGTGCACTGTACCTGGTTCATATCTAATCCATTTGTAAGCCTTTTCCAGGTACAAAAATACTGGGGCACATACCCATGACTTTGCCAACTGGAGCAACTTTTTGTCTACAGCTTTGATAGTATCTCTCAAATCACAAAATGCTTAAGAGTCTCTTCTAGTAACCTACCTTTAGAAATCTATCCTAAAGAAAGAAAATGATCTAAAAGCATGTTGAAATCTATACACAATAAGTTGCTCAGAGGACAAAAGAAAGAAAAATTAAAAACAACCCTAATGCTCACAGAGAGACTGAATAAATCATGATATACCTAGCCAATTTAACATTATTCAGTCATTCAGGTATGCAATACGAAGACGATATAACAACATGGAAGAGTACGGTAAAAACACCAGGATACATGATTACACGTAAAAACCGTGCTATTTAAAAAATATGTGCACAAATGTATGTAACCGCATTAATACAATTGTTATTATTATTATTTTGAGATGGAGCCTCACTCAACTCTGTTGTCTAGGCTGGAGCACAGTGGTCTGATCTCAGTTTACTGCAACTCTGCTTCCTGGGTTCAAGTGATTCTCCTGCCTCAGCCTCTTGAGCAGATGGGATTACAGGTGCGCACTACCATGCCCAGCTAATTTTTGTATTTTTAGTACAGATGGTGTTCCCATGTGGGCCAGGATGGTCTCTAGCTCCTGACCTCAAGTGATCAGGAGTTCATGACTAGCCTGGGCAGGAGACCCACCTTGGCCTCCCAAAGTGCTGGGATTGCAGGCGTGAGTCAGTGTGCCCAGCCAACACAAAGGTTATTATTGATCCCCTGTAAGAAGTAGAGTGAGATCAGGAAAGACGGGCAGGTGTGAAGAGACTCTCAGTTTTTGTATTTCTGAATTGTTTAAATTTTTCTAATGCAAATATACTTGAGTATTTTTCTCTGTAAAAAAGAAACAAAAACATGTATTCTATATTTGAAAATGTATACAGGAATACTCAATTATAAAAATATGGCATTAAAATTGAAAGATCATTTGTTCTGTGTTTCCTAAACTTTCTGAAGCATTATATTCCTTAATTTTAAAAATTAAATCTATAAAATGACTCTAAGGGTCATCTTTTTATCTAGCACTAATCACTCTTTAATCTACTTTTTCATTTTTCAGATCTTACTCAAAGTATAATTTTGCAACACAACTTATTATCCAGATTTTTATCTGTTAAACACCAAGTGAACTGTATCACTCTAGAACCTAAAACAATGTTTTTTAAAATCATCTGATTAGCTTATTTGTCCTGTCCCTCATCATTACCACAGAAGCCTCTCCCAGAGCCTGAACATAGGGGCTTACAGGACAGCCAAGAAGAGTGTATGGTCCAGAATCACACTTTCTGGGCTTGAATCCCAGCTCCATCATCAGTCATGTAATTCTGAATTGGTTCCTTGACTTTTTTTTGCCTCAATTTCCCCACTGTAAAGTGGGAATTATAGTACCTAACTCTCAAAGTTGTAAGGATCAGTGGAGAATATGAATATACAGTTTTTCTTTTTTTTGTTGTTTTTTTTTTGAGACGGAGTTTCGCTCTTGTTCCACAGGCTGGAGTGCAATGGCGCGATCTCGGCTCACCGCAACCTCTGCCTCCTGGGTCCAGGCAATTCTCCTGCCTCAGCCTCCTGAGTAGCTGGGATTACAGGCACGCGCCACCATGCCCAGCTAATTTTTGTATTTTTAGTAGAGACGGGGGTTCACCATGTTGACCAGGGTGGTCTCGATCTCTTGACCTCGTGATCCACCCGCCTCGGCCTCCCAAAGTGCTGGGATTACAGGCGTGAGCCACCGCACCCGGCCAATATACAGTTTTTCTAGGATGGCAGATTGGAGGCATTGTTCGCACGCCTCTCCCACTTGAAAAGACAAAATAGTGTGTAGTGATTCACGCTGTGAACTTTTTTCCAAGAAGCAACAGAGGAACTTAACAGGAAAACTGAAAGAAACCACAGACCCTCTGAAAAAAGCAGTGGGCTGCAGCCTATATTGTGAGCCAAGTGGAAAATTCTAAGTCCCCAGGGTGTGAGAGAGGAAGAGACGGCCGCCATGACACACACTCCCACTTGGGAACTCGGCAATCCAGACCACAGGGGAAGGCCTTAGCCCTTAGCCCTACCCAGTGCTGGAGCTGACTTGGTGAGCATTGGGGAATATATGTGAAGGAGTGGCATCAGGATGGCTTTACATGCACTCCCAGACTCCAGCAGGGACAGAGGGAAGCCATTCCTGATCCCACCTCACAGGGGACCTTACAGAAGTCTGCCAGCTAACTCAGACAGCAGTCACAGGTTGACAGAAGCTCCCAAATGAGATTTACGATATAATCTCAATTGGGGATGAACCCATTTGGCCAGAACCAAGGGGTGAGTAGGAAGTGTGCTGCAGCCATGAGCACGGAGCTGGGCACCCCTGCTTTGTGGGCAGAACAAGAGGGGCATGGACTGAAAGCCCTGGTTTCTCTCTCTTCAGAAAAGGCTTATAGCTTGAGGCATTTTTGAGTTCTGAGCACAGATTGCCTGGAACCTAGAAGCTGCTGCAAGTGGAACACTGCCTACGAAAGACCTGCCTTGCCAACTACGTGGGAGCTGGTGAGGCTTACTGCTGTCTGCTATTCCCTACTCCCCAGGCAGACTCTTCTGTACAGTAGAGGCAGCTGTGCTCCTTCCTGAACCATTAGCCCAGTGGCCAGAGAACTGACCCCTGATCCCCACTGGGGCCAGTGCTTGTACTCACACATGAAAAACCAGAGTGCAGTCCTGTCTTAACCAGCCCCCACCTGGCTTTGCCCCTCCACTCACCCTGGTAGCTTAACACAAAGGACAGAAACTTTTGGGAGCCTTATGGCACTGCCTGTTGCCTGAGACACCAGAGTATCTCCCCTGGGTAACATAAGGCAAGTGCAAATTCCACCAGCACCACAGCCAGTGCTCTTTTGCACTATTGGACCCAACCAACATAGCCAAAACATTACAGCGTCTCCAGGTAGAAGAACACAGCACCCAGGAAGGAAAAACTGTGTGTGTAAACCTCAGCTATCACCACGGGCTTCATTACCCTGGCTAACCAGTAGGTCCTGACTCTGTCCACATGACCAGTTCATTATTACAATCTGGCATTTGAGAAAGTCAGCACACTAAGGCTATTTATAACCAAGGAATCTCATAGTTTATGTCACTCCCCTGCCACCTCCAACAGAGCTGGTGCTGGTATCTGCTGCTGGGAGACTTGAGAACTGGTCACATCACTGGATCCCTTGCAGACATTCTTCAGCACCAGCCTGGAGTGCCCACTCGGTGGCTAGACCTAGAGGAGCAACAGCATTCATAGTGGTCTGGCCCTCAGGGACTCCTACTTCTAGGGGAAGGGAACATCACATAAGACAAAAGAATTCAGACACAGGCCTCAAGTCCCTGAGCTTTCGGCTTGTAGGAAGTTTCTTTAAACAGGGGCATAGGAGCAGTGCTGGGCTCAGCAGGGAAAGCCTGCAGCTCTACCGCAAAAGCCAGGCAGCCCTGGTGTTTGTGAAGGATCTTGGAGAAAGGAGTGGTTCTTCCCCTCATCAACTGCTGAAGACACAGCAGGGGCTTCTCCCATGGGAGCTCAGCATGGATACACCTATAGACAGCCCTTCCAGAACACTTCAGGATGATTGCATCCCCACAAGAGGAGTGCCCTCCAGGTTCAGGGTTGCACAAGGTATAAAGTCACAATTTCTCTCTACATAGAACAGCAATGTGCCTGCAGATGAAAAGAGGTATCTGCCTGATCTGAATAGCTGGAACACTGGGTCACGAATGTAACCGGGATGTGGATCAGTTTTCTGCTGGTGTGGTGAGAGCAGAGTTGGCTCCCTCCTTTCACCTTGAAAATATTTCAGCAGTTTGTCTGAGAGCTCCCTTGGTCACCTCCAACAAGACTGGGATCTCTGCTCACCACTGGATATTGCACTTACCTACCTGCTTTAGCCACAACTGGTCTTTAACCATGGACACCTCCCCTAGTGGCCTTAAGTATGAACTGTTCAACTGAGTAAACAAAATACTGAGAAAAATAAATTAAAAAGTGTATAGCACTAGGGAATGAGATAAGCTTCAAGAGACCTCTGCCATTTCAATCCCACAGAAATCAACCTGTTCACACACCAAGTACATTGCTAATACAACCAAATGAGAACGTCATCGTACAATCCTAGACTCTCTATAACCAAAGAACTCATACAAAGTCTTCATCCCTGACAGAACCAAGAGTCAAGTCAGGCTATAATACACATTAAAGTCACATTCTCAAGGGAAAAAAAATACAAAAATAAACAACTGAAACAAAAATAAATTCAAGAATTAATCTACCCAAATGAAACGGAACCAAGAAAAATAATTCTGACAACAAAACAGGATTCTATAATACCACCACCAAAAATAATAATAATAATAATAATAATCACACTACCTCTTCAGTAATGTATCCAAACTAAATAAAATATTTGAAATACCAGATAAAGAATTCAAAAGGTTGATTATTAAGCTACACAAGGAGATAGACAAGAAAGATAAAAACCAACATAAAGAAATTTTAAAAACCATTTGTGATATGAATGACAAATTTTCTTTTTTTAATTTTTTTTTTCATATATTTATTTTATTGCATTTTAGGTTTTGGGGTACATGTGAAGAACATGCAAGATTGTTGCATAGGTACACATGCGGCAGTGTGATTTGCTGCCTTCCTCCCAATCACCTACATCTGGCATCTCTCCCTTGCTATCTCTTCCCACCTCCCCACCCCCCACCATCCCTCCCCTATTTCCCCCCAACTGACCCCAGTGTGTAGTGCTCCCCTCCCTGTATCCATGTGTTCTCATTGTTCAACACGCGCCTATGAGTGAGAACATGTGGTGTTTGATCTTCTGCTCTTCTGATGAATGACAAATTTTCTAAAGAGATAGGTATTTTAAAGAAAAGCCAATCAGAACTTCTGGAAATGAAAAACACATTTAGGGAATTAAAAAATGCAGTAGAAACTTTTAACAGACTAGATGAAGTAGAATAATTTCAGAACTCAAAAACAAGGCTTTCAAATTAATCCAACCAGAAAAAATATCAAGAAAAAAATTAAAAGAAATGAACAAAACCTCCAGAAAATATGAGATTAGATTATATAAAATGGCCAAACCTAAGAACCACTGTTATACCTGAGGGAGAAGAGAAAGCAAGTTGGAAAACTTATTTAAGAGAATAATTAAAACAAACTTCCCTGGTCTTGCTAGAGATTTAGATATCCAAATACAAGAAGCTCAAAGAACTACTGGGGGATTCAACACAAAAAGGACATTGCCAAGGCATATAGCCATCACACTATCTAAAGTCAACAAGGAGCAAAGAATCCTAAGAACAGTGAGACAAAAGCATCAGGTAACCTATAAAGGAAAACCTGTGGGACTAATAGAAGACTTCTCAGCAGAAACCTTACAAGCCAGAAGGGAGCAGGGTCTTATTTTTAGCCTCCTTAAACAGAGTAACTGTCAGCCAAGAATTTTGTATCCAGCAAAACTAAGTGTCATAAATGAAGGCAAAATAAAATGTTTTTCAGACAAGCAAATGCTGAAGGAATGTTACTACCAGACCAGACCCAAAAGAAATGCTAAAAGAAGTTCAAAATCTTGAAACAAAGGGTCAATATGCCCCATAATAGAATCTCTTGAAAGCATAAAATTCACAGGGCCTATAAAAAAATAACACAAGAAAAGTAAGTAATAATCAGCATGAAGGCTGGAACAGTACCTTACATTCTCAATATTAACTTTGAATGTAAATGGTATAAATGCTCTACCTAAAAGATACCGATTGGCAGAATGGATTATTTTTTTAATCACAAATCAAATATCTGCT
The DNA here is from genome assembly GCF_001604975.1 of Cebus imitator. Taxonomy (NCBI): domain Eukaryota; kingdom Metazoa; phylum Chordata; class Mammalia; order Primates; family Cebidae; genus Cebus; species Cebus imitator. The sequence goes on along the minus strand of NW_016107319.1, from coordinate 15,283,336 downwards.
GTTTTTAAGAAACTTATCTAACATGTAAGGATTCTTATAGACTCAAGGTTAAGGGGTAGAAAAAGATATTCCACACAAATAAAAACAAAATGAATGGGAATAGCTATTCTTATATCAGATAAAGCAGACTTTAAAGCAACAGCAAAAATAAAAAACAAAGAAGGTCATTAATGATGAAATGATCAATCTAACAAGAAGATATTATAATCCTAGATATATATGCACCTGACTCTGGAGCTCCCAGATTCATAAAAGTTACTACTAAACCTAAGAAAAGAGATAGCAACATAACAACAGTGTGAGAATACAACACTCCACTGACAGCACCAGACAGATCATCAAAGCAGAAAGTCAGCAAGGAAACATGGGACTTAAACTATACTCTAGAACAAACAGACATAACAGGTATTTATAGAACATTCTACCCAAGAACTACAGAATATACATCTTCTCATAAGTACATGGAACATTCTCCAAGATAGACAGACCATATGATAGGCCACAAAACAAATCTTAATAAATTTTTAAAAATCAAAATTACTTCAAGTATCAGACCACAATGGAATAAAACTAGAAATTAACTATAAAAGGAACCCTCACAACTATACAAATACACAGAAATTAAACAATATTCTCCTGAATAATTTTTGAGTTAACAATGAAATCAAGATAAAAATGTAAAAATTTTTTGAAATGAACGATATTAGTGACACAAGTTGTCAGAATATCTGTGATACAGCAAAAGCAGTGTTAAGAGGAAAGTTTACAGCGCTAGATGTTTACATCGAAAAGTCTGAAAGATCACAAATTGATAACCTAATGTCACACTTCAAGGAACTAGAGAAATAAAAACTAAACCAAAAGCTAGAAAAAAATAAAGATCAGAGCAAAATTAAATGAAATTGATATCAAAAAGACAATACAAAAGATAAAAAAAAAAAAAAAAAAAAAAAAAAAAAAAAAAAAAAAAAAAAAAAGGTTGGTTCTTTGAAAAGATAAAATCAATTAACCAGTAGCTAGATTAACCAGGAAAGAAGATTCAAATAAACTCAATCTGAAATAAAAATAAAAACGTTACAACTGACACCACAAAAATATAAAAGATCATTCAGGACTACTATGAACATCTCTATGCATACAAACTTGGAAACCTAGAGGAAATTCATAAATTCCTGGAAACACACAACCCTACTAGCTTGAATCAGGAAGAAACAGAAACCCTGAACAGACCAATAACTAGCAGTGAGACTGAATCAGTAATACAAAAACTGCCAAAAAAAGAAGCCTAGGGTCAGATGCATTCACAGCCAAATTCCATCAGACATTCAAAGGTATCAATCCTACTGAAACTATTCAAATACACAAAGAGGAAATCCTCCCTAACTCATTCTATAAACCCAGTATTACCCTGATACCCAAACTAGAAAAGGACAAAACAAAAAGGAAAACTACATACCAATATCCCTGATGAACACAGATGCAAGAATCCTCAACAAAATACTAACAAACGGAATCCAACAACACATCAAAAAGATAATTCAGGCCGGGCGCAGTGGTTGACGCCTGTAATCTCAGCACTTTAGGGGGCTGAAGTGAGTGATCACCTGAGGTCAGGAATTAGAGACCAGTCTGGCCAACATGGCAAAACTCTGTCTCTACTAAAAATACAAAAATTAGCCAGGTATGGTGGCACAAACCTGTAATTCCAGCTATTCAGGAGGCTGAGGCATAATCTCTTAAATCCAGGAGGCAGAGGTTGCAGTGAGCCAAGATCACACCACTGCACTCCGGTCTGGGTGACAGAACAAGATTCTGTCTGGAATTCACCATGATCAAGTGGGTTTCATCCCAGGCATGCAGGGATAATTCAATAAATACAAGTCAATAATGGGATACATCACATAAATAGAATTAAAAACAAAAACAATATGAGCATCTCAATAGATGCAGAAAACGCATCAATAAAATCCAGTATCCTTTTATGATAAAAAAGAAAAACCTTCAACAAACTAGGCGTAGAAGAAACCTACCTCAAAATAATAAAAGCCATGTCAGACAAACCCACAGCCAACATTATACCAAATGGAGAAAAGCTGAAAGCATTTTGCCTAAGAACTGGAACAGGACAATGATGCCCACTTTCACCACTTGTATTCAGCACAGTACTGGTAATCCTAGCCAGAGCAATCAGGCGAAAGAAAGAAATAAAGGGCATCCAAACTGGAAAACAGGAAGTCAAACTATCAAAGTTTGCTGATGATATGATCATGTACCAAGAAAACTCTAAAGATGTCTCTGACTCCTAGATTTGATAAATAAATTCAGTAAAGTCTCAGGTTACAAAGTACACAAATCAGTGGCACTGCTATACATCAACAATGACCAAGCTGAGAATCAAATCAAGAATTCAATCCTTTATCCCATAGCTGCAAAAAATAAAATAGAATACCTAGGAATATCCTGAACCAAGGACATGGGAGATCTTTAGAAGGAGAACTACAATACACTGCTAAAAAATCAAAGATGACACAACAAATGGAAATACATCACACGCTCATGGGTTGGAAGAATGTTATGAAAATGACCATATGCCCAAAGCAATCCACAAATTCAATGCAATTCTTATAAAAATACCAACATCATTTTTTTTCATGGAATTAGAAGAAAGAATCCTAAAATTCATATGGAACCAAAAAATAACCCAAATAGCCAAAGCAATCCTAAGCAAAAAGAACGAACCTAGCAGCTCACATTACCTGACTTCAAATTATACTATAAGGCTACAGTTATCAAATCAGAATGGTACTGGTATAAAAGTTATACATAGATCAACAGAACAGAATACAGAATCTAGAAATAAATTAAAATACTTAGAACCAACTGACCTTTGACAAAGCAGACAAAAGCATACACTGGGGGAAAAAACCCTATTCGATAAGTGGTGCTGGGAAGACTGGATAACCACATATACAAGAATGAAACTGGATTCCCTATCCCTCACCATATGCAAAAATCCACTCAAGATGGACCAAAGACTTAAATCTAAGATCTGAAGCCATAAAAATTCTATAAGGAAATGTAGGAAAAACTCTTCTGGGCATTGAACAAGGTAAGGAATTTGTGAATAAGACCCCAAAAGCAAATGCAACCAAAAAATAAATAAGACCTAACTGAACTAAAAAGCTTCTACACAGCAAAAGGAATTATCAGAGTAAACAAACAACCTACACAATAGAAGAAAATATCTGCCAACTATGCATCCAACAAAGGACCAATATCCAGAATCTACAAGAAACTCAAATCAGTGAGGAAAAAAACAAATAATCCCATCAATAAGTGGGCAACTGACATAAATAGATATTTCTTAAAAGATATACAAATGGTCAACAAAAATATTTTTAAATGTTCATTAATCATGAGGGAAATGCAAATTAAAACCACAATGACATATATACCACCTTATCCCCACCAGAATGGCTATTAAAAAGTTAAAAAACAATAGATGCTGATGTGGATGTGGTGAAAGGGGAATACTCATACACTGCTGGTGGGAATGTAAATCAATACAACCTCAATGGAAAACAGTGCAAAGCCTTCTTAAAGAACTAAAAGTAGATCTACTATTTGATCCAGCAACCCCACTACTGAATATCTACCCAAAGGAAAAGAAGTCATTATATCAAAAAGACACTGCATGCATATGTTTATCATAGCACCATTCACAATTGCAAAGACATGGAACCAACCTAAGTGTCCATTAAACAACGAGTGGATAAAAAATGTGGTATACATACACCATGGAATACTACTCAGCCATTAGAAAGACTGAAATAATGTCTTTTGCAGCAATCTGGATGGAAGTAGAGGCCACTATTCTACCTGTAGTAACTCAGGAATAGAAACCCAAATATTGTATGTTCTCATTTATAAGTGGGAACTAAGCTATGGGTACACAAAGGCATACGGAATGGTATAAAGGACTTTGAAGACTCAGAAGTGGGGATGGTGAAAGGAGTGGGGATAAAAAACTACATGGTGGGTGCAATGTTCACTACTCTGGTGACAGGTGCAATAAAATCTCAGATGTCACCACTATACAATTCATTCACGTCACCAAATACCATTGCATCCTAAAAGCTACTGAAATTCAAAAACGCACATATAAAAAAAGTTAAAGCACTAACATAATGCCTGGCATAGTAAGCTATTAGTTATCTATTACCTAATTAAGCTGTTAGCTATTACTCTACACATTGTCAAATACTTACATAACAAAATGAATATTGTGATAACCATTATAATCCAAGAAAAATACATTTGTAACAAAATTTGATAGTGCATAAAATTTCAGCTTAGTAACAAATTTTAACACTATCTTTATCCTGCATGCATTACTCCCCTTAGACATTAAAGGAATAACTAAGGAAACAAAGAGTTTGCAGTGATGCCATTTTAACCCCACCTATACTTTACATTGCATAATTTGTTGGAGCTAAAATCGTTTCTCCTAAATATCTCTCCTAACTTGCAATGGACAGAATTTTAGTATTTTCCTCCAGTTTCCCATTAAAAGGGGGAAAATATTTAAGGTCAAGGAAAGTTGGCTTTACAATGAATATCAAAATGGCAAAATGCAAACTTCACTTTAAGAGGGATATTTAAATATTTCCTTCTTTCTTCACACCTTTCACATTACTCTTTAAAAAGGGGTTCATCAAAAGCGAAGATTTAAGCCCTTCCTCTCTCCCTCTTTTGTTTTAAGGTAAGTCACCTTAGATCAGGAAGCAAAGAACAAAATAACATTTCCCTCCCTTTCTATACTCGTATTTCCTGCTGAAATATCCTACGAGTTGCTCTTAGTCTGTTGATTCTTGGTTGGGATAAATTTTCCATTACTTGAGGCAGACCAGGGCTACCCACATTTTGTAGGTGCAAATTTATCTAGTAAGACAAAATACAGTTGTCTAGATTTCTATCATCTACAAAAGGAAATGCATGCATTGGGAGCAGTGTGAGAATTAAAACCAAATTCTTTCCTTATCTAATTTAAGGAAAAATTGTAACAAGGTTAAATAAATTGTAGAAAATGTTTATGAATACATATCAACAATTTGAGTTTTATGTAGCAACGTCTGAGAAGAGACTGCTTTACCTAAACATGGTTAGGTAATTCAAAAAAATGAACTTTCACTAGAAAATGTGATTCCAGAAAGGTAAAGTATAAAATAAATATTATTTATATTACGGTGTCCATGAAATAATTAAATTTTTTAAAAAGTGAACTCTAGGATGGCTAAGAACAGCCACTCCAAGGAGTTGCCATGTTCCCCAAAGAAGACCCACTACATGTGAACATCCTAAGGCTGGCAGTGGTCCCAAAGTCTGGAAGTGTTTTACCCCTAACACATCAACTGCAAGCAATTTCTGAGTCTGTTTTGCCTCTGTCCATGACAAGAACAAACTTGTTCCAAAACTCCACAAAATATATTTCTTTTATGTTAAAACTCTGCTGTTTCTGGGAAAGCTAAAAGCTAGGATTCTTTTTATACATGTGGACAAAAGCTATATTTGGACCTTTTAATCCCTTCACAGAATAAAGGCATTTAAAAAAATTCTCCCTGTTGTATTTTATTATGAGAAAGTCACTCTTTCACAAAATTTAAAAAGTAAACTTTTTTTCCTATACAATCCCTTTAACTTTAAAGTGCAAGAAGGTTTTATTTTTGAAAGCATTTAAGTGAAACATTTAATCAAAATTAATTGCAAGTTAAAATTACTTAAGTGGAGAATAATCATGACTTTTCTTTACAGATCATGTTTTCTGGTCATCACATCTATAAATAACATAGGTTATGTATTTTGCTTTCAGAAAATCAGTAACCATGACATCATTTTAAGTATTAAATACAGCATTTGAAAACTCATGAGATTAAATGATTCCTGACACTTCATATTCATTCATCTTTTGAGTCAAGATCTCAGGATCTCACTCTGTCCCCAAGGCTGGCATGCAGTGGTGCGATCATAGCTCACTGCAGCCTCGAACTCCTGAGCTCAAGTAATCCTCCTGCCTCAGCCTCCCTAGTAGGTGGGACTACAGGCAAGTGTCACCATGCCCAGCTAACCTTATACTTCACTTTCAATTCTTAGTTAAACCATTTGGGATGTCTTTAATCCCCTGCAAAGCTGTACTACTCAGTCATCTCTCTGCCTCACACAATGAAGACAAACAGATTTAAATCCAAGCCAACAATTATTACAAACTGGCTGGGCACAGCAGCTCATGCCTATAGTCCCAGCACTTTCAGAGGCCAAGGTAACTGTACTGCTTGAGCCCACCAGTTCAAGACCAGCCTGGGAAACACATGGAAACCTCATCTCCACAAAACTACAAAAATTGGCCAAGCATGGTATCATGTGCCTGTAGTCCCAGCTACTCAGGAGGTTGAAGTGGGAGGATCACTTGAGCCCAGGAGGTCAAAGCTGCAGTAACCCGAGATCATTACTGCCCTTCAGCCTGGCTGACAGAGGGAGACACTGTTTAAAAAAAAACAAAACAATAACAAAAAACACCCTACAAACCATGACATTCTAACAAGCTTGCATCAATCATATCAATAGATAACAAATGGACAGATCTTGAGACGATCCAAGATGGCCGTTTAGGAACAGCTCAGGATTGCAGCTCCCAGTGAAAGCGCAGAGGGTGAGTGGACGCCGCGTTTTTATTGCCCACAAACTAGGAAATTCCCGGGCGGAGATGCTCCACAGTCGCCAGCGCGGCTGTGCCCGCCAGCGCTGCTGCTTTGCCCCGCGCAGCTGCTTTGTCGGCGCCCCGGAGCCGCGGTTCTCCGTACAAAATACACTGGTCCGGGGGCCCTTTTGGCTGGCAATTGGAGCCACGGGAAGTCGCCCATACGCCGGTTCAAAAAGGGGACTGAGCAGAGAACCAGGACAGTAGATTCCAGGGCAAA